>NC_045604.1:51477943-51780973 GCF_009762305.2 Zalophus californianus | reverse complement strand
ATAATAGGACAAATCTCAAATGCATTGAACTCAGGACTTCTGAATGAGGGGCAAATCCATTTTGTCCACCAGGTTAAATAGACATGGGTTAACCTTTGTCTTAGGATCCCCAGGGCATCAGAAATCCAATATCCAGAATCGTACTATGGAGTAAGAAGTGAAGTTCCTGAAGAAGAGCGATAAAGCCTGTGGATGACACAACTAGAAGACACTACCAGCTCCCGGGGGGATGAGAAGTTGGCCAAAGGATTCAGAGTGGAGAACCAGGATTGGCAATGAGGTCAGGAGCTGCTGGGAAAGCCATACACTCGGTGTAACCATACCTGGAACACAGGCAGGTAAGCACCTGGCCGATTTCTGGGTTGTACACTGGACCATCCCTTAGCAATAGGTTGAGTAAGTAAATGTCACAAACTGAAAAGATGTATGTGAACAACAGTTTATGTAAACTGAGGTCATGTTCTAGAGCAGAAAAGCAGCCTTTTCGGGACCTTGCCCTCTCATACTGCCTTAACAATAGCTAGAAAATGCTCATTATAATAGAAAACATTTGTTTTTCATTGTCTTCTTCCCTATCAGTTGACTTGATTTTTTTTCCTGTTTTAATATCATGGAAGGGCACTAAAAATGAACCATTTTTCAGATGCAAGGCTTCAGAAATCCAGCCACCGGGTTGCTACTGGACAGTGGGCTTTGCCACCTGGGGGCTTTGTCTTTTCTGGAGGGCAGAGGGCAGAGGACTGTTAGCCTTGATAGATGCCCAGCCCGCCCTGCTTCTACCAACACGGGTGCAGAGTCTGGGGGGCTGGAAAGCAAGTATACAGATGAGGTTATCAGTTCCCGAGCTCTCACAGACTGGTTGGACAAACATCGATGTACTTCAAGCTGCTAGGTGGCAGCCAGGCATCCTGGGGGAAGGAACAGGAGCCCCACTGGCTCTGGATGGAGGTCCTATGACATGTGGTTATTCAAAGTTCAGCTGGCCATGATTGCAGGCTCAGCTCTGCTGCTTACTCATTGTAACACCTCAGGAAATCCCTTCCCTTCTTTTAGCTTTAGCTTCCTGACTTAGAAACCGGGGATGATAATACTACTGACGCTCCTGGATGGGAGGGTTAAAATAGGTAATCCAGGCAAACTTGTTAGCTCCTATTCTAAGTGTTCAATAAGTGCCAACAATTATTTTGCGTCAGTCATTGGCATAAAATGAGACTTAATGACAAATGCTTACATAGATTTCAAAGCATATTGATTATAAAGCAGCTAAGTGCCCTTATGCGCCTTTTATTTAGTATCTCTTTCAAAAGTAAGAAGGTGCTTGCTTTCCCCCCTTGGAGACAGTGCAACATGCTTCCCACTTTCTGCATTCCTGCAAGTTCAGCTCTGTCCATGTTCTTAGGGTCAGGCTTCCAATGCCCGCACATAGTAAGGGAACTAGAACAAATGTTGAAAGAAAGTAGAAAGAAAAGAAAGAGGAAGGGATGGAGGGAGTGAAGAAGGATCCAAGAGGTCTACCTTATGCTCACTCTGGTGCAGGCTTGCCCATGGCCCAGGCAGACCTCCGAAGCCAGCATTGCCCCCTGAACCAGATGTCCAGTGTGGCGATCTGCCTACACCCATCTGCCTCTGGTCCCTTAGGCACCCCCAATAAGGGGACCTGCTGATTGACATAACCATTGGTGGGGTTCCAAGGTGTTTTGGAGTGGCTTAAAACAGCTCTTACTTGGTCCCCAACTTTTCATACCCCAGCCCCTTTTACTAGCCTGGACCCCAGCTCTGTGACCTTCACCTCAATTCTGTGACTGGTCTCTTGAACTTGCTGTGCAGAAGGGTGGTTTCTACAGTCGCACTAACAAGAGAGTTTTCCTTATTTGAGCCCCTACTTGCCACATGTGGGCATCACACTGGACATTAGTATGTCCTTTAATGCCCCAAACAGTCCTGGGAATTAAATTTTGTGAACCTTGTTTTATAGTTGGGGAAACTGAGGCTCAGAGGGGTAAAGTGTCTGGCTCGGGGCCACATAACTAGGAATCAAATGCCAGTCTCTGGCTTCAAATCTCATGCTTTAGTCATTCTTCAGCCTTGGCTTTTATAGTGGACATCCACTTGCCTCTCAGAGCTCTCTGAGGCCTCAGGCAAGACTCCCTCCTTCCCCACCCCTCCAATTTTAGATCGTGGAACCCCGTTTCCCCAGTTAGTCACTTGGCTGCTGTATCAGCTAGACACCGTGTAGTTCCCAGGAGATTTGTATGCTACAGTCCCCATTGCTTCAGATTTGGATCACACCCTCCCAGGGACTGAAGTCCTGCCTTGAATTTCTGCCCGGTCACTGGGTCCTGCCATCACGGCTGTATTTTCCTGGGCCAGCCAGGGTGTCCACCATCTCCCCATGTGGGACTCCTCATCATTGATCTGCTTATGTCAGGAGACTCTATTTCTTCCCCCAGACCTCTGATGCCCGCTGCCTTTTCAAACGACCACCTGGCATTGTCTGTAAACAGTGGGGAACTCATTCAACCTGGCAGATTGTATGTCTAGCTCCTGAGGCTGTGTCTGGATGTTACCACACCCAGCAGACAAATAACCTGTTTAGGAATCTGGGCTCCCCTTCCACACTGGGCTCCGCAGACATACGTGGGCTGCAGAGCCCCGTATTCAGGATAAGATGCAGTCCCCGAACTCCCTGGCACCTCCTCTCTGGGGTCTAACTGAGCGGGGGCAGAGGTGGGAGAAATAGTCCCTAACCTCTGAATCCTCAGAAGAGGGAGGCTGGGATCCCAGGGCCTGGCAGATGATTAATAGGTATGGCATATTAGATTCGACCCATCAGGGCAACATTAAATGTGATTTATGACTTGGTTTTAATTGAGATTTTACTGAATTACTATTCAATGCAGAGAGCAGACCTGGACCCATATTCCTAAGTGTCCCAGGAGTCCTGCAGCCAGAGCTCATCCTGCCAGAGTGTGATATACTCTCTCCCCGCATGGGGCCAGAGGCAGCTTCTTGCTCTGCCTGTCCCCCAGCCCTCCCACTCTGGGCCAGAGAGGGTCAACTTTGCAAGAACAGCAAACACAGAGCAGTTTGCCTTCTGCCCCCTGGTTTTCCTTAACCCTTTCAAACTCAAGTTCAAACCACAGGCTGACCTGGTTTGCAAGATGCAACAATGAATCTAAGGTGTAAATGACTTAATGGAGTATTTCCATCCTAAAAGAGAACAGAAGAATTTAGGCAATGCTCAACTCAGAGGAATGACTTTTCTGACTTGGGATTTTAGCCCCCTGGGGAGATGTTTGAGGGGCTTGCCCATGGAGAGACATCCAGAAACAGCTGAGAGTTTTGGAGAGGGATATGAAGTGAAGATATGAAATGATAAGGTGAGGCTTGAGGCCCCTTGATGAACAGGGCTGGAGTTCACTGCCACCCTACTATTAGTACAGTGATACCGAATGGGACAGTGTCTGAGGGGACGGTGGCGTCCAGGGCAGGGAGGAGGACAAGGAGGTAGGTGGGAATTTTCCCCCCACCCCACAGGGTTGCTCCCTGACCTACAAGTGGGAAAATTGGGCTTAAATGACATTTATTGAATTTTGAACCCCACTGGGCAAAGAAAATTACTCGTTAATATATAAAGCACTGCATTTCCCATAATGTGAATCCCAGTGAAAAATGGATTCGTGCCTGCTTCATAGAGAGAAGCTTGCCTTTAAAGTACTAATGCAAATGTGCCCTTCGGGAGAGAGGGAAAGGCAAATTAGATGGAAGTTTGCAATATAATATGGCAGCAGAGAAAGCTCATGCTCAGCCCTGCGCCCGAGGACATGCAGAGCTGGAAGAGGCCTGAACTTGGGCTACTCGCCTTCCTTGCTGAAGACCTTCCAAGGGTGTAAGAGCTTGCCACTGCTGGCCTAGTAGAGGAGGCTGCACACTGTGGAGGGAAGGGCATGGGTACAGAGGTGTAGATATGGGTTTGAATCCCTCCTGGTCATCTCTGGGCAAATTCCTTACCCTCTCTGAGGTTTGGCTTCCTCAATCATATAGGGATGGGGACAATACTTACCCATGGAGTTCGTGTGAGGTTTAATTGAGATACTACATTTAAGCATGTGGTGTATATAACAGTTTGTTGCCTTTACCATTAGACCTTCTTTTAACAAAATATGTTCATTTATTCCACATTTGTCGAGTTTCTATCATGTACAACATGACTCCTGACCCCAAGGAGCATAGGATATTGAGGTAAATGCTGAGGAAATCATGAAAACGCAGAGGAGGGGGAATTCATCCCATCTGAGGAAGAAGGGGGAAATCTGAGAAAGTTACCCACGTTATTATATGGTTTCACTTATTTGTGGAACATAAGGAACAGCATGGAGGACATTAGGAGAAGGAAGGGAAAAATGAAGGGGGGGATATCAGAGGGAGAGATGAACCATGAGAGATTATGGACTCCGAGAAACAGATTCAGGGTTTTAGAGGGGAGAGGGGTGGGGGGAAATGGGTTAGCCTGGTGATGGGTATTAAGGAGGGCACGTATTGCATGGAGCACTGGGTGTTAATATGAAAACAATGAAGCATGGATCACTACATCACTGTCCTCTAGGGAGCTCCAGCATAGTTCCTGAGGAAGTAGAGCCTAACAGTCTCAAAAATGGGAAGCCTGGGTTTGGGACACTTTTCTCTGGTGTCAGTGTGGCTCATAGACTGGAGTGAAGAGAGACTGAAGCTGCACGCGTGGAAACCAGCTGAAGACGACTGCACTGGTCCAGGTGGGAGATGCAGAGGGCATCCACTCCTTTAGGGCAAGTGAGCAGGACAGAAAGGGCAAATGCAAGAACCTCTCAGAGGGAAAACATGCAGCAGCAGGCACTGGGTGGTGGGGGCACAAGGGAGAGGCAGGGATGCTCGAGAGATCTCTCATAGGCACTGAGATGCGGGATGCTCACTATGAGAAGGAGTAAACTGAGGAGAGGTGGGGGTGCAGAGAGTGGGTTCAGGTCTGGATATGTCATCTTTGAGGGGCTGGAGGAAAAATCTAATGAGTAGCAGGTGTGTGGATCTGGAGCCGAGGAGAGAGGTTCAGATTCAAGAGCCGCTAGTGTACCTGGGATAGTCGAATCCTTGGGAATGGATCAGATCATCCAAAGGGAATGTATAGAATGAAAATAAAAGGCAGATAAAACAGGGGAGCACCAGCATGCAAAGGGCTGACCAGAGGAGGACAGTCTAGAAAGAGGAGAGCCATGGTGAGAAGGGCTCAAAAGAGAATCAGCCTAAAGAAATGTCCAGGAGGTTGGAGAGGAGACACCTGTGTACCTCCTCCAGTCTCACTCTGATACAGGGTGTATCTTGTGCTTTGTAATTGTTTATTCACTTGCTCCCCCATCAGCCTCTGGGCTCCTGAACTCCAGCATCCATGCCCCACATCACTGTTGGCTGAAAACTTGGCATAGGGCTGGCACAGTGCTGGGCACAAGGCGGGAACTCTATGCATGTTTGCCAAACAATTGAATATGGAGTCAATACTGCCAAATGTGGTGAAAAATCAGGTAAAATGAAGAGACAGAGGTAATTGGATGCACTAGAAACTTTGGGATTTATCTGTGACGGTGCTGAGATAGTTGGACCACTGCATGGCAGAAGGAAGAAACTAGTCTGCACTGTCAGGAACAGGAAGCCCATCACTCTTATCTGAATTGGGCAGTGGAGGGTGAAGAGCAGTAAACACATGGCAATTAGTGAAACAGAACCGTCTTATGAGGCAGGACAGACTGAAGCTAACACATCGGTCTGAGTGATGAACTTGCTGATGTCCTTTCCCGTCCATCTCTGTACTTGTTGCCCACAGCTTGTAAATTTCTTTACTTGGGGTTCTTGACAGACCAGTGATCATGTCAGGCTGTACTTATTAGAATAGTAATAATTTGCTCTGTTGCTGACATGCCATGATTGGGGGACCCATTAAGTTGGGAAGGGCTAATATCTTGGCGGAAGGGGGTATCTGATTTTCTGGGTCCCTTTCGGGTGCTTAAACCTCTGATTTCTAATATCAACCCCCATTGGCTTTGATGATAAGTCAGGCTTCCTATCTGCCCTTCCAAACCAACCAAGGGGACACCACGGGGGGCTGTCCTGCAGCGCATCTTTGTGCTGGGGGATCAGGGATCTCTAGCTTTGGAAGGTTACACTGAAGTACAAGTTAAGATGGGCTATAGGGACAGGGGGGTCTGGAGCAGTGGTGGGAAATATAGTAGTGATGGGAGAGGCGACTGTTTAAAAATAAGTGGTGGTCCTGAAAGAAATTATTTTTCTGGCAGGATTAGCCCTTAGCGCTTAAGCTCTACTCACTCCTCTTGAACTGCTATATTTCAGCAGACAGGAATCCTAGTGAGAATTGTCCAGCTGTCTGCAGACAAGCCCTGTCTCTACCTCAGGTTCTAGTTAACTCCAGACACACAATTTCTTTATACAACTTCTTCCCCAGCTGCCAAATGCATCTTGCTTCTCTCTCCATTAAACGCCTGGTTTCTGTTGTTGCCAATATGGTAAGGCACATGCAGGCACAGCACATGGTAATCACCAGGAGACCCTCAAAGATATTCCCGGCCTTCATCTTGAATTTGCCCTGTCCCTTTGATGCAGAAACCCCTGGGGAGACACATCACCCCATACAGCCTTCTAGCTGAACTGTTGTTCCAAGGACAGGGAATAAGTCAGACCCTTTCCTGGGAAACTGAGGTTGGAAATAGCCAACTGGTAAACTGGCAGTGACCTCCTAGTTGTGGAGGAAGACCAGGTGGGTGTGCATAGAGATGGCCAAGGTCTATGTGTCTAAAAAGCTTTGGAAATGAGATTTGGGTGGCTCCTACACCTTGCCTGATCCTGCCCACTCAGCCCCACTGGGTAACCATAGTGACGTTGGAGGCATAAGGCTGAGGCACTTTACCTTTGATTCTTACTTCCCTTTTATGTGTGAGTGGCTAACAGAGTGAGAGAGTACACTCTTTAATGTACAATCCAGCTGGAAAGATCAATGGCAGCTTAACATGCATTTCTGTCTAATATTCACTTTGGCAGGTCTCTGTAATAAGAATGTTGTTTTTAATGAAGTGCATTAAAATGAGAAGGTTCATGGCTAGCCTGTGCACTTTTATCACTACTGCCTCCCCTTGAGCTGTCAGAGCACAAGCCGCTCTGTGGGAGGGAAGCAGAGGAATGTCATTTTAGGAATCACATACACGCAAATTCCCCATTTCTGGAAAGATCCATTTTACTGATGTGTATGTTTCAGTTTAATTCACTATATTCCTGTAATATGATATATTTCCAAAGATGTGCATTTGAGAGAAAGTTGAGCTATGAGCTAGGTGGTGGAGGGATAGAGAGGAGTCCTGCTATGGGCTGAATTGTGTCCCCCCAAATTTATATGTTGAAGTCCTAACCCTCAGTACTTCACAATGTGGTGACCATTTTGGGAGATAAGATCTTTGAAGAGGTGATTATATTAAAATGAGGCTGTTGCAGTGGCCCTAATTCAGTCTGACTGGTGTCCTTTAAAGAAGAGGAGACTGGATGCACAGAGACCTCAGGAGGATATGTGCATGCAGAAAAGACCACATGAAGAAGCAGCAATTGGACGGCTGTCTGCAAGCCCAGGAGAGAGGCCTCAGAGGAAACCATCCCTGTTGGTACCTTGATCTTGAACTTCCAGTCTCCAGAACTGTGAGAAAATAGATCTCTGCTGTTTAAGCCACCCAGTCTGTGGTATTTTGTTATGGCAGCTCTAGCAGACTGATATAAGACCCAAATCTTGAGATCGGAGCAGTGGGCTCTGAGCTAATCCTTTGAGAGAAGAAAGTGATCCAAGGAGACAAGAGGACAGCCCATTGGCAGGTATACCCTGGAGGCCAGTGGGGTATTTGGAAACTTCTAGAAAACAGAGAGCAAGGGTGTTGGTAGCAGTGGCGGCCTCTGTCTTCGGAAGCCTGAAATATCTCCCCTTGTAAGAAAGACTACACTTAGAACATGCTGCATAATGGGATTAGGCTCATAATAGCTGGCAAAGAGTTTTCATAGACAAGTAGGTAAACAGGCACTCAATTACTATTTGTTGACTGTCACTAAATGAACTGAGAGACAGCATAGCAGAGTCGCTAGAAGCACAGGCACCGGACGCTGGCTCCACCACATACCAGCTACCTGACCCCTTTGTGCCTCAATTTTTCCATCTGTGATATGGTAGTCACAGGAGTACCTAGCTCATGGGCTGCTGTGAGAATAAATTAGTGTTATTTTTTAACATGCTTTGAGCATTGTCTGGCACATGAGAACGTGTTGTGTTCAAGTAGGTGGGTGGCTTGGGTTTGACGTGAAGAAGTCTGTGCAACAGCTGCCCATGCAAAAGCAGGGCAGGATGCCCAAGCCAGCAAGCCCTTTATGGCCCACGTCCCGAGTCCTGTGTGCTGCCTCAGTGTCCCCTCCCCTCTTCTCCCCAGTGCTGCTCTCCTTCAGGTTCTCACTGACTCTTGTTTAGACTCTCCCCAGCATCTCCAATCTGATCTCCTTGCCCTCAGGACCTTCTCCCCTGATTTCTTCCACCATTCTGCCAAAGTAATATTCTAAAAAGTCGTGGCTTATTTCTGCTGACTACTCCATGACCTAAAGGCTTGGGGAAGGGGGGCGGGATGCTGGTGAGTTGGCTAAGAAATTTCACGGAACAATATGCCAAGTGTTGGGGGTACAATAGCTTTTCAGGAGTGGAGGGATAAAATCAAACTCTTCAGCACAAAAAGGGTCTTTAATAATCTGATCCTTAGTATACTTCTCTGGTTTTATTTCCTGACTCATGTTTTATGCCACACAAATGCCGAATGCATACAGTTCTGGGACTATGTAGTTCTGGGTTGATGCTACCGTACCTTTGAGCATGCTCTTCCCTGTGTATCCTCTGTGCCCTGGCACACTCTTGTCCTTTTTATTCTTAATCTGATGGACTTGTGTTCACTTTCCAAAGTCCAAAAGGCCTCCTTGAGTCCTGTACAAATAGGATTCAGAGCTCCCAAATCATTCTGTTCTTACACAGGATAAGAAAACAAAACTTGTTCCTATCCAGCTTACTTGCTATCACTAAATAAATATAAGAAGGAGAATCCAGAGAATAAGTAGGAATTTGAAATCACTGAAGGACTAAAATTGGCATTTCTTCCAGAGTATCTGGCTGCTCCTCAAAACTTCAGCAAGTGCTATAATAAAATGATATTTTAAGTAGCGAGCTAGCTCTGCAGCCAAAGGGGGCATTTGGGTCAACAGAGTAAAGAGCTCTGCGGTGACAAAAGAGCTGCACAGAAAGACCACACACAGCCCAGATGGGAGAATCAAAGAAGTGTCATGTTGGTTTTAGCCCGTGGGCCTTAAAGTCATCAATACACCTGTGCAGTCTAGTCTGCTGTCTCGTTCTTACTCTGTTCTATCTTTGCACATCTGGGACAATAGGCGAGAGAGCTTGGTGACCACATACCTGTCTCCTAGAGCCTAGAAGCAAGCTAGCGTGTGCCATGATCATGAGACAGGGAGATCTCAGGAAAACAACTGCCTCTCTGAGCATCAGTTTACACATCTATAAAATGGTCTGATTTATAAGATTACCCAGAGGACTGAGTAAGCAATGAATGGCAAAAGGGCTTTTCTAACTCAGAACACTGCAGATTCAGGTTTTGCTTGGGGGCAGAACTGCTCTGTAAGTGGTTTTAGTGCTCGTCACTCCACTTTGCTGCCTTGACAACTCCTTTGAGCTCCCAAAGCACAGTCCCCAGTGTCTTCATGCTGCTCAGTGACTTCCCAAGGCCTGTCTCCAAATTGTGCCCTCTGGGCTTCTCCTCCTTTGGAGACATGGGAAACAATTCACATTCCATATTTCCACCCCAGATCCCCCAAAGTCTACTTCAGGGCTTACTGGGAGGTAGATGAATTTATCTGCTGACTGATTTTTTTTTTTTTTTTTTGCAAAAGCCTTAGCAAGTAATCACAGTTTTGTACGCGACCCCTCTGCTGTAAAGTAGTAGAGACATATCATCTGACATATTATTCCAACACCAAATTGTGGCCCTTTTGGGAATTTGAACTCTGTGGAAACTCAGGATGGGGGTTGGGGGAGCAAACTCAGGACTGTTGGTCCTTAGAGCCCTGTAACAGCACAAAGGAGGCATCTGCTATGCAAGCCTGTGGATAAACTGCAGTACCCAATAATGGGATTCCCCTAACTGCATTTTAAGGAGAGGATAATGGAAAGGTGGGACTGCAAGAAAAAAAAAAGTGCTGGAAGAATGGCTTTTCAATGTTTCTATATTTTGGTAACACATTAGCAAAATATAAGTGAAAAAATCCATAAGGATAAATGAGATGATGATAACCATGGATCATTTTTAGTTCCTGGGAAGCACAGCACCATATAGATTTGAGGTGTTATTATTATGTGTATAATATATAGAGACACATTGTATATTTATTCACAGCGAAGCTCACATATGTCATTCCTACTAATAACATTTTCTTTCCTAGTTCCGGCATAAAAGGAGATATGCCATTTTTATATGTTCCACACATACTCAGAGGAACCTGCTTGGAATATTTTTGCTGATGAAATTTTCTGGGTTGTAACATTCATCTCTTTGAAGCGCTTGCTTCCTATAAACCCACGTGGAGGTTTGTGCTTTTACCTCTCATTGTGATGCCATCTACACGTGGATTTTTGTGTCAACTGCTTATCTCAGGCATTAGCCAATTTCTTGTCTGGTTGTATTGTTTATAAAGTACTGGACACACATGGTGCTTTGCTCTCCCTGCCTTGTGCAGAGAACCATCTAATGAAAATAGACAAGCCCAGCACACTGGAAATCATACAAATACAAGATGAAAGATGCTGTTGGCTTGGGAATCGGGGAAGGCCAGTCAGGGCTTAGAGGATCTGGAGAAAGAAAGGGAAGAATTCGGAGGGAAAGGATGTTCTAAAATTGAGGCATTCAGAGTCCGTTCTTACACACACACACACACACACACACACACACACACACACACACACACACACACACACGCAGAGTTGGAAGGAACCTGTTGAAGTCGTCTGTTCCCCTCATCTCCCAGTATGTTTTTCTCTCCCCTCCGGCCATGTTGCTCAGCCTTGATCATCCCCAACGGTGGGGACAGGCCATTTAAGTGCAGATCTTTGTAGAGCAAGCATTTAATCTCCAGCTGGCTTCCTCTGCCACCCAGCATGCTTCTGGATGTCTCACTGCCTACCCTGTCACTGGCTAGGTGCTCAAAGAATGCAAATTCACTTGCGTATTAGTGATCACAAAGTGCAATGGAGAAATTAAATGTGCTGCAAATAGAGGAGTATATAGTTCATTCTCACATTAGAAATAAACCATTTGGGGTTATGTGTAATTGCTCTCTTGGATTCTTCGTTTCATTGGCAATTCTCTTTAGAGTGGATAATTGGAAACTCCGGGTTTAATTTATACACACAGACCTACACAGTTTTGGGTGAGAAAACTTGCACCAACTTTCAGAATGTATGCAGACATTGTCCACATGGAGTGGAATTCGTATGAGTGGAAGAGAAGGAGAGAAAGAAAGGGAATGGAGCAGACAGGACTCAGTTGCGTGAATTTGAAAAAAGCAGAGTGCAACAGAGAGCAGAAGTGGGCTCTGGGTCTGACCTGTGCAGGTCATTTAACCTCTTTGTGTTTCCATTTCTCCATCCAGTTATGTATTTTGTAAACATTCAATTACCTTTCTGGTGTGGCTCAAGAGATAGAGTAGATCCAACCCTTGGATTCATCTCTGTTTTTGTGAATGAATTCTATCTAGCCCAGCATCCTTTGGCAACACTTCTCTACCCTCTGTTAATGAAGTCCACTATCTGCACTTCCCTTCAAGCATCCACCAGGGTGAATGATGTAAGAAAGACGGAAGGAGATTGATACACAGCTCAAAGTTCCCCACCACTGTGGAAGAGGACGTCAAGGGACTTTGTTGGTACAAAATGATTTGGCTGTCTCCCTTTGGTAGGACCTGCTCCTGCTTCTCCGGGGGGTGGTGCTTAAACTGTCAGCATCCTCTGTTAAATTCTACTTATCACCACTGGCAATTTGGCCACTGGGGCTCATATGGTACAAATGCAGCCAGTAAAAGGAAACAGGACTTCATGCTATGGTTATAAGTTGATAGGTTCTGGGGCATATGGATTATATTAGCCTATGTACTTAGAGCATTATTTTATGCCAAGCCTCTTCCATACATTTCATCTTCACTGTAGCAGCTTGACACTATTATCCCCATTTGACAGGTGAAAAAATTAAGGTTCAGAAGAGTTAAAAAAAAGCCTGTTCAAGATTACACACAGGTTGAGATGGGATACAAACTCCAGATAATTTGTTCTCAACCACTGACAAGACTTTGTTTCATGATGATTCTGGAGGGGATGCCAAGAAGCTGCCCAACTGTGCTTCTTTGCTATAGGAAGAATACCCTCTCTGCCCATGGTATAACTTTTTGGTTTCCTTGAAAAAATCAGGGCACCTATTTTCATAGCACTGGATTGGAATACATTCAGAAGGCTTCACCTGAGGTCTGCCTAAAGAGGACCCCAACCAACAAGTCAGTATCCCCCAGAGAAGCCCTTCTTTCTTCAAACCCTCTATGTTAAGGTGATTAGGCTACTCACTAGGGAGTCTCTAAGTGGATAGTGTAGTCTTCATCCTCCTCTTCTCCCTAAGAATTTTAATCCTGATGACCCAATACCCCAAATTCAGCCCCCTAATTTCTCTAAACTCTCTGTGAGCCTGTCAGCTTCTATTGCACAGAGGTCTCCTGACTGGACTTGGCAACTGGAGTTCCTGAGGTTGGTATTCCGATTAGCCCCACATACCATTCTTGATACCACACTAAAGTAACAGTACAGCTTGACTACTCATTGATTATTGACTCACTGAACTCTGAGCTCTGAATATGAGATGTGGGTTTCTAAGGATCTCATGGCATCCCTCTGATATGCTTTGTGGCTGGTTGATTCCTTTGAAAACCCTTCCAGCTGCTGTGGGTAGCTGCATTTTCCAGTTATTTCTGAGCGAAACTAATGAGGCATGTTAATTCTGGGAGATGCATAACCATTGACAAAACTTCAAATCTCCAGGAATAGGATTCTGGTGAGATTCTAGATAAATGTTAAGGTATTTGAGACCTCCAGAAGTAGCTCTTGTCTTTGTGTTTCTCTGAAGGAACAAGGACGGGTGGTGGCACTAGCCAATAGGAGCAGGAGCAGAGGGAGGAGAGGCCACAATGACCACAGGGAACGATCGGCCCTCATATGCTAAATTCTGGCAATCTCCATGGAGGCTTTTCCTCAGCTTCCTCATAGCAGCCCTGGGACTGACAGTGACCCTTGGACTTCTCCCACAGGTCTCTGGACTGATCCTTGGTTCCATTCTCCAGCTGCAAGGTCAAGAGCTTGGACTTGCCCTGGAGCTATGCCCTTTGAAGGAGATCTGTGTGAAAAACTAAGAAAGCAGTACAAACAACTGGCCTGGAGAATGTGATAAGCAGAGAGAAGGGTGGATTTAGTCAAAACTGTGAGCAGTAGTTCGTCCCCACTGTCTCCTACAGCCTCATTTTCCCTCCCCTCTAATCATAATGGCTAATATTTACTGAATGCTTACACTGTACTTGGTACTGTGCTATGTACTTTACATGGCATTATATAACTCAGTTCCCACAATGCTATATGAGAAGTTTGGAAGGAAGTTTAGAGAGGTTAAGAAGCTCATGTGAAATCAAACGCTAGTAAATTAGAAAGGTCAGATTTGAACTCAGAATTCTCCCAGACCCCCCCAAAGCCACAAGTTATACTACCTTTTCTCTGGCCTCCCTTTTTTCTCCAGGTGTCTAATGTCCCCAGTTCTCCTTTTAGCCCTTTGCATCTCATTGCCCTATCTTTTCCAGGGGCTATTTTAGGCTACTTCTTATCCTTTTATTAATCCATACTTACATGATTCTATATTTATTCATCCTAGGGATGTTTCTTTTTTATAGAATAAACTAATTTCTGCTAAAGTGTCAATGACTATCAAGGAGTAATATGTTATCTTAAACTGAATATCCTCTGCATTGTCACGGTGGATTACTATATCTTATCATCAAGGAGAGAGAAATTTGTAAATCTCAGCCTTTATGTCTGGACCAGTAAGAAAATTTGAGATTTGGAAGGGGAGTGGGGCATTCATCTTTGCACCCTTTGAATCACATTATCTTACTAGCTTGACATATAGTAAATGCTCAATAAATGTTTATCAATAAAATGGATGGATGAATGAAAGAGTGAAAGAACACATGAATGAATATGAAAATATCTAGACAAGATTTAAGTGTGTGGCAATACTATGTCTGGACAGTAGAGGCCACTATTAACATTTTCCAACATCTGTGCCAGTACTAATCATTGCCGGGAAAGCCTGGGGCATGGAAAATTCTGTTATCCTAAAGGTTGATTATGGGGATCAAATTCTAAGATGAATTTCAATGTGCTCTCTCCCCTCACTAAGCCCTTCATCAGAAGTATAGACGAGGGATAGTTCTCTCTGCTGCCTGGAGAGAAGACAGGACCCTCCCTTCCCTAGAATGACTGATGCTGTTGGGGAGTCCACTTGAGACAGAGCTCCCATAGAATGATGACAGCAAAAACCTCCCCTGATAGACTCTGCACTTGTGGGTGGCTCTAGGGAGGAGGATGAGGACTGTGGGATTGAGCATTGGCTAAATGTTTGTCCTCTGCTTTTTGGTATAACTTTCTGATTAGAGCACTACCAGAAGGCAATATTCCAGATAATCCCCCAATTCCAACCTTCACCATGGTAACTCAGATAGGAATCTGGGAATCTAAATGGACCCAGAACTTTTCTCTAGGAAAAGCATAGACTTTTGCCCAGAAAGCCCTGTCCC
Organism: Zalophus californianus; assembly: GCF_009762305.2. Classification (NCBI taxonomy): domain Eukaryota; kingdom Metazoa; phylum Chordata; class Mammalia; order Carnivora; family Otariidae; genus Zalophus; species Zalophus californianus. Next base: position 51,765,976 of record NC_045604.1, on the reverse strand, counting down.
AATGAGTCCTGTTGGGAGTGGGAGTAATAGCTGTTGTCATTGGCATCCTCTGTACCAGAGCCATTTGAATAGGTTCTCGGGGTTATCTCTTCTGTGAGGCCTCCCTGAAAGACTCTGCTTCCGCAGCCACACACTTGCCCCAAGTGTTGTCACATTCTACATACACTGAGTGGTCAGTTCATTAACATTTTCTAGGTATATCACTGTGCATTCTTCAAAGGCAGAGACTTTTTTTTTTTAATCTTTAGGTCCTAGAAGAATTAGTGATTGAAGTCCACTAGGTTGCACTGTGATGATCCAAATCAGCTATTAGGACAACAAAATTAACCTACTATTTAACTGTCATGTTGTTTATGTCACGTGGATACAGGAAAGGGAAGGAAATGAAAACAGTACTTTCCCAACTTCGCCTTTGGCCCTTGCTATGGTGATAGGAGGGGATAAAACTTTTCTTGCTGAACATAATGAACCAGAGTTAATTTTATCCGTGTTTATTTTTGTTTCTTCATGCACAACAGGAGACCCTTAATGACCATCCAACTTGTGTCTTATTAAATTGAAAAAGATGAAACGAATTGCATGAACCATAAGCTTATATGCTACCATAGGCTAATGAGGGAAATGCTGATTAAAGTTTACTCAGCAAAGAACAGTAACACTGTATACCCTGAGCAGAGCAAACTAAATGTACACCAAGGAGATACACTAAGAAGGTGAGTATCTAGCCTGATACTTTACAATTATTAGTTGAACATATGAATTAATTAACTGGCTAGGAACAATGCAATAAATGAAGATGATAAGATCCCTCTGTTCCCTTCTTAATAGATTAACGGAGTCGAACTCACTGAAACTTCTCTAAGGTTCTATGAAATGTGGAGCCAGCACCAAGAGAGCCCAAATCCAAGTGTGCCGTTCTCCCTAGGCTGTGTGTGCTTGCAGACACAGCCAGGAGAGGTATCTAGACCTCATCAGACAGAGACCTCACCCAGTGGTCTCTCACAGGAAGTCCAAAATTCTGTTTTGCACATCAAAGCTTGTTTTGTCTCATGTGGAAGGAGAAGTTGACCAGCTGCTCCAAACTGAGCTAGATGGTGCCTGCAGCTTAACTCACTGGGCACTCATTTCAAGTCAGCTCCCCAGAGATTTACTAAATACTATGTGTAAGCAAGGAGTTATGCCCAGTGCTGGTTGCAAACAGAAAAATGACAGGCTACCATCCCTGCCTTCGAAGGCCTCCCAGTCAACTGGGGCAGCAGACAAATCAAGAGATGAGTAAGATGTCCTGTGTGGTAACTGCTATGAGGGAGATGCAGTAGGAGCCTAGAGGAGGGGACACCTGATCACATCTGATCAGAGTAGGGGATTAGAGGGAAAGGGCTCTTTGAGAGGAGGTGGAACCTGGGCTGAGTCTAGGATGAGTTCAAAGATTATGTCCAGGGCTTTCGGACAATAGAATGGCGCAGATACAGCAAAGAGGGCTTTGCCGGTAAAACACCAGAGGCCCATCCCTACACCTGTAAGAGGAGGTGTGGCTAGAACACACTGGGAAGAAGAGGGAAGGGGGTGAGAAATGGGCAAATGGTAAACACAGGCCAACTGAAGGAGGGAGGACCTGGATGCTAAGAGCTTAGATTTGACCCTGAAAGGAACAGTGAGCCACTGAAGGGCTTCTTAATGGGTTGAAAGGGGGTGCTTACTGGATTCGATCCTCTGCCATCAGTTTAGAGATGAATTGTCAGAATGTTGGATTTTGAAGGGGACAGAACCAGACCCCAGAGGCAGCTGAATGTAGGAGACTGGCAACCAGGAGATTGGGCTTCTAGTTCAGCCTCTGTCACTGAGCTCCCTTAAGGCTGGAGGGCTCTTGGCGTCTTGCCTTTGTGCCTGCAGACACCCCGCCTGGTACCAACAGCTGTCAGGTGTGTCTTCTACAGGTCCCATGGCCCATGTGCCCCCCCACCGACTCTCATGGTGCTGTACTTGCCAGTTTCCTTGTCCATATGCCCCCACTGGACGATGCACTCCTAAAGGGCAAGGATCTTTTTCCCTTGTTCAACATGACATCCCTGGTATGTAGCACAGGGCAAGGTACATAAAGGGTGCTCAACAAATCTTCTTTTAATGACCAAAGGAGTGAATGAATGGACAGAAGGACGGATGGAAGGTCACCTAACCTCTCTGAGCCTTTATTTACTTCATTGGTGTATTGGTAAAATGAAAACCATCTCTATGCTCTGGTCTGATTATCAAACTCTTCACTCCAACCCTCTACAGTCCTTAATGTGTTCCTTTCCCTCTCCCTCACAGCCTCTCTCCCTCCTCTACCTCTTCTCCCTGTGCTCCCACTGTCTCCTCTCTCCCTCATTAGACTCCTGCTCCTCTGTTGTGTTCCAGTTCTTCGCTTTCCCCTGGCTTTCCTGTTGCATACATTCCCTCCCCTCACCTCTGTGTTCTCTCCCTCTGCAGGTCACACTCCTTTGCCCTTTCCTTGCTTCCTGGCTCTCCCTCTGACTCCCCCCTGCTTCTTCCCATTTGGTCCTCCTTCCCTTCCCTGATTGTTTTTGTCCTCATGAAATTTCTACTAACCTAATTTCCTGCTTGGCTTTTGCTCCTGGCACTTGGTTCTAACTAACCTCCAGACTCTTCTCTCCATTTATTCTGAACAGAACAAACTGGCAATGATAATAATATGGATGCTATTTCAGCAAAGAAAGGAATAAAGAAGTAGAAGATGTATTTGAAGGGACTGGCAGGTCAGTTGTGGAAGGAAGGACAGACACCACTGTGTTCATCATTGAGAATACCCTGTCTTCTGATGGAGCTTCGGAGGATTTGCAAGCATATGATGAGCATCTGGAACTGTTCCTTCCAGAAAATAATATATCAGAAGGCAGAAAAATAATTATGTTTCCCTCAATGATCCCAGCAAAGATGTTTGCTCTCCTAAAGGACCTCAAGGCACTCATAAAACTAGGAAAACTGAGTTAAGTGCTTTTTATTAAACCATTAAGAGATTTTATTCAGCTAAGACAAATGTCTTCACTGAAGGATAGAGAGTTTGATAGTATAGAAAATACCCAGATGAAAACTTATTTGAATAAATTAGACTGATGCATTTGGCATTTAGGTATCCAAGTATCTGATTCCCTCCTTCAGCCCCAATCAGCCAACCAAAGAATATTCTCTTCTCTAATGCTTGACTCCCTGGGTCTGGAGAGCGGATGGAGAGCAGGCATGAGAGGTCTTGGCAGCACTGGAAGTTTCCTGAAGCATAAATGATTTTGTGGACTAAGGTGGAAGGAGCAAGGAATCTGTTTTCTTTCCTCACTAGCCAGGGACCCCCCAGCTCTCCCTGCCTATTCTGCTTCAGTGGCCTCAGGGAGGCTGAGCAATGTGCCAGGGACCAGGACATTGGCAAGGAGGAAGGGCAGTCAGGAATGGGGGATTCCCATCCGTCTTCAGAGCCCTCAAATCTCTGGTCGACCATGAAATACATAAAAGGTGTGGACTCAGAAAAGACACATTTAAAGCTTTCCATTCCCTGCTTTCCCATCACACCTGCTGGATCCATGATCATTCTAGAGCAGATTTTTCTGGGGACATTGCAGCTCTTGCCTTAGTTCTTTCCCCACTTTTTCAAGATGGAACAAGAACCAGCTATGAGGATCTTGTGTGCCAAAGGATTTAGTATAATAATGTTTATTTATAAGGAATAAAATTGAGCTAGGCACGGTGACCTTGCAATGGCTCAGACTTAATAATAGTAATAGCTAACATTTATTGGCTATTTACCATGTGCCAGGCACCATTCTAAGCATTTTATATATAATTTCTTATTTTGTCCTCACAACAGTTCTATAAGGAAGAAACATGTTGTCATAACCATCCTAGGTGATTTAACCTACCCAAGGTCATTCTAAGGCACACTTGTTTGATGATCTTCCCAGCATCCTTTTCCTTGGAGAATTGACTGCCTTCCTTCTGGGAACCGCTTTTCCCTTTTTCTTCTGCCCTACCCACATGGCTACTGTGGGAATGACCATGGATTTTTGTGACTTGCCCCAGCCGAAGGTGGCCACCCCAAGGTATTTTTGAATCCTGGAAGAGAGAGCAAGATCAGTCTGAAATTCTACCATGATAACCTGGAGTCTGATACTAGCCACATTTTCTGGAATGTGACCTGCCTGGGGGAAAGTCGAATGAATGACACACACCAGAGCATGCTGGAGGCCTTGAAGTGCCAGACTACAGTTGATCCTGAGGCCCAATTCCTTCTCCTGGGCTCCACCAGCCACCCCAGTGCTTTCATGATAAAGATTCTCCTTTGCTTTAGTTCCTTCAAATTGGTCCCAGGAAAGCAGTGCTGAGTAGCAGTTATGTGCATGGGCTTTGGGGCCAGACAGCCTAAGCCTAATCCAGACTCTACTAGCCCATGCTTGTGTGATCTCGAGCAGGTCACTCACTGCCTCGTGCCCCAACTTCATCTCAACAATGGCGATAATAACAGTACCTACCACTGTAGATTTTTCTAGGGTTTATAACACAGGTAATGTAATTAGCACTGTGCCTGGTACGGGGTGAGATTCCAAAAAAAAAAAAAAGTATTCCTTATTTCTAATACTAATTTTGATTGCCACTTTTGTTATGATCATTAATATTTTTTCTACTGATCATTTGTGGAATCACAGGGTTCTAGTTAAGGCTCTCTCTGGTACCTGGGCTTTGAAGCTTTCCACCCACGTTTCCAGAAATGTTCCTAGGGAAAAGGGTGGAGTTGAGTGTGTGGATGGCTGTGAAGGTGTCCATGTGGCATTTGGCTGAGGGCATCGAACTGGTGTTTCATTGCAGGCCTGGGGTAGTTCAGAAATAAGAGCTAATAATATCTTTGAAAGACTTCAGTGAACAGACTGCCACTCTGTGCAAACTGTGAGGTGGGGTGTGGGAACACGGAGAGCCAGATTGATTTTTAAAATGCTGAACTTCCAGGCTGTTGTAAGAAGCAGCCAGCAAATGAGACATCTATAAACCCTGGGAACACACAGTGCATCGCTGTGGACAGTGCCGGAAGATGGATTAAGCATTGAGAATGAGTACTTTGCAGAACAAAGAAGTTTTTATGTGATGTCAGAATTTGAAAATTCCCTGATCTGTTTTTTTATGGGCAAAGTTGGGTGGGAAGAGAAGGGTGGAGAATGAAATTAAATTTCTTTAAGAGGCTCACTGCTGAGGATTAAATGCTGGTTGGAAGAAAGCACTAGAAGCCAGATGTGATTTGGGAATGCAGTGAGGGGCAATGGAGGGGAATAGATTCAATACAACCCTGCCCAGTTTTTCTGCTGGACTGGGAAATTGATTTAGCGGGAGCTGGGCAGGGATCCTCAGAGACCCTGCACAATCTTTGGTGGAAAGTGGGGCAGATCGGTTACTGGGCCCAGCTTCTCATGCTTCCCAGATATCTCTTTTCAAGAAAGTCACTTGGGTTGGGGCACCGATTATTGATCCTCAGCTACCACCCACATTCCAGCATGGGCCAGTGCTCATGTCACTCAAGGAAAGGCAAGAAGAAGAAACTCCCAGAATTCCCTGCTAGCATGAAAAGCTGGTGAATGACATGTGGGGCAGGGAATAAGAAGAGAATGTGTCTGCTGGTCCCCAGAAGGGTGGATGGGGCAGATGGGGAGGGAAGGGTGCCAGCATTTTGAGGAGAGGCCAAAGAAGATGGAACATTTAGGATAAAAGAACAGAAATCTTGAGGACAAAGGGGGTGTTTGGAGTTCATGGGACTTGAACCTGTAAGTGAATGCAGTCTACCCCAGGGAAGGTGAATGAATCAAAGTCACCCAACATAGTGGTGAATGTGTCACAGCCCTAGGACTTCATTTCATAGAGGACCTTAGTAATTTATTTGTTAGTGTCTCCACACATATTTTAGACCCCTGCCAACACTCTGAGGGTGCAAGGAAGTGATATGATTATCTCCACTGAATACATGGGCAAGCACAGCTATTGCAGAAAAATGGAACAGCCCAGGTCACCCAGGAGGAGCCAGAAACAAGCCAGAAGCTCTGAATGGCAGCATAGTGTCCTTCCCTTCTACCTTGCTCACAAAGGCCAGGTCCACTTCTGAGTAATTCATGTGGTCCCCAGGCACCTGCCATCCCATGCAAAGGATGACCATTGTACTCTGTGGATGGAGGTTAGACAGGGTCAGAGCCGCAGTCTTTGCTGGGAAAAAGCTGGGGACTCCTACAGTCGTCTTCAGGGTTTGTGCAAACAATGTGCTTGTCCCAATCCCCAAGTAAAGCATGGCTGCTGAGCCAAGCTGAACTGTGTGTTACCATTCATTTAGGAGGGGCTGTGATCGGAGTGGAGACGGTGCCTTCTTGGGGTTACGGGGTAAGCTCCTTCCCCTCCCTGTGGTCTTACTGCCCTGGAAGTCCCAAAGGCACAAATCTTGAGGGGAACTGGCTAATTCTTTGATGTTGTGACATGAATGATGGCTGGCTGATGGTGAGCTGAGTGTCCTTTGTGCTTGACCATGTTTAGGTTTTAATACCACTCACCATCCAGAGTCTGGTGCTTGTCTAAGAACTTTATATCTACCATCACTTGTGTTTTTCAGAAAGTTGAAATGGTATATCTATACATTTTTCAAACTTCAACCAAAAGAACTACACATTTTCAATCCACAATATATGGGTTTCTTATAACATAATAAATTCAAATAATAATTCATTTCCTATTTTGTCACAAAATCCTTCTAGCATGTCATCTCCTGACTTCGTCTGCTTACCACTGAGGGGGACTGAGCTCTGGTGATTTCCTCCCATTCCCATCTGGCAAAATAGAACCTCAGAACAGGAACGTAAATGCCTCGGGATCACACAAGTTAGCAGACACATCCAGACCGCCTCAGTTTAAATATGGCACATCCTACCATTGCACAAGCATCCACGTAATTATGTCTAAATTCCCACGCCCAGACTTTTAAACTGTAAGCTTTTTAATAGTTGGTTCCACGAATTATTTAAAAGTTACATAAAAGAAAATCAGTCATTGTGGGTCAAAGGCCATTGATGACAATCCTATGAGGGGCCCAAATGTAGGCCTCCCAGTAACCACTTGCAGAACTAAATTTGTTTTTCTGCTCAATGAACAAACAAATTGCATCAAACTTTGGGGGTAGAGGAGGCTAACAAGAGCACTCATTTTTCAGTTTTTCTTTCTGGAGAAAGCCCGAGTTTGTTTTGTCTGTTGTTTTTGAATATTGCATGTGCTGGTATCATTTACAAGAGTCATTTGGTGATCAGATTGCATGTCTCCCTTGTTTAGATAGTTTTGCAGATGGATAGGCAGTTGCTTGCATACAGCTGTGCACATCTGGCACACAGGTGTTTTCTGATAGGCCAACTTGCTTACAGAATTATCTCTTCTGGGAATGAAGACAAGAAATTGCCAAAGGCCTTAGACAAAGCTGTCCATGAGCTGGGGCACTGATTTGTTTCTGACAAAGATTTTCTGAGAACAGTTGGGCAAGACGATGAGCTACACATGCAGAAACAGGAGGGGGTCACAGAATTCCCATCCTCAAATACAGGTGTGTGCCAAGGCCCGTGGTGGTTTCAGGGGCTTGGGACAGTCTGGGGGGTTAGTCAAACTGCTACCATGAATACTCAGGGATGAAATTGAATAGCCAATTGGAATTTCTTAAAAATAATCTTGTGTGGGTGTATGTGGGGGTGTGTGGGGAGTGGGGGTTATGGATGGAAAAGAGAGAAGTACGGGATTGATGATTTTTATAGCTGAGTGATCGGTACACGGGACTGTACCAATTGACAACTCTATTTTTATGAATTGAAATAATTTTCTGTAATAAAGAGTTAAAAACAAAATCTGTTCCTACATATGGGCACCCAGAAGTACAGTTTGTATTTTTAGGCCTTTTATTAATTCCAGGTAGTGGATGGGTGTGGGTGTGCAGGAATGGACACAGGCAGTGGGAGGAGCAAGAGATGGGTGGAGGGCCACTCGAGGAGCAAGGGCGAAAAGCAGGACAAGAGAGGACTGAGAGAAGGGGAAAGAAAGCGAAGTGGGAGAGAATGGACTTGGCACCCTCACCTCTCCCGTGGCACGTTATTCTCTACAGTACCCATTAGAAAACAGGTGCCTTTTTCTTGTGTACCACGTCTGTTCCCATGCTCCTTCTCCAAACACTTGGCAGTCACTCCCAGGAAGGGAGCTTGTGGTTCCATGAAATATGCCCAGAAAAAGGGCTGGTAGAAATCAAATGTGCACTGAAGCCACATTCTGTCAGAGCTCCAAACCTAATCCAAGGGGTGACCAAGAAAGGGAGAAAGGTGAAAGAAGGAAGGTGACCAAGGAAACAAAAAGCAAGCCAGTTTTGGAGGAAGCACTCATTTTCAGGGGAGAAGCTTACCTGGGCCATCGACTTACTTATGCCCAGAAGAGGTGAGCCTGTGTGCCTCAGGCCCTCCGAACATACCTGGTCCCTCCTCTGGCAGATGCCTGGCTGGGAGCAACTGACTCTGTCCTGGCCCAGCAAGCAAAGGTCCCCTCTGGCTTATTACAACCTCAGTGGGAGAAGTGATGGCCACCTTTCCAGCCAGGACAGCCTCCGCCAGGCTCCTTTCCAGACCTTTCCAAAACCACAGATACTCTGAACTAAGCCTGTGAATGACCCTTTCCATTCCCCGCTGACAGCCGAGTTCCAGGCTGAGCCCCCCTTCTTCCCAACAGAGGAAGACATGCTCAGGGTTGAGGGCCTAGGAAGGAGGTGAGAGCATTTGCTGTGCTACAGGGGGAGCATATGGTTGGGTGGTTGCAGCTAGCTGCGGCAATTTGCAGGAGGTGCCCACAGCTCTGAAGCCTGCTGTGCACACTAGAGTCAGCCGCACAGCCTGGGCAGGGGCGGGGTGGCAACCATCTCAGCTTTCCTTTGCTATCAGGGCCCCCCCACCCCCGCTTCCTCCTCCCTCCTTCCTCCCCTGTCTTGTATCTTTTCAGTGGCTGGGTCTGAGCTGCCTCTCCCCACTCCTCCCAGTGCCTGGCCCCAGAGGCACCTTGCCCCTCACCCCTCCCTGCAGCCCCCCATTGGCCCTTGAACAGCTGGGCTCTCTGGGGACACGGCTGCTTGGGCTGCAGTTCTGTGGGCACAGGTGGCCCTGGCAGATGCAAGTTCTTTCCATTCATGTGGGTAAACAGTAAACATTATATTAAAATATTCATCACCAGGGCCTCTGCCTGAATGTTAATCTGGGGTGGGAGCTGATTCCTCATCCCCGGCAGAGCACACGGTGCCACTGTAACTGCAGCGGCAGAATGGTCAGGAAAGGTCAGCCTGAGTGCAAAAGCATTGATTTTTGCATTTGCTTTTTTGGGGGGTGAGCTGGGGGAGAGACTGTGGGGCTTTCTGGCCATAGACATGGCCCGTATACCTGGGGAGGATAGTATTTGTAGGGCGTTGCTGCTGCTGAGCCAGTGGACCCAGGCGGACCTGTAGAACAAGCCGGAATTGGATGCGGGGCTCCTGGCTGCCTGTTTATCACCTTTGTATTTATATGTCCAGCTGTGTCCTGAATGCTAAAAAGTCCTGTGGCTCTTCAAACACCAGTTAGTCATCCATTTGCTCTGTGTTGTTAAGGATTGCATGTCATGTACCTGTTTGATCTTTGCCATTGAGCCCTAGGAGTCCTGACAGAGTCTGGACAGTGCCTCGGTGATAGCAGAGGAAGGACAATCTAGCTTCTTTCTCAAGGAGAGATCATTGGAGGAAGGGGACACACTGTTCTCAGCCTCGAAAACATTTCAGTGGCAGGAAGTTCTTGCCTAGTGTTCTGACCAGGCAGTGCTTTCCTGCCTGCCCTTGAGAATTCACAGTCCAGTGTAGACAGAGATAAATACACCATGTACTGGGCTAATTAGTCCGGTCAAAGAGCTATGGGAACCCGGAGAAGGGAGTGACGACACCACAGAGAACAGAAGACGTTTGGAGTGATACTTAGTAGAAATAAAATTTCCTAGGCGGAGAGAAGTCATAGAACCAAATACTTTATCTAGCACTTACCGAGTACAAAGCACTATTCTAAACACATTACTGTGTATTTACCCTGCAAGGCAAGTCTATGAGGTTGGTATTATTATTACCTCCATTTTATAAAGGAGACAATGGAAGCATGGTAAGAGTCAATGACTTGGTGAAGGGTCACACTAGTAAGTGTCGGAGCTTGGATTTGAATCCAGGCAGACTGGCTTTTCACCGTTTTACTGCATTGCCTCTAGATGAGCACAGGATGTTTGCGAAGCCTGTGAAGAAATCAGTACAGCTGGGGCCCGTGGACTGTGTGTGTGAGGAGTGGTTTTCAAGCTGGACGTAGAGTTGAGCCAGATCGTGAAGGACTTCACATGATTAGATCTCATCCTACAGAAAATGGGGCCAATGACAATTATCTTCTGCCAAATAACACTGGTCCCTCCAGACTCGGCATAGGTCTTACTGGTCAACCCGTCAGTAGCTCTTGGCCAACTCCTCTCCACACTTGGAATATTCTTTGCTGGGCTCTAGACAGTGCTGATCACGAGGGGGAATTCTTTCACTTGCTACTCGGTCTACTCTTTTTGATGTACCCAAGAATTGCACTCATCTCTGTAGTAGTCTGCTTGGGCTGCCGTAACAAAATACCACAGGCTGGGTGGCTTAAACAACCAAAATTAATTTTCTCACAGTTCTGGAGGCTGGATGTCCAAGATGAAGGTACCAGCCTGGTTGCTTTCTGATGAGAGCTCCCCCCTCGGGTAGTAGACAGCTGCCTTCTTGCTGTGTGTTCACATGACCTCATTTTTTTGTGTGCACAAGGGGATGAGGGTGTGGGGTGGGAATGGGAGCATGGGGGTGGGGAGCGGGAGCAAGCTCTCTGGTGTCTCTTCTTATGAGGGTACTAATCTTATCATGAGGACCCCACTCTCATGACCTCATCTAACCCTGATTACTTCCCAAAGGCCCTATCTCCAAATACCACTACACTGGGGGGTAGGGCTTTAATATGCATCTTGGGAAGACAAACATTCAGTCTATTACATCCATGGAGGACTCAGACCCATTACCTGCTGCATCTAGTTGAGGAAAAGCCCCAAGATGTGGAAGCAAGGGCAGGCAAACTCCAGGATGGCCTGAAATTTCACAGCTTATCACATCTCCCTTCTCCTCCTCCTTCTTCCTCTTCCCCTCTCCCTCCCCTTCCACTTCCCCCTTCCCCCCCTTTCCTCCTTGACCTCCCTCCGTCCCTCTCCCACACACAGATAAACACTTTTAATTTTAAGTAAACTATCATACAGACACACACACTCATCATTCCTTATGCAAGTCAAGTTAACCTCCTCGTTGAGGTCATCTGAACTCCCTCTATATATACCCCACAGCACCCACAAAACATTTCTACATGTTTGTCTGCTGTCTGCTTCTCTGGCTGGACCAGGAGCTCCTCAAGGGCAAGGACCCTGGCATACCTGTATTTTTAGCTCTGGTGCCTGCACAGTGCTGGCAGTTCTCAGTAAGTGCCCATGGAAGGCTTATGGAGTGACTGAATGAACACGATCTTAGGACACGAGGATGTAAAAGATGATCCCTAGATGTACTGGGAGTGGAATTGGGGGAAAAATATAATTGAGGTCACTAGCAACGACGTTCCCCAGCTAGATTCAGGACCAAGACCTGGGAACAGCGCAGCCCGCGGCCATCCTGTGACGCTGTCCATGGTCGCTGCTGGCTGGCTGGCTGAGCTGCTACGTCAATACCGTGTGATGATCATGATGTCATAGGGGCCGTTGATGCCTGCTGTGACCTGCTGTGACCTGGGACCTGCATCAGGCATTTTACACAGGTAGTCCCATCAATCCTCACATACCCAAACTGTGCCTTCCTTAAACTCACTCAGGAAAAGGGGCAGAATTAAGAAGTCTCGCTGCAGTCCCTGAATATTCCACTGTGTCTCTTCCTCAGGTCCCGTCGTGGAGCCACTGAGAGACACCAGATTGTACTTCAGGGGAACATGCTGGCTGATTCCTCCTGGAGGATGTTTAACATCTTACCCTCCTCGAGGCATTTTGGAATTAATTTTCGGAAGTCTTTGCATTGTTTTACCACATAGAGAAGTTCATGTTCTGGTGCGTTTCCCCGTTATTAAAATAGAAATACTCACGGCTCGTACTTTCTGAGGGCCTGATGCTCACAGATTCCAAGTCTCTGCGCTATTTTTAGACTCCCGTATATATGTTACTGAAGTCTGCAGGAGCACATCCATCTCAGTTATTTAAATACCTTTCACCAGGTATTCCCTGCCTTATCCTTGTTTTCCTGCCAGTCCGCGTGGATGTGCTACATATGTCTCTCTAATAACCTGGGTGGGAGCTCGGCACACGCATGGCTCCTTATTCTGTGAAATAAGTACAAATTGAAGTGTTGGCTGGCACAGGCTCTTCTTGGTGACTTGAGGCTGCCACATGCATGGAGCTTCTCTGGCACTGTTTACTGACATCTCTCATTTTCTGTCTTGCTGGGATCTGGGAATACTTCAAACATTCAGCTCGAGGTAGCACTTAGCATTTATTAACTGCCAATTCTGTGCCAGGCATTGGGCAAGCACATCCCTGCTCCCCATCTCACTCATCTCGCTCCCCATGAGAGTGTTCTGGGAGTCTGTAAAATGATCTGCATTTTGCGAACCAGAAACTGAGGCTCGGAGTTTAAATAAACTGGATCGAGTTCTCCTAGCTATTAAAAGAGGGAACAGGGGTTTTAATCCAGCTTTTTTTTTTTTCATTTTATACGCATCTCTAAAGGGCCTACTATGGTCTAGGTGCCACTCAAAACATGTTACAAATACTAATGCATCTAATCCTTATAGTCATACTTCAGGGTAGGTACTGTCTAACGTTAACAGATAAGGAAACTGAGGCACAGAGGAATGAAATGACTTGCCCACATTTATCCAGCTGGTGGATGGTGGAGCTGCACAGTCAGCTGCCTCTCACAGCTTCTGGACCTCAGGTCTTGCTTGCCTAGGGAGGGGTGACTCCCATGGAACAAAGCCCACCAGAAGGACCTCCCCACCTCCCGCCTACTCGGAACTTCTTAATTGTGACCCTGGTTGCTCTGGGCATTCTTCTTTTCCTCCTTGGCTCCTTTCAAGAGTCCTGTGGGGGGAAAATAGTACTTAAAATCTAATTTTCTAGTATGCACCCTGTTGCTGCCCCCCTTCTTCCCTCCATGGTGCCTCCATATCAGGCCTGCAGGAGGAGAAGACACCAAGCCCAGGGATCGTTTGCTCCTCCACCTGCCCTGCCACCCCCTCTCTCACTGTCAATTTCAGCAAATGTCATTAATTCGAAAGGCAAGGGACCAGGAAGAATGGATTTTGAATTAACTAGTTCCGATAATCATATTTTTCCTGGAGCATGACAGGGTGTCTAGTTAGCTGGGGAACAACCATTGCTTCCACGTGTGCATTCTCTTGGACAAACCAATAGCTGCTTAACAGGGTTTTGTTGTAAAGGGTGACCAAATAGGCCTTTATGTTTCATGGAGGTTCCAGGCCTGGATCCCGATGCCTATGGCAGCTGCTGATGGGGTCGGGTGGGTGGGGGGGCTCCTAGGGGAGAAATAGGCTTCCACTTTATGACGAATACATGCTTCTGGGTATCCCTGAGGCTCACACGTGGTCTCCGCCCGAGTCCCCCATCAGTACCATTAGCGGGTCCCTCGGTATCTTCAGCGCTTGCATTAGGTAATAATCACTAGTGCTTAAACCAGACAGGTGCTGCCGAGGTCCTGCAAAATGCCTTGTAGCAGAGATGGTTGACTACCCACCCAAAACCCGTGCAAGCTCTGCCGGCACCACCAGTAAGGTCTCTATCCCCTTATGCCTGGCAAGTCCTCACTGCAGGCACATGAGCCTGGGAGACAAGGTCCCTGCCAGGCCAGGGAGGGTATGTAGGTGTATCTTTCCCCCTCTGTCCTCCATGTGCCACCTGGATGCAGGGAACTCCAAGGAGCCACAGATGAAGGAGCCTCAGGTGCTCTGTCCATGAGGAACACCCACCCTGGGCCACTGGGACAGGGTGAAATCAACTTCTATTATGGGGTGTCTCTTTGTGTCGGTAGCTTGTGTCATCCTGACTGAGGCATCCTCTTCAATCCTTCTGTTCTTGTTTTTCTCCCTCATTAAGCCAGGGAAGCTCCGGGCCCTGGTTTGAATCTCAGCAGAGAAGGGATTTGATAGAGGAGACGTCGCCACCAGGGGAGGGTGTGGATGCTGGGGAGCTAGCACAGAATGCAGGGAGCTGGGGATTTAAAACCTGACCATATAAAAATCAAACTCTGAGTAGTAACTTAAGCGAACTGCCTGTCTTGTGTGGCCAATTACCACACAGCACAAATGACTCTTAGTATTATCATCTATTACTAATATGTACCATAAGAACGAGGTTGTAGGTTGCATTTGATTATAGCATTAAACTCTGTTTGCTCAAATTTCTGCTGCTGGTATTTGAGCCACACTTTATGGAACAAGGTCATCTGATCATAATTAAAAAGAAAAACAACAACAACAGAGGAAACATAAACCAGAAGTAAAATCTACACAGGCTGACACTCCACAGGGCACGTGCCTTGGATTCTGGCTCCTTCGAGGTTGAAATTGTGCGGGACCTCTCCAATCCAATCATGTGTTTAATGCTTGGGGTTTTTTTGTTTGTTTGTGTTTGTTGTTGGTTTTCCCTTTCCAAATATATACAGAAGAGGCAAAAAAATATTTCTTTGGAGTAGAAATTGGGAGTGGCACTGTCCTCCCCTCCAGTTAAAAATAACAAAGGAAAACACACCTCATGAGTAATAATAATAATAATTATAGTAATAATAACTGACATTTCTGAGTATTTAATATGAGCCTAGCAGAGCTCTAAGAGCTACACTTGTCAAATGTGGGATGGTGGAGCCAGGCTTTCCAGGCAGGGTGACAGAAGCTGAGGAGAGGGTGCTGACCCTTCTTTTTCTTGACACTTGACCTGTCACCTTTGTTTCCTCTGTACCCCCAGCTGAAGTTGAAAGCTGGGGGATGTTTTGTACTTGCTGCCCTGTTCAACTCCCTTCACGCCCTCCCTCCAGGAGCCCTGCCTCTGTGCCCCGGTCTCTGCAGGCTTCCTTCATGATCCTACGCCCCATGTGCTGAGGGTCTTCCTCAGTGCTAGGCTCTTCCTCCATGTCAGGCTTTTCTGGGGAGAAATGAGCTAACCCAGTTAGTTATCTCAGGTAATTAATCAAACAGTTCCCCTTACAGCCTTCGTGTCCTGGTTAAGGTGCCCTCCAAGTCCTTTTGGAGTGGCACAGGGATGGATATAGATGCGGGCTTGGGTGAAGGGAGAGCCTATATTTTTTAGCAGCATCCCAGCAGGTAGCATAGCTTTCTGTTCTGCCCACCTCTTGCTTCCATCCCCGCCCCTACTCCCAGGACACAGCCACTATGACCATATTTAGAACTACAATTGAACTAGCTTGACAAACACCAATTAGGATGCAACGCAACAGAAGAGTTGAGAGTAAAAGCGCCCCCAGAGAATACCATGCCTGTGGTTGTGGTCACCATGCAGGTACCGCAGCCATTTCCACCACAAAGGACAGTTCTGATGGCCCTAGCGACAGGCCACGTGTCTCTCCTGCCCCCAACATGGTGATGATGCACGTTCTGTGACAGCCTCAATCTTGCTGAGACTTGAACCAAAATGGGAACAACAGCCCTGATGGAGCTCAAAGGCTGTCTTCACATCACCCACATGTCATGAACAAGTCAGGACCTCCTGTGGGACACTGGGGGATAGTTGAGCTTCCGTGACAGGCCAGTCACTTTGGTTTTGGGATATTGAATGTCGAGCCCAGGGAGTTGTAGGCAGACTCTTCATTTGCCAAAGGGAAAGCTAAAACATGAAGCTCAGGCCTCCTCAGCTTCTATTTTCCTCGTACGGATATAGAATTTCTGAGTGCCTTGGTGCTTGGGAGGGCCTCCGCAGCCCGGCGGCTCTGACCTCGCTGCAGATTCCGTAACTCCAGGACCCTGTAATAAGCCCAGGTGAATAAATGTTGTGTGTTGACAACAAAGGATGCTGGGAGGAGACACTGTGGACAGAGAAGAACCAAGGCTGCGCTTTTGCTGGGTGACCTTGGGGACAAGCGTGCATTTGACTTCTGTGCCTCTCTGCCCGACTCAGCCACAGCTTTGTTTTAAAAGCAGAACCAGATGCTGCCTCTGAGATCAGCTTCAGGGCTGAAAATAAATTAGGAAAAGAAGGTTCCATATAGGGAGGCAGCAGGGCAAGGAATGCAGCATGCCCTAGAAAAGCCTGATTCAGACCATGCTCAGAAGGGGAGTTGCCCAATTCAAAGCGTCTGGACAGAAGAGGTGTGGAGCAGAAGGCTGTCTCACCCTTTCCCTGGCTTTCCCCTTTTAGCTAGTGCTGCCAGCTAAATGGGGTCTTGCAAAGATATATTAATCCAGTCCTGATGGGCAAAGAAGAAAGCAGAGCCAGGCAGAAGGGCAATGGGCTTATGTCCAGGGTGAACCAGGATTCCAAGATGGCCTCCAACATTCCCATTTCCTGGTGCAGCAAAGTTTGGGAACTCCAGTGGAGTGAATGTTAGGGGTACTCTGTCCAGACACATCCAACTCCCATGCTGGAATATTGGCCACTGAAGGCTCACAGCTATGTCCTTCCCTGACCATTGCCCTGGGTCACAGGGCATGTCCCTGCCCAGACTCCCCTTTCCAGCCCTTTGCAGGATATAAAGGCCTGTCCCCTTGCCTCAGTTTGGAATAATTCAATGGGTCCTCCCAACTCTATGGTGCCCTGTAGGGTTGACTGAAACTTCACCAAAAACCACATTGTCACCTCTTCTCCTCACTCACTGCCTTCCTCACCTCTGTAAAGATCTATCTGCCCCCGCTAAGAGTTCTCTGTGATAAAACTCGTGCATGCAACTCTCTAGCTCAAAGTCTGTTTCCAGGAAATCCAATCTAAAGCAATGAATAACAGTTATCAAGACAGGAGCTCAATGTCACTAATCATCTGGGAATTAAACATCAAAACCACACTGAGATCTCACCTTACAGCTACTAGCTATTATCAAAAAGACAAGACAACAAATGCTGGTGAAGATGTGGAGGGTTTGAGGTGGCATGGAGGGCACTATCAGATATGCCCTTGATAAAGATAATCAAGACTGCAGGATGGATTGGACCTATTGGACAAATCAAGGATATTCTTCAAGATTTTTGAGGAGTTCTACAATCATCCCCTAAATATTAGACCACGGTTTAAGTGCCAGTCACAGAGTCTTGAAATGCAACCAACACCTGCTCATGCAGCTCCCTGGGGTGGCCACACATAAACGTGAGAGAGAGCAGGATGCCCTGTTGCAGCCGTGCATGGGTGCATGCAAGGTTCTTATGGACAGGCTCAGTGGCATTGCTCAGGATGACTGGGAGACCAGAGTCTTGGACAGAGACCCTGGGCCATGGCTAAAGGAATGGAAGGCTCTCTGAGATGAGAAGGTCAAGCTCAAGAGACTTCTAGGAGGCTGCATTCCAGCAGTATAAGCACTAATGGAGGGTCAGGGCTTATGCCCTGGTGCTCCAGAACCTGATAGCCCATGCTCTTCTTCTGTAATGGGTTATAACAGCACTATTCATATGGAAGGAATCAATACATTTATTATATGTTATCTATAAATTAGGTAATATATATGAGAGTACTTGGTAAATGGAAAAAGAGCTGTATAGATGAAAGGTATTACATCTTCTTCTATGGTATTTATGTAAATGAGCCAATGGAGATAGCTGAGTTCTGGAAACTATAAATCCCTGTACAAATGAGAAGCTGCATGATCAGGTATTTCACAAGGTACCCAAAGCCTGGGGCAAGTGGGTCCTGGCTTCCATTCTGCAAGGGCAGCTATCTCCCAGCAGAATGAGCACTGCGCTCAGAGAGGGTGGGCTGAAATCTCACAACGCTCCATTCACAGAGCTGCAGAATAACACTAGTCAAGCTGAGCAATTTGCAGAGTAAATTAAGAGGAATAAAATTCCTGTAACAGATCTTGGGAGGAGGGAGGAGGTGAGGAGGAAGAAGGAGGAGGCAGGCAGAAATTTTTAGCTATTTTTTTTTTTTTTTTGCCATAGTCTTTTGCATGATGAAAAGTGTGCTGGGAATCAGAACTAGGCAAAACCATGCATGTGTGGAATGCCCTTCTGGATGGGATGGCAGGGTTCCATGTTAACATGGGGTTTCTAGTCTCAAAAGGCTTATCATAAGGTGTAGCCCTAACGGTGGATGCTGTGAGGGTCTTGACAGTGGGGTGTACCAAGAGGGCCCATGTCTGAAATGCTTCACACATTTCACAATGCTTCACCCATGACGAGGCTGGTCCTAGAGGAAAATGGTCTTTGAAGGGAGTTTCATTTTCTAGGGTGAAAACTCTCCCTTGGGTTGGGTAGCTCCACTGGTGTCTTAATATTTCATATTACTTTGATTATAGCTGTCACTTTGCAATCAACCAATGTTGAAGGAATGGCTGCTTTTTACAAGGTTGGTGCAAGGCACTTTACATGCATTATCTCTTTACTCCTCACACTACTACAAGGTAGGTACTATGAAGATCTGATTTATAGATATGGATACTGAGGCTTTGAGAGGGTGGATAATGTCTCTGCCCCAGAGGAAGAGGCAGGTCAGCAGTTAAACAGCTTGCTGGAATCCACACTTTGTGAGGCTGCCACCATCTTGTATCTCTTAGGAGCCCCTTTTGCTATGTCCTACATGCTAACCTGCCTGTGCCCTGACCCAGGTCCTCATGCACCTCTCACTCTGGAGTTTGAGCATGGGCTCTGGCCTGGGTTGCTGGCCCCCAGGTCTGCTCAGTGTCTGCACATCCACCCTTGCTCCTCTGCAGCTGCTTGCTGTCCATTTAGATGTCTCTGCAGACAGCAAAGAACACAGTCAACAAAACCAAAAGACAACCGACAGAATGGGAGAAGATATTTGCAAATGACATATCAGATAAAGGGCTAGTATCCAAAATCTATAAAGAACTTGTCAAACTCAACACCTAAAAAACAAATAATCCAATCAAAAATGGGCAGAAGGCATGAACAAAAATTTCTGCAAAGAAGACATCCAAATGGCCAACAGACTCATGAAAAAGTGCTCAACATCGCTCGACATCAGGGAAATCCAAATCAAAACCTCAATGAGATACCACCTCACACCAGTCAGAATGGCTAAAATTAACAAGTCAGGAAACGACAGATGTTGGCGGGGATGCAAGCTGGTGCAACCACTCTGGAAAACAGTATGGAGGTTCCTCAAAAAGTTGAAAACAGAGCTACCATACGACCCAGCAATCACACTACTGGGTATTTACCCCAAAGATACAAATGTAGGGATACAAAGGGTTACATGCACCCCGATGTTTATAGCAGCAATGTCCACAACAGCCAAACTATGGAAAGAGCCAAGATGTCCATCAACAGATGAATGGATAAAGAAGATGTGGTATATATATACAATGGAATATTATGCAGCCATCAAAAAATGAAATCTTGCCATTTGCAACAACGTGGATGGAACTAGAGGGTATTACGCTGAGCAAAATAAGTCAATCAGAGAAAGACAGGTATCATATGCTCTCACTGATATGAGGAATTTGAGAAACAAGACAGAGGATCATAGAGGAAGGGAGGGAAAAATGAAACAAGACAAAACCAGAGAAGGAGACAAACCATGAGAGACTCTTAATCTCAGGAAACAAACTGAAGGTTGCTGGAGTGGTGGGGGGTGGGAAGGATGGGGTAATTGGATGATGGACATTGAGGAGGGTATGTACTATTGTGAATGCTGTGAATTGTGTAAGACTGATGAATCACAGACCTGTACCCCTGAAACAAATAATACATTATATGTTAATAGATGACTCTGCAGAAAGAGCAGCTCTGTGCTCCACAGTGTAACAGGAAGACTCCCTGCTCCAGAGTCATCTCTGGCTCCCCAGGCAGAAGAATGACTGACTGGCCGAGAGGAGCAGAGTGATACCAAAGGGTTTTCAGAGCAGGTGGGGGAACAGATCCCACGAAGTGGGTGTTTTCATTGCTTCTCCCTTTCACCTGGGGATATGCTGGGGCCATTTCCGCAGCAGGCCAGCAGTCAGGACCTCTGCCTTAGTACCTCAGTGTCAGAGGCTAGAGATGTCACAGGGATGTCACGTTCATGGGTTGAAGCAGAAGTTTAGATCCAGTGACGATAGTGCCCACACCCGGGCCCATGCCTCCTCAGCAGGCAGAGTGTTATGGTGAAAATGCCTGAGTTTGAATCTGGTTCTGCCAGGAGTTGGCTGTGTCAGTTTAGGCAAGTTCCTTAACCTCTCTGGACTCAGTTTTTCCCATCTGTAAAATTATAATTCCTGCCTAACAGGATTTTTGTGATGAGCATGTAAGAATCAATAGATGGATTATAGCCTGTAAACGATGGGTACAGTAACTGTCCACAGGGTACAATGGGAAGAGGAGAGGGATTGGGAGCCACCCCTACTGGGGCCATGTTGCCCCACAAGGATGAGCCTATGCAGGAATACAAAGTTATAGAACTCTTCTTCTGACTTTCTGAATAAACCTCAAAACTCCAAACACTCTTTCAAAAGGAGCTGAGTCTAGAGAGTCCCTCTGTAATATTGGTTCGTAGACAAGGTGTTCTCTATGTGTTCCTTCCAAATTGCTCATGGTAATTGTGAGCACTGTTGTGGCACCATCCCAGGCAACATTCTAGACACTTATATTAGCTCATTTAATTCTTGTTACAGGCTTAATTGTGTCCCCCCAAATGCTTATGTTGAAGTTCTAACCCCCATCACCTCAGCATGTGACTGTATTTGAAGGTAAGCTCTTTAAAGAGGTAATTACATTAAAATTGGCTATTAGTATGGCTTCTAATCCAATCTGCCTGTCCTTAGGAGAAAAGGAGATTAGGACACAAAGAGAGACCCCAGGAGTACACACAGACAGAGAAAAGAGCATGTGAAGACACAGTGAGAAGCTAGCTGGGCCCTCTGCAAGCCAAGGAGAGAGGCCTCAGAGGAAATTAATCCTGTCAACACCTTCACCTTGGACTTCCAACCTCCAGGACAGTGAGGAAATAGTACCTGTTTAAACCACCCAGGGTGTAGTCACTTGTTATGGAAGCCCTAGCAAACTAATAACAATGAACACTGAGGTATACCGGAAATATTATTAGCCCCATTGCTGTTCATTGACTCATCTGATGTAGATTTGCTAGGTGACCACTCTGAGCCCAGGCCTGGGTTAATTGCCAAGGATGTATTGGTGAACTAGATCCAGCCTCTGACTTTGCAGAGCTTAAAGACAGGAGAACTTGTCTGTGATGAAGACAGGTGAGCCAATAGACCATATGAGTGTAGCAGGGGTATGTGACATGGTGGGGAATGTGGGCTCCATGGGACCATGGTGGTGCCAAGGGTAATGGAGCCAAGTCTGGATGGGATACATGGAAGTTCTCCCTGTATGTCCACTCCTTTGGGGGCAAAGACCTTGCCATTGCTCCGTGGCTAGGGCTAGCTGGGCTAGCTGAGCAGCTGCCTCTTCCTTGGTGCCCCCCTGGAAGTGAGCAGGGCCAGTGTGGGGGGATACAAGCCAATGAAGGTGGACATACTATGACACAACCCATACGTAACATGAACTACAGCAGGTTGCTTGGGAATCTTGATCTCAAGGATTCTGAAAATTAGTTCACCTGCAGGCCAGGTGAACAATGATCCTCCCTCTTCTGCTTTCCCAGGCATGAAATCCTCCACATGACCATCAGAGTTTCTAAACTAGAACCACAACCAGTGGTAACTGAGCATTCCTTTGTGCCAGGATCATCACATGGGTTACCTGATATCATCACCTGACCGAGTCTGAAAGTCTTCCTGCAGTATCTGAGGCCAGTGGCAGCCTTTGTTTAGTTGTCTGTCCAATCTCACGTCTGGTCTCTACCTTCTTCCCTTCCTGAGCCTCTTGTGTTCCCCTACCTGACACACACCCCATGACTCAGGCCTGTACAACCTCTACCCAGTCCCTGCCCTTTTGTCTCTATAATATTCCACAACCTCCAATGCTTTCTTCACCTATCCAGCCTAACAAACTCCTATCAATCCTTCAAGATCCTGTTCCTTCTCATTGTCTTCCTGCAGTACCAGGCAGATACTTCTATTAAAATACCTATCACAATGCATGGCCTCCAGTGTATTAATATGTCTCTGTCCACCACCAGCCTGAGAGGTAAGAAGAGACTGTCTATCATCTTTGTCTGTCGGCCTAGCACATCAGCAATGCAAAGTGGACACTAAACAATGTCTGTGTAGATACTTCCTTCCTTTCTCTCTTTCCTTCTTTCTTTCCTTCCTTCTTTTATTTTTTTTCTTTTTCAATTCTTGTGTTTTGTTAGTTTAGACAATCGACCATATTCTGATCATTTTTTTTTTAAAGACTGTGTATCTTGAAATAAGAAGAACCAAAACTATACTGTTTTCTTCATTGTCTTCTCAATCACCTCAAAGCTTAGTATTTCTCTTTGGAATTGTTCTTTATGGGGAGGATATGGTTATGTCCTCCATTCTGTTCCAGACAGCCTGATCTTCTTATTTTCTCCCCAAAATCCATGCCTGTTCCTTTTCTTGTCTTTTCTCATGCCATTTCTCGCTACTTGGGAAGCCCTCTCCTGCCTACCCAAGACCTTCTCATCCCTCAAGGTCTACAAGCTTTGCTCCTCAAATGTGATCTGTGGTCCAGCAGCATCAACATCACCTGAGAGCTTATTAGAAATGCAGAGTTTCCGTCCTCATTCAGACCTACTGAATCAGAAACCACATTTTAAAGAGCTCCAGGTGATTCATATGCATATAAATTTTGAGAAGTACTGCTCTAGAGCAGGGCTCAGCAAAACTTTCCTGTAAAGGTTCAGACAGTAAATACTTTAACCTTTGAGGACCATAGGGTCTTTGTCACAACTATTTAACTCTGCCATTGTTAGCACAAAAGCAGCCACAGATAGCAAGCAAACAAATGGGTGTAGTTCTGGGCCAATATAACTTTATTTACAAAAGTCAGGTGTCAGGGCCTCTACCTATAATTTACTGACACCTTCCTCAAATTCAACACTTTTGGTTATTATAATAGAAAGCCTTTATGGTGGCCCCCCATGACCCCTCCTCTTGGTACTCACACCCTTGTGTAATTCCCTCTGCTGGAGTGTGCGCTGGATTTCTTGACTCACTTCTAACAAATAGAATATGGCAGAAATAATGGGAGGTCACTTCCAAGGTTAGGTTATAAAAAGACTGTGGCTTCCTTTTTGGGGCACTCTCCCTTTCTCTCTTTTTCTCTCTCAGATTGCTAGCTCTGGCAGAAGTCAGCTGCCATGTTGTCATGCACCCTGTGGAAAGGCCCACATGGTGAAGAGCTGGGGACTTCCAACAACCATGTGAATAGTCTTGGAAGCACAGCCCCCTCCAGTCATCCTTTTGATGACTGCAGCTCCAGCTGACAGCTGGATTGCAACCTCATAAGAGACCCTGAACCTGAAACAAGTAACTAAGTTGCTTCCAGAGTCTCTACTCACAGAAACTGGGAGATAATAACTGATTATTGTTTTGACTTACTAGATGATTAATACAGTTACATGCCCCCAGACTACTCCCTTGTATCTCTCCTTCTGACTTCTATAGCACTGTTAGAGTGAGTGCATGAGCAGAAACCATCTCACGCGGTTCTGTAATGATGTGGGTCAGTCCTATCTCCGGTAGATTAAAGACTCTTTGAAGATATAGAGACCATATCTTATAAAGTAAATAGACATTTTTCACTGAGTATTTTCTGAATTAACCGAGAAGATGGGTTTTTTTGTTGTTGTTTTGATTTGGTTTGGTTTGGGTTTCTTATTGGAAAATTAGGAGCCATTATTGGGCTGGGGCAATTGTTTCTGTTTCTGTTCACCAATGTCTTTTATTTTTTCTGAGCCTGCATAGGAACTATGGTTTCTCTTACTAGTTGAGTTACTATTTGAAAAAAATTAAAATAAAAAAAAACCCCAAACACCTGAAAGTTTTTTTCAATTACCTGCTAAGGTTACTTATGCCAAACTTTGCTGTAGAACTGATCCTTTTCCCTCTTCTTTTTGAATTCCTAGATGAGAGAGAAAATAGCCTTTGGATGATAAAGGTTGTTCCTGGGTTATCTTTGAGGAAAAAAAATGTAATCCACTATATTCTGTTGCTTTCAGTTTTTCTCCTGCCTCTTGATTTTGTTGGTTCTTATCTCCTTTTTGTTATTTCACAGTTGCCTGGGTGCCTAAAGAACTCCTCTCTTCACTCCCATTTTCAAGAGTTTGTTCATGGCAACTCCAAACTGCCTTGCTTCTAATCATTGGCTCTGGGAGTGGGAAAACTGTGGGTACAGAGGACAGGGTTTTAGAAGAGGACATTTTCCAGTTGACCCCATGGTGTGGCCCAACAGTAACCCAAAGAGCTAAAAATGCACCCTGTTTGATTTTGGTTTGGAAGGACTGTATCTAAACTCTTTCTGACCAGTGAAGAACGAATGCTTTGTTAAATGTAGAAATTTCTGGATCGGGGCCATATTGTCCCACATTTTTAAAATTTTCTTCTTTTCCTGTGGATGAAAAAATGGAGCTAAAGTTTTCCAAATGGTGGAGACAGGCTCTATGGTGTGTGTGTGTGTGTGTGTGTATGTGTGTGTGTGTGTGTGTGTGTGTGAAATCTCTTTTGAAAATATATTTCAGTTTCCTCCCATAAGTCTGAATTCTTTATTTGGTCTGTGAATTATATCCTTCATCTTCAAAGTGCACTTGGTCCTAAGAGCTGTGAAGACCCTTGCACATAAGTGAAGAAGACACCACAAGTTGCCATCCACATGTAGGAAAATTATATGTTACTTTTGTCATGACCCAAGCCAGTTCATAGCATCCATCCTGTAATGATTGTGATCTGTCCTTGGTGCTTGCCAGCACCATTATTATCGTTTCAGACCCCCTTTTGGGATAGAAGTCATTGTGCCAGGTTAGTGATTATGGAAAGAAAATAATAACCATAGTCAAATACAGTTTCTATAACTATAAACTATTGGAAAACTCTTAATCTGATCCACTGGGAGGCTGGAGGAAATTGGATTAGTATCTGGGATTCCAAATCAAAACAAATATTATTCAATCATTGCAAATCAAGTTTATTCTATAAATCCAGGGGTTGGCACACTTTTTCATAAAGGGCCAGATAGTAACTTACTAAACATATACCTTATTTTCTCCCCCTAACTGATAGCATGAACATTCTAGCACAGGCAGATTGCTTTTCTAGAAAGTTTAGGAAAGCATGGTATTTATGATGCACACACAAAAAAATTGTTTTGCTTACAATTTACACAGAATGCACATTAGGATTGGTTTAGGATTACTAAAAGTAAATTAATATTTATATAGCAAAAATGCTACCAGCATGGAAGTGAACATCGCACTTTTGCCTTGCAAGAGTAGACATAATCATTTTGTTAAACAACTTCCTGCCCACATCTAGTCAATTTTTACTGCCAGTTGAACCTGAGTGTGGGCCTGTGGGACCCTCAGAATTGGGTCTGCTTGGGTCCCTCGTCTTCTACTTCTTCACTACGAGTTTCAGAGCCCAGTGCAGCAAATGTATGATAACATAGCACTTGCCTGCTAGCAAAATGGCAGAGTATGCAGAGCAAATTAATTTAAATAAAGCATGTCAAATATTTGCTTCTGTTTAAATTCACAAAATGCCATTTCATGAAATTGTGTTTTCATTTATGTCATGCCAAACTATTTTTTATTTTTTTATGTTAGAACATGTAGAAAAATACATTTTTAGAATAAAACACTGTCATGATAAAGATATTTGAACGCTGTAATATTGATTTTATAGCAGAATGATGGATTACAAAGTCTAAGGGTTTTTTTTACTGTAATTAAAATAAACATTCATAAAGAATATCTATACCCCCTCTTCCCATGATGACCTGTGACAGCTGCCATTTGGCATCTCTGAAAAGTAACACTTCTGGTTTTTAACACACCTTGGCATGAAGTGTAGGGATTTAAACAGACTACTCTCATACAGCCAAACCTCTGGAAGCTCCCCTTTCCTTCTGCAGACCCCCAGTGAAGTGATCATGGACTCTCTTCTTAGAATGGTACAGCAAACCTGAATTTTGGAACTTTTTTGCAGTATCATTTCCTGGTACATGTAGATGTCTCACCAAGCATGACATTATTATATCACTTTTTAAGGGACAATGACTCATTCATCCCTAAAGTCAATAAACCCATATTGAGTAGCCACTCTAAAGCCAGCTACTATAATAGGCACTGTAGATATAGGATGAGTGAGATCTTGACCTTGGAAGAACCTATTGTCTTGTAGGTGGACACATTCATAAAAAATAATTACAGCA
Organism: Zalophus californianus; assembly: GCF_009762305.2. Classification (NCBI taxonomy): domain Eukaryota; kingdom Metazoa; phylum Chordata; class Mammalia; order Carnivora; family Otariidae; genus Zalophus; species Zalophus californianus. Next base: position 51,739,376 of record NC_045604.1, on the reverse strand, counting down.
TAAGTGGATTTGGCAGTCACTCTTAGAAAATGTCTTCATGGAAAAGAACCCTCTTCACACCAGGAAGAAGTTTGTAGAAGGGCCCTGAATGATCTGGGAAAGTGAACCCACTTAGAAGTAAGAGCATCCTCTCCAAAGGAGTTGAGATCTCTATTTCAAGTCTGAGAAGGCATAATCTTGAAGATTTCACTAGAACTGGTATTTTAGTGAGATTGATTCTAAGTATAAATTAGAAATCTTTAAAAAATTTTGTGGGGAGGCGGAGCAAATGGTGGAGGAGTAGGAGACCTGGATTTCATCTGGTCTCAGGAATTCAGCTGGATAGGGATCAAACCATTCTGAACACCTACGAACTCAACAGGAGATCGAAAAAAGAATAGCAACAACTCTCTGAACAGAAGAGCGACCACTTACTGGAAGGTAGGACGTGAATCTGAGGCAATATTCGGGAGGATAGGTGGCTGGGGAGGGGGCCTCCGTCGGCCGCTTCTGGCAAGTGATAGAGCAGCGGAGCACAAAATCGGAACTTTTAGAAGTCGGCTCTGCTGAGGGATGTCGCTCCAGTGGCTAAGGGGGGTGGAACCCTCATAGGACAGTGTAGTCTCAGGACCCTCGGGGTCACAGAAAGACCGGGGGTGACTGAGTGCGGCAGAGCTTCCTGGGATCGGAGCGGGGAAGCCGGCCACAGAGACGGAGCCAAGGCATGGGCTCTCAGCTCGGGGTTGCCATAAACTGTGACATAGTCGGGCCACTGCTCCTCCAGCAGGGACCCAACAAGCGGCAGACCTGGGGAGACTCCCCTTCCTCCCCTGGGAGGAGTGGCACAGGAGCGCCACCGCAGGGATCTGCTGGGTTTGGAGACTCCACACCGAGTTGGGTGCCAGAGATAGAAAGCTCGGTCACAGTATGGGTGAGCACGGAGTGCGGCCAGAGACCAGGGAGATGGGAGTGATTGACTGCTTTTCTCTGGGGGCACACTGAGGAGCGGGGCCCCGAGTTCTCGGCTCCTCTGGGGTGGAGATTGGGAGGCCGCCATTTTCACTCTCCTCCTCCAAAGCTGTACGGAAAGCTTGCAGGGAACAAAAGCTCCCGAGAGCAAACCCGAGCAGATTACTTAGCCTGGACGACAAGGACGGGGCAATTCTGCCTCCGGCAAAGACATTTGGGAACCACGGCAACAGTCCCCTCCCCCAGATCAGCAAGAATAGCCAGCCAAGACCAAGTTTACCAATCAGTGAGAACGGCAGAACTCCAGCGCTAGGGGAATACTGCACATAGAATTCATGGCTTTTTTATCATGATTCTTTAGTCTTTCAAAGTTAATTTTTTTAACTTTTTTTTGAATTTTTCTTTTTCCCTTTTTCAACCAACATCTTATCAATCCCTTTTTTAAAAAAAAATTTATTTTTCATTTTTAGAGTCATATTCTATCCCTTCATAGTAGTTACCATTATTTTTGGCATATATATATAAGTTGTCCCCTCTTTAAAATTTTGAGATACAGTTTCTTCTAACAGATCAAAATATACCCTAAATCTCTAGTGTATGGCTTTGTTCTAGTCTCCTGCCTGATCACATTCTCTCCCCCCCCTTTTTTCTTTCTTTCTTTCTTTTTTTAAAAATCCTCTTCTTTCTTTTTTCAAACAAATTCTTATCAATTCCTTTTATAAAATTTTTTATAATTTTCATCTTTACAGTCATATTCCATCCTTTCATTGTATCAGCGCTTATTTTGTACATATATAACTCTTTCTTTCTTTAAATTTTGGGAGGCACTTTCTTCTAACAGACCAAAATACACCCAAAATCTAGTGTGTGGCACTGATCTATGCACTAGCCTGATGATATTTGATCATATTCTGTTTTTTTTGTTTTGTTCTGTTTTTATCTTTTTCTTTTACTTTTTTTCCCCTCTTTCTTTTTTCTTTCTTTCCCTTTCTTTTCTCCTGGTTTCAGGTCTTTTCTGATTTGTTTAGAGTATATTTTCTGGGGACGTTATTACCCTGTTAGCATTTTGTTCTTTCATTCACCTATTCTCCTCTGGACAAAATGACAAGATGGAAAAAATCACCCCAACAAAAAGAACAGGAGGTGGTACCATCTGCCAGAGACCTACTCAATACGGACATTAGTATGAGGTCGGACCTAGAGTTCAGAATCATGATTTTAAAGATACTAGCTGGGCTTGAAAAAAGCATGGATGTTATTAGAGAAACGCTTTCTGAAGGAATAAAAGAACTAAAATCTAACCAAGTCGAAATCAAAAAGGCTATGAATGAGGTGCAATAAAAAATGGGGGCACTAACTGCTAGGATAAATGAGGCAGAAGAGAGAATCAGGGATACAGAAGACCAAATGATGGAAAATAAAGAGGCTGAGAAAAGGAGAGCTAAACAACTACTGGATCACGAGGGCAGAATTCAAGAGATAAATGATACCATAAGATGAAACAATATTAGAATTATTGGGATCCCAGAAGAAGAAAAGAGGGACAGAAGGTATATTGGAACAAATTATAACAGAGAACTTCCCTAATGTGGGGAAGGAAACAGCTTTCAAAATCCAGGAGGCACAGAGAACACCTCTCAAAATCAATAAAAATAAGTGAACACTCTGATATCTAACAGTAAAACTTACGAGTCTCAGAGACAAAGAGAAAATCCTGAAAGCAGCTCAGGAGAAAAGATATGTAGCCTATAATGGTAGAAACATTAGATTGGCAACAGACCTATCCACAGAGACCTGGAAGGCCAGAAAGGACTGGCATGATATATTCAGAGCACTAAATGAGAAAAATATGCAGCCAAGAATACTATATCCAGCTAGGCTGTCATTGAAAATAGAAGGAGAGATAAAAAGCGTCCAGGACAAACAATAACCAAAAAGGATTCACAAACACGAAACCAGCCCTACAAGAACTATTGAAAGAGGTCCTCTAAGCAAAGAGAGAGCCTAAAAGCAGCATAAACCAGAAAGGAACACAAACAATATACAGTAACAGTCACCTTACAGGCAATACAATGGCACTAAATTCATATCTTTCAATAGTTACGCTGAATGTAAATGGGCTAAATGCCCCAATCAAAAGACACAGGCTATCAGATTGGATTAAAAAAACAAGACCCATCAACATGCTGTCTGCAAGAGACTCATTTTAGACCCAAAGACACACCCAGATTGAAAGTGAGGGGATGGAAAACGATTTACCATGCTAATGGACACCAAAAGAAAACTGGGGTGGCAATCTTTATATCAGACAAATTAGATTTTAAACCAAAGACTGTAGTAAGAGATGAGGAAGGACACTATATCCTACTTAAAGGGTCTATCCAACAAGAAGCTCTAACAAAGGTAAATATCTATGCCCCTAACATGCGAGCAGCCAACTCTATAAGGCAATTCATAACAAAAGCAAAGAAACACCTTGACAACAATACAATAATAGTGGGGGACTTTAACACCCCTTCACTCAAATGGACAGATCATCTAAGCAAAAGATCAACAAGGAAACAAAGACTTTAGATGACACACTGGACTAAATGGACTTCACAGACATTCAGAACATTCCATCCCAAAGCAACGGAATACATATTCTTCTCTAGTGCCCATGGAACATTCTCCAGAATAGATCACATCCTAGGTCACGAATCAGGTCTCAACCAGTACCAAAAGACTGGCATCATTCGCTGCATATTTTCAGACCACAATGCTTTGAAACTAGAACTCAATCACAAGAGGAAAGTCAGAAAGAACTCAAATACATGGAGGCTAAAGAGCATCCTACTAAAGAATGAATGGGTCAACCAGGAAATTAAAGAGAATTTAAAAAATTCCTGGAAACCAATGAAAATGAAAACACAACTGTTCAAAATCTTTGGGATGCAGCAAAGGTAGTCCCAAGAAGAAAGTATATAGCAATACAAGCCTTTCTCAAGGAACAAGAAAGGTCTCAAATACACTACCTAACCCTACACCTAAAGGAGCTAGAGAAAAAACAGCAAAGAAAGCCTAAACCCAGCAGGAGAAGAGAAATGACAAAGATCAGAGCAGAAATCAATGAAATAGAAACCAAAAGAACAGTAGAACAGATCAACGAAACTAGGAGCTGGTTCTTTGAAAGAATTAACAAGATTGATAAACCCCTGGCCAGACTTATCAAAAAGAAAAGGGAAATGACCCAAATCAACAAAATCCTGAAGGAAAGAGGAGAGATCACAACCAACACCAAAGAAATACAAACAATTATAAGAACATATTATGAGCAACTCTATGCCAGCAAATTAGATAACCTGGAAGAAATGGATGCATTCCTAGAGATGTATCAACTACCAAAAGTGAACCAGGAAGAAATAGAAAACCTGAACAGACCTATAACCAGTAAGGATATTGAAGCAGTCATCAAAAATCTCCCAACAAACAAAAGCCCAGGGCCAGATGGCTTCCCAGGGGAATTCTATCAGACATTTAAAGAAGAATTAATACCTATTCTCCTGAAACTGTTCCAAAAAATAGAAATGGAAGGAAAACTTCCAAACTCATTTTATGAGGCCACCATTACCTTGATCTCAAAACCAGACAAAGACCCCATCAAGAAGGAGAATTACAGACCAATATCCTTGATGAACATGGATGCAAAACTTCTCACCAAAATCCTAGCCAACAGGATCCAACAGTACATTAAAAGGATTCTTCACCACGACCAAGTGGGATTTATCCCTGGGCCGCAAGGTTGGTTCAACATCCGCAAATCAATCAACGTGATACAATACATTAACAAAAGAAAGAACAAGAATCATATGATCCTCTCAATCGATGCAGAAAAAGCATTTGACAAAGTACAGCATCCTTTCTTGATCAAAACTCTTCAGAGTATAGGGATAGAGGGTACATATCTCAATATCATAAAAGCCATCTATGAAAAACCTACAGTGAATATCATTCTCAGTGGGGAAAAACAGAGCTTTCCCACTGAGGTCAGGAATGTGGCAGGGATGTCCACTCTCACCACTGCTATTCAACATAGTATCGGAAGTCCTAACCACAGCAATCAGACAACAAAAAGAAATCAAAGGCATCCAAATCGGCAAAGAGGAAGTCAAACTCTCACTGTCTGCAGATGATATGATATTTTATGTGGAAAACCCAAAAGACTCCACCCCACAACTGCTAGAACTCATACAGGAATTCAGTAAAGTAGCAGGATATAAAATCAATGCACAGAAATCAGTGGCATTCCTATACACCAACAACAAGACAGAAGAAAGAGAAATTAAGGAGTTGATCCCATTTACAATTGCACCCAAAACCATAAGATACCTAGGAATAAATCTAACCAAAGAGGCAAAGGATCTGTACTCAGAAAACTATAAAATACTCATGGAAGAAATTGAGGAAGACACAAAGAAATGGAAAAACGTTCCATGCTCATGGATTGGAAGAACAAACATTGTGAAGATGTCAATGCTACCTAGAGCAATCTACACATTCAATGCAATTCCCATCAAAATACCATCCACTTTTTTCAAAGAAATGGAACAAATAATCCTAAAATTTGTATGGAACCAGAAGAGACTCCGAATAGCCAGAGGAATGTTGAAAAAGAAAAGCAAAGCTGGCGGCATCACAATTCCGGACTTCCAGCTCTATTACAAAGCTGTCATCATCAAGACAGTATGGTAGTGGCACAAAAACAGACACATAGATCAATGGAACAGAATAGAGAGCCCAGAAATGGACCCTCAACTCTATGGTCAACTTATCTCTGACAAAGCAGGAAAGAATGTCCAATGGAAAAAAGACAGTCTCTTCAACAAATGGTGTTGGGAAAATTGGACATCTACATGCAGAAGAATGAAACGGGACCATTTCCTTACACCACACACAAAAATAGACTCCAAATGGTTGAAGGACCTAAACGTGAGACAGGAGTCCATCAAAATCCTAAAGGAGAACACAGGTAGCAACCTCTTCGACCTCAGCCGCAGCAACTTCTTCCTAGAAACATCACCAAAGGCAAGGGAAGCAAGGGCAAAAATGAACTATTGGGATTTCATCAAGATAAAAAGCTTTTGCACAGCAAAAGAAACAGTCCACAAAACCAAAAGACAACCAACAGAATGGGAGAAGATATTTGCAAATGACACATCAGATAAAGGGCTAGTATTCAAAATCTATAAAGAACTTATCAAACTCAACACCCAAAGAACAAATAATCCAATCAAGACATGGGCAGAAGACATGAACAGACATTTTTCCAAAGAAGACATCCAAATGGCCAACAGACACATGAAAAAGTGCTCAACATCGCTCGGCATCAGGGATATCCAAATCAAAACCTCAATGAGATACCACCTCACAGCAGTCAGAATGGCTAAAATTAACAAGTCAGGAAATGACAAATGTTGGCAGGAATGCGGAGAAAGGGGAACCCTCCAACACTGTTGGTGGGAATGCAAGCTGGAGCAACCACTCTGGAAAACAGTATGGAGGTTCCTCAAAAAGTTGGAAATAGAGCTACCATAAAATCCGGCAATTGCACTACTGGGTATTTACCCCAAACATACAAATGTAGGGATCCAAAGGGTTACGTGCTCCCCAATGTTTATAGCAGCAATGTCCACATTAGCTAAACTGTGGAAAGAGCCAAGATGTCCATCGACAGATTAATGGATAAAGAAGATGTGGTATATGCATACAATGGATTATTATGCAGCCATAAAAAGGAATGAGATCTTGCCATTTGCAACGATGTGGATGGAACTGGAGGGTGTTATGCTGAGTGAAATAAGTCAATCAGAGAAAGATATGTATCATATCACCTCACTGATATGAGGAATTCTTAATCTCAGGAAATAAACTGAGGGTTGCTGGAGTGGGGGTGGGGTGGGAGGGTTGGGGTGGCTGGGTGATAGACATGGGGGGGTATGTGCTATGGTGAGCACTGTGAATTGTGCAAGACTGTTGAATCACAGATCTGTACCTCTCAAACAAATAATGCAATATATGTTAAGGAAAAAAAAAGAAGATAGCAGGAGGGAAAGAATGAAGGAAGAAATTGGAGGGGGAGACGAACCATGAAAGATGATAGAGGGAATGGGGTGGGGGGATGGGTTAGCCTGGTGATGGGTATTAAAGAGGGCACATTCTGCGTGGAGCACTGGGAGTTATGCACAATGAATCATGGAACACTATATCAAAAACTAATGATGTAATGTATGGTGATTAACATAACAATAAAAAATTTAAAGGAAAAAAATTTTGTCAGACCCTCAATGTTACAAGGTTTTCCTTTTAAAATTCTTTTATTATTCGGGGAAAGAAATTTTCAAAATATAGACATGAGACAGCAGCTTCTAATAGATATTCTACTGAGTGTCCACTAAGTTTGCAATAACTTCTTTTCTCCAAGAATTGCCCTCCCTCCAACATATCCCCCATAAAGATGGAAGGATGGGTCCTATGACTGCAAGGCCCTGAACCTGGTGGGGACAGCTGACCTGACTTGGGTCAATCAGATTCTCTGTCCTGGGAATTCAGATTTGGAACTAAAGGAGAGTTCATCTGTCTGTAGTGTCCAGAAACAAAGCACCTTCATGAGGTGTGTAGTGGATCTTCTGCTCACTGCACCCACGACACCACAGAGAGAAGATGACATTGGTCATAGAGAGAAGCAGACATGAAAGACAGAGAGAGAGCACTGCTGGTTTCCCAAATGCACCTAGTTCCTGGGGCTAGTCCCTTCCCCATACATGCTTTTGGCCCTTTGCACTCTTTAAGACACCATGTGTCCTGCAACCCATTACCTCTTTTGGGTAAACCAGCTCAACTTGATTTCCGTAGCTTGCAACCAAAAGAATCTTGTCTATACTCATTCTCTCCAGTTGAGGTAAAGTTCTGTCTAAATGACTGAAGGGACCATGATATAAGCTGTTTTCTTACTTGTGTGTGATCAGGATTTCAGGGCTGTTTGATTCCCAAGCCCCATCCTCCCAGGCCTGCTGAGTCTGAATCCCCTAGAGTGGGATTCCAGGAATTCACAGTTTGTAACAAAGTCGTTGGGATATTCTAATGGGTTGCCAGGTTTTAGTACTGTTGGATAACCCAACAGTCCTTGGTGTTGAACTGTGATGTACCAAGTGCCACCACACACTTGTATCACTTTCCTCACAATGACCCTGTGACATAGACACTATTTATTGGGGGAAATGCTGATTCTGTCTTCTGATGTTTCCTTCCACGTGGAGGCAGCTCTATTAGCTGTCTTATTATCCTCTTACTCACTGCTGACCTATCTGGTTGCTGAGTTTGGAAAGAGAAACTGGGCGTTTGTAGCCCAACCTCTTCCTCTTGCGAGCTGGCCTGTTTGCAGAGATCATGTGCTCCCAGATGCACTAGTCCTTGCCTGAAATCCTCCTATGCAGGGTCTGCCCCTTCTGGCAGGGTGCTGTCGTTGGGGAAACCATCCCCAGCCTGGTGCAGAGTTCTCCTCTTTGGGTCAATGTTATATCTGCAGTAAAGCTACCTTACCAAGTATCAGCTGATCAAGATGTTATCTTGGTCCCACCTGACCCGCTTCTTTGTCTTATATCTCTATTTGCTCAGAGCTCTTACAGGGAAGGGGAAGGGGAAGGGGGAGGGGGTGTCTTTTGATTGAGCTCCTCAAGATCTGTCCATTTTAACATGTTCTCAGATAATACCACTGTCTATCCAACACCAAGTGCCAGCTCTTTCCTCCATCAGGCAGGGAGCTTCTGTGCTTCTTGTACTCACTATGCAGACACCCAATCCCCTGGGAGTTGGTGAAAATGTAGATTTTGATTCCGAAGGTCTGGGGTGGGGCCTGTAAGTCTGTATTTCTATCAAGCTTTCAGGTGGCATCTATGCTGTTGATGGGAAGTCGATGTTGGATGCATAAGGTCATGCAAAGGATGCCTTCCAGAGATCCAGAGACACACAAGTATGGCAGGCTGTATAATAACTCCCCAAAGATGTCCATGACTTAATTCCTGGAACCTGTGACTATGTTTCATTACATGGCAAAGGGAAGTTCAGATTGCAGATGGAGTGAAGGTTGCTAATTTGCTGACCTTAAAATGGGGAGATTATTCTGGATTACCCATATGGGTCCAATATGATCACAAGGGTCCTTAAAAGTGGAAGAGGGAGACAGAAGAGGAGGCTAGAGCTATAAGACACGAGAAGGACTCCATCAGGCACTGCAGGCTTTGCAACTGGAGGAAGGGGGCACAAAGCAAGGAATGTGGGTGGCCTCCAGAAGGTGGAGAAGGTGAGAAAATGGGTTCCCCCCTAGAACCTGTAAATATAATGCAGCCCTGCCCTCATATTGATTTTAGCCCCATGAGACCCATGTCAGACTTCTGACCTACAGAACTCTAAGATAATAACATGTATTGTTTTAAAATACTAAGTTTGTGTTCATTTGTTACAGCATCAATAAGAAACTACGATAAAAATACTTCTTTCATTGAAGTATGATCCCTAAGGCTGGAATGTTTCAACCAGGGATCCAGTCTGCAAGGTTTGCATATAAGGGGTTCTTTGTAAAAAATATACAGTGCTCCTTGATGAAATATTCTAGAGTTTTAAATGCCAAAACTACCAGCCTGGGTGAATAGGACCAACTACTGCCCGAACAGGCTTGATTTTAAGTTAAGTGAGCATGACGAGCACGTTGTTAAGAACTCAAACCTGATTAAATCTCTGATGAAGCACAGCGTGATAAATGCCAGGCGACCACAGTCTGTGAGAATGCCATGTGCAGAGCTGGGGAGATTTCCTGTGGAGCTGGAAGCCTGGGCCCCAGGAAGGCAACAGTGTCACCGTGCAGTTTCTCCCATCAGTGGTTACCGGCCACAGGGGAGCATCCTGTCCCTGCTGCAGAGTCTAGTTTGTCAGATATTTACTAAAGAGTGGGAGGAGGGAAGACGTGGTGGTGACATCATGAGCTATAGGGAAATTCACTCATTCTGTACCAGGTCTTCCCTGACTGAATTTCAGAGTATGAAAGTAAACTTTTCAAATGCTGCTGCCCAGAGTTGGGAAATGGAAGGGTGGCTGCTAGAACTGGCATAAACCATGTCATTGGGTTCATTCATTTATTCAACCATGATTTTATTTATTCTATTACTGGTTCATCCATTCATCAAATATTTATGATTTATCAACCATACGCCCAGCATTGAAAATATCAGGTTAAACACTATGTAGTCTTATTCTCAGGTTGATGGCAGTTCAGTTGAAGAGAGAAACTGATGCTCCAGGTGTTATAGTATTGAGCACTAGGTTCAGGAATTGAGCTCTGCCTTCAGGTGCGAAGAAAGCATGGAGAAAGTGCACCTGGCTCAGTGGAGGAATGGAGGTACTGAGGGGATCAGGGTAGGCATCATTCAAGAGGAATGTTAAAAGATGAGAATTAGGTTGGTATAGGCACTCCAGGGGAAGAAACATGTGGCACTCTGAAAGAGCACGGAAGGTGCAGAGATGTCAAGTGCCTGGGCGTGGCTGGAATTCAGGATGTATTCCTGTAAGGGCAACAAACCAGAGAAGAGCTAGAAAGACAAGCTGAGGTCCCATCACCAGGAGTTTCGTGTGACACGCTAAAACTATGAGGACAGTGAAAGCGAAGGGAGGGTGTTAAGCAGGAATGCAAAGTGGTGAGATCTGAGTTTGGGGAAGATCATCCTGGTGGCTGTGGGGAGAGCGTCCCAGAGGGGAGGGAGGCTGGATGCAGGCAAGCCAGATGGGAGGCCAGAGAGGTTTCAAGTCTGAATGGGGCTGTGGACAAAGATGCTCTTTTGAATGAAAGTGTAGGCTTGGGGATAAACTAAGGCTTATTTTAAATTGGGATGAGAACTACAGAATTTATTCCGTTCACCTGAAAAAGCGTTAAGGAAATATTAGAAAAGCGGCAAATGTGGAAGGTTGCTGGTGGCAGTTGCAATATGTTCTTTTGGCTTCAAAAGAGTTTGTGGACTGAGAATAGATGGAAGTGGGGACTGTGTTTAACATGCAATTTTGTATTGTTGTCATCTGCTGTGATTATAGGCTTGGCTCCTGGTTTTTCATTCAGAGCCATTTATACAGAAAATCTCCTATTCAGAATTTGAGTTCATTCCTCATTAATTCAGTGGCTGCTTTCTGTAGCCCAGTGATTGAATTACCTAATAGCACCTGCCTGAAATGATTAACATAAGAGGAAGGCATGGGGTTGTATTTGATACAAATGATCTGTTTCCTGAAGTTGTAATTTTATTAGAGGGGGACCCAGTGAACCACTTCTGCAAATGAAGGTGAGGTCCTGGCTTCCAGGAGGTATCTGGGAGGTTAATGAATGATTAGCAGCTAACAAATGATAACATGGCTCGGGAGGATGGTGGCATTTCTCAAGTGGTGGGTCAGCATCCCCAGGAACATGAGGCATAGTCTGAAAGGACTGTGAGGTGCATTTTCTCAAAAGGGTGGTGACCAGGGAGGGTGGGAGAAGTGACCAGCTGAGGAGGAGGCCTACACTGTGCCCATGAGCTCACTTTCCATCACAGCCTCAATCTGATTGCTCGTTAATCAGTCCTAAGTGGATCAAGTAGGGCTTGAACTTCACTATTCCTCTAAGGGAACATGAGTAAATGCTCTGGGTTTCTGTCCCTGAGACAGATCTGGGCAAGCTGGTGCTAATGGACCTAAGTTTTTCTTCCAAAGAAAAGAAGACATGACAGTGACTTTGTACTGCAATCTTTCAGGACATTGATGGTCTCTTTAAGAGTTCAAGTTGAAGGGGCAGGAAGAATTAAGACACAGGGTACTGAAATATTCTATCATTTTGTTCAGCAGTTGAAAGAATACATTTTCTTTGTAACTGAATTTTTTGGTATTTATACCCATTTTCTTTCTTTCTTCCTTCCTTCCTTCCTTCCTTCCTTCCTTCCTTCCTTCCTTCCTTCCTTCCTTCCTTCCTTCCTTCCTTCCTTCCTTCTTTCTTTCTTTCTTTCTTTCTTTCTTTCTTTCTTTCTTTCTTTCTTTCTTTCTTTCTTTCTTTCTTTCTTTCTTTCTTTCTCTTTCTTTCTTCTTTCTTTCTTTCTTTCTTTCTTTCTTTCTTTCTTTCTTCTTTCTTTCTTTCTTCTTTTTTAGTTGAGAGAGAGTGAGAGAGCGAGCACATACATGAGTGGTGTTGGGGGGAGGGGTAGAGGGAGAGAGAGAATCCTAAGCAGGCTACACACCCAGGGTGGAGCCCGATTTGGGGCTGGATCTCACGACCCTGAGATCATGACCTGAGCCAAAACCAAGAGTCGTCAGACCCTTACCCAACCGAGCCACCCAGGCACCCCATCACACATACACACACATATTTCAGTTCCTACACTGCTTCATTCCTTCTATTCTAGAGGAAATAGGGTCCAGTTGCCCAGTGCTGTCTATTGCCATAGTGGCATTCTGGAGTTCCTTGCTGGGAGACTGCTTCAGTCAATTGTGCTAGTCTTCATCAAGGGAAAGGTACACTCCATGTGCAGTGGAGGGGCAGGCAGGTGGAAGGTAATTTTCTACTGAGGAGAGTCTTCTGAGTGGTGCTCAACTCCCACTGGTAGGACAAATCTACTCAAAAGGTTGGTTTGGCTTACGCCTATGAAATGTGCTTTCCACACCTCTTGCTTAACATGCTCCTTATAAGAGCCACAGGTTGACACTTAGACAGTAGTTGTCACATTAGAGTACATGAGAACATTTCCGGGGGGGGGGGTGTTGAAAATATAGATTCACAGGCTGTGCTCCTAATCAACAGAATCAGACTGTCCATGAGGTGGGACCTAGGAATCTGCATTTTTGTAGAAGCTTTTCCAGTGGTTTGGATATTGTTGGTCTGAGGGGTGGCATCTAGGTACAGGATGGAGGCAGAGAACACCTGTGTTCCATGCTCAGGAATTCCTTGTATACAGACAATGAGTCTATTTAGCTGTCTCTGCTCCCCTTATAGGCTATACATTTTTCTGTGTTTCCTGGATGCCTGATGTGGGTCTAGGATCATCTGTTTGTTCTTGAGTCTATGGTCTACACTCTGCATACATCTCTAGGTTGCTTGATGCAGAAATACAGCAGCAATGGGGACACTTGTGAATGTCAATCCCCCAGATCCCTTTGCAGAGCCCACATCAGGGTCTTCCTGGCCAGGCCAGGAGCACAAGCTGCCACAAACACTTTTCCCATCTAAAGGTCTTAGAAGATAATCAGAGAACCATGGAGGATTAAGTTCCCACTTCTTTATTTGGAAGAGGCACTAATGGTTTAAAAAAATATAAAAAAATAAATAATCCTCTGTATACATTTATTTCTCCTGCAACTCATGTATTTCCCAGACATTTTGTTTACATATCTGCTCACAGAAGTACTATATCTGAGCTAGTGTGTTGTCATGACTAATTTAAGAACAAAATTTAGATTGTAAGCTTGAATTGTTGCCGCGCCATGTCTGTTCATCTCAGACTTGCTTCATGCATGACAAATGCCTTGTACAAGCAGGAGCAGCTGCACTAAGCCAAGTAACCCACAGGGATGACTCTAGTGAACAGCCCTCAGGAAACTCATCCCTGGAATATACAAATATGCCCACACCTGTCCACCCTCCATCCCACTCCCATTTCTCCTCTCATCTCTCCCACTAAATAGGTACTTCTAAATACCATCACAAGGCTCCTGGTTTTCACAGAGGTCATCATCTTTTCCATTAACATAATTATCTTATTCCAGGGTCCATTAGAACTCCTGCTGTAATGAGAAGTTTGGGTGCAGCTGTTCATTACATTCCCAGTCACCCACAGCTGCAGCCCTTGTGACGCATGCTCTGCATACCATTGTCACCTGTATCACACAGTCCCTCCTGCTTCCATTAAGGTGATCATCTTCCTCCACCCCACTCTGTGGGCATCACCTCATTATAACTCCATTACCTTTCACGTCATCTACATTATAAGTCCATTAGCTTTGGTATCACCACCATTACCTCCCTTATCAGCCCCTCCACATTCCAGTTGCCCTCACCTTTCCCTTTATGGCCACCGGCTTTTCATTACAGGTCCATTATCTTCATCATTACCTCGGTTACAGTCATAATTGTTCCCATAACATTTCAGCATCTTTATCCACCCCTCTACAAAACAAGACCTTGCTAGGCTTTGATAAAGCTACAGGCATCCCTGTTCCACACTTGACATGTACTCAACATCTCCATTAGTGTTAGGTTCCCCTCCCCTTTGCCTTTATCAAACTGCCCGTGATCAAGGTGACTACAAAAGATCTGCCACTCACCAAGGTGACTTTTCTATGGCCATTGTCACCTATTTACAACTCACCACTCCATCCTTATGTCTCACTCCATGAAAACCGGGCAGTGATAATCCTCATCTGAAGACGTCAATGTCTCATCTGCATGGCTCTCTGTTTGGTTGTCTCCCTGACTCCGAGAATCCTAACTACCAATTTCTTCCTCAAATCAGTTTGAGGCCCTATTCATATAACTGGCGATGCATATATGTATTTCTCATATTTCAGTGTGTATGTGTCCCGGGAGGCGAGTTGTTTACCATCACTCTCTTTCATCCATCCAATGGTAAGTTTATGGTGGACTAGACCTTGTTCCCTTTCCAGCGTACTCAGCAGCTGGCCCAAGTCAGCATTTAGGAAGTGTGTTTGAGTGACTCGATGGATCACCGCCCTTCCCTTATCTTCACCCTCACAGCCTATTGCTGTGGCATTGATCACTATCAAAACCTCATCAATATTCTCTTTACAATTTCATTGCTTCAAGCTCCTCCTCTTCAAGGAAAGAGACATATACCACTCCGTTTCTGGGAGATTCTCTCAGTAATTTTTATAGCTTCAATTGCAGTGACTCCATTACAAATCCATTACCTCTCTTTGATGGAGAGATAGCCAACTTACCACCATGCCCTGCTTCCCTTCCAGAACGGGCTTCAGCTCCCACAAGGAATCACCAGGCGGGTTGTAGCCTATCCCAGACTGGCCATCACTGTGGCACAAATGATTCTTACACTCTTACTTCACTGTGTCAGGCTTCACATTACAAGAGGCAGCTTTTCCTTGCTGGTGTCTGACTGTGCTCTCAGACAAATCTTTCAGGGCACAGCTTATGTGGAGGACTTCTGGACTCATACGGACTGGGTTCAAATTCCCGCTGTGCCACTCACTATGTCGTTTGACCAGGGGCACATTGTTCAGTTTTTCTCTACCTCAGTTTCCTTCTCTGTAGAAGGAGGTAATAACAATACTGATTTTTATTGGTTGTTGGTAGGAGTTGATACATAAAAAGCAATTCAAACAGCACTTAGCAGATAGAAAGCACTCAACAAATGTCAATTCTTCTTGGGCTCCCTTTCCCTAAGCTAGAAGATGAGCGTTGGACTAGACTAAACTCTAAAGTCCTAGACTGAACATTTGGTGGGTGTGTGTTTCTGGTATCAGATTATCATAGTTCTTGTAGTTTCATCACCAAAGTTCTTAAATCATTTCCCAGCTTATTGTCATCTGCTGACTCAGCTGGGAATCGTGGCACTTCCTTGGCCCATGGCCACCATTGTTCTGCACTGGGGTGAGCTCTAGGCATTTCTTCCCTGCACCTCATGAAAGGCGCTGTAGTTTTGCTTCGGCTGGACTTGACTTAGCTGTGGACAAATACATCTATCCTATACCTGGCAAAGCCTCCCAAGTAGCCCCCCACTGCTGGTCTTGTCCTTGTCCCTCCTCCTTCCGCTCTCTTAGGCAATGCTGAGTTCACAGGTGGCACCTGAATATGCCCAGGTTTGATGTGGGAGATATCCATCCCACCAGTCAGGGCTGCTCCGGGCTATACTACAGAGGAGACAAAGTTTGATTCCAGCTTTGTTACATCATGATTCATTCTCTCTCTCTCTCCTTCCCCTCCCCTCTTCTGGTTCTATTTTCTACCCCTCCTTCTGCTCTTTAGTTATCCAGCCCATCCTTCACTTGCACTGGATACCCTCCTCAATCCTGCCATCCCTAGCAGACCCCTATGTTCTAAAAAAACATCATTTTTTCCCTCCTCTTCTAAGCATTTTCCTCTTCCAGTGGCCTTTAGACAGAAAATCATGTAATACAATCATAAGCGTTCTAGCGTGGATAAACGGGTCTCTCTGGGGACACCTGCCTTTCAAAAGAGACATCTGGGAGAGGCAACACCTCAGCAAGAATGTGACTCAAATGGCAGAATTTCAGACAATGCGGCAGAACTAGGTATTTTGTTTAATTTTATTTTCTTAAATTTGAAAGGGAGTAAGGGTGGGGTGTGGGAGTAATTGTGGGGCAGGGAAATTTCCCTGTGCCAATCAAAATATATTTTGTGGGCAATGTCCCACTGTCTTTATAAAACCCACTTGAAATGCATCTAATAAATTATCCTTAATTTACTGATCTCTCCATTTCTCAGAGGCCACTGGAACCTTCAGCTAATGAAGCCATCTCACTTGTTGTGGAGCTTCTGTGGGTTCTTAACACTCAATTGTTAGTAGTAAGAGAATTCAGTTGTGAAAGATCAGTCTGAAGTGTGTGAGGCTTTCAGTGTAAACAACATTCCTCCCAAGCAAACATGAGGAAAAATATGCTTCACTTTGTGATTGCATAAACAACAAAAATTGGCTGGCACTAGTCCAAGTCTACAGAGATTACTGGGACCACAGAAGTATTTTCTGCCTCTAAATTGTTGGCCTTTGGCCAAGGCAATCCAAGGGTTGACACAAGTGCCCGAAAGATGTGAGGCCCTTCTAACTTCACCATTATCAGCAACTTTTTCCTTCTCCAGTTCTCTGTCTTCTTCTCCTTTTATTCTTACTGTTTTCCTTAAGTCTGAGTTGTCATGTTCCTTTTGTCTTGCTGGCTTTGTACCACCTCTCCTTTCCAGGATCGGCTCGATGCCCGTGACCTCTGCCATGATGTCTTCTCTGTTCATCTCCACCTCCCGGAACCTGTGACACTCACTCTATTTCAGTTTTCAGTAATAACACAGCCAACACCGGGGTGCGGTATTAGTACATCACTGTATATAGATTAGATAGATAGAGAGATAGATAGGTAGATATGCTTTAGTACATCATTATATTGTCATGCACTGGTATATTATTTATTTTCTGGGTATAGAATTGCCCTCTTGACTAAATCCTAAGCTTCTTGGGTTCAGGGACCATGATATGTACTGCTTTTTTGTGGCCCATGGCTCATTACTTTTGTATTTGACACATAAAAATTACTCAGTAAAGGCTCGCTAACTGGGCCTTCTGCACCCTGCTCTCATTTTCCCCCATCTCTGCCTTGTCTTTCCTTCTGACCACCTGCTTCACTTTCCTTCTCTTCCCTGCTGCTCAAGCACTTGTGGCTAGTGGCACTCACAGCACTGCTTAAGCATGTTGGATGTGGTCCAGGTGAGGCGATTTCTGCCTCCCAGTTTCTAGGAGCTGGGGCTTGTGTTTAAGAGTGGTCCCTCGGGTACCACATCGGGTAGGACTGACTGGCCCATCAGGGTCCTTTGGTTTGGAATTGAAGAGGAGAGGGAGGCCAACCTCAGGGTTATAAAAAGTTACCACCATAAAGCTGTTCCGGGGGCTGATCAGCCACACACATCAAGATACTCAATCATGAAACTGTAAGTGCTTCTGGACTCCTTATAACGCATTCGTTAACTACACTGCAGGTACTTCCACTTGGGGGAAAAAAATCCCAACAATTTATTTTTTTTTTTAAGATTTATTTATTTATTTATTTGACAGAGAGAGACAGAGCAAGAGAAGGAACACAAGCAGGGGAGTGGGAGAGGGAGAAGCAGACTTCCTGCTGAGCAGGGAGCCCGACGTAGGGTTTGATCCCAGGACCCCAGGATCATGACCTGAGCCAAAGGCAGATGCTTAATGACTGAGCCACCCAGGCGCCCCAATCCGGACAATTTAAATTTGCTTTGGTGACATACCAAAGGGTAACTTTACATAAGCATTTTCACTGTAAATATGGGTCCTGCTTATGATCAATTCTCATCAGTGTGTTGGAAAGCAATTTCAGTAAGTACTTAGCTTAATCAATTTGTATCTGCACATTGACCTTCGGGACTTGGCCCGCGGGTCCCATCATGCAGTGTGCTCCGCAGTTCTCTGTCTCTTCAGACAGCATATTTCTCAATATTTATACATGGATTTCATTTTCAATCAATGCCATCATCTCTTCCTTGCTTGAGACCGCTTTCCTTGCCTGGGGAGGTGAGACCCAGGCAGAGCCTCTGCCACTTATGTGTGTTACAGAATACTTGTTTACTACTTCCTTAAAATCTAGAGAACTAGGAAGACAGTGGGGCATTCTGGGATAATAAAAATAATGGAGAAAAAAATTCTTATCAGCTTGTTTACACAATTATGTAAATGATAAGCACTTATACATGGCTGATTCCTCAATTATTCATGGTTTGAAGCTCTTGAAAATTCAATTCAACTAAATAACCTTTTCTTCAGCTCTTATTATGAGCAAGGTGCTGTAATTTGAGGAGGCAGAGACAAAAATACAATTTGATAAGGAAAACCAGAGAAATACAAAAATGACTATAATACAAGAAGTACAAGAAGAAAGGCATCGCAGACACTCCAGGTTTAGAATAGGAAGAGAACTTCTGCACAGGTGGACCCAAAATGAGATACATGTGGGACAGGGGAGATTGTGTTAGCACCCCTTCTCCTCACCCCCAGGCCCCACTTTAAAAAAAAAAAAAATTATTTATTTATTTGACAGAGAGAGACACAGCAAGAGAGGGAACGGGAGAGGGAGAAGCAGGCTTCCCCCTGAGCGGGGAGCCCGATGCGGGGCTTGGACACTGGGATCCTGACCTGAGCCAAAGGCTGATGCTAAACGACTGAGCCACCCAGGTGCCCCACCCCCTGGCTCCTCTTAGCTCAGCCCTCTATCACCTCTTATCTGGATGATGAGAGCAGCTTCTTAGCGGAGCTCCCCCTCTAATCGATACTTCCCAGGGATCTTTATAAAAGGCAATCTGGAGGGGGCAGAGCAAGATGGCGGAGGAGTAGGAGACCTGGATTTCGTCTGGTCTCAGGAATTCAGCTGGATAGGGATCAAACCATTCTGAACACCTGCGAACTCAACAGGAGATCGAAGAGGAGAATAGCAACAAGTCTGAACAGAGAAGCGACCACTTACTGGAAGGTAGGACGTGCGGAGAAGTGAATCCGAGGCGATATTCGGGAGGATAGACAGCGGGGGAGGAGGCCTCTGCCGCCGCTTCTGGCAAGTGATAAAGGAGCACAAAATCGGAACTTTTAGAAGCCGGCTCGGCGGAGGGACGTCGCTCCAGTGGCTAAGCGGGGTTGGGGGGGGTTGGGGGGGGTGGGGGGTGGGGGGTGGAATCCTCCTGGGACAGTGTGGTCTCAGGACCCTCGGGGTCACAGAAAGACCGGGGGTGCCTGAGTGCAGCAGAGCTCCCAGGTATCGGAGCGGGGAAGCTGGCTGCAGAGACGGAGCCGAGGCGCGGGCTCGCAGCTCGGGGTTGCCATAAACTGTGATCCGCGGCCCAGTCGGGCCACAGCTCCTACAGCAGGGACCCAACAAGCGGCAGAGCTGGGGAGACTCCCCTTCCTCCCCCGGGAGGAGTGGCACGGGAGCGCACCGCAGGGATCTGCTCTGTTTGGAGACTCCACACGGGGTCGGGTGCCAGAGATAGAAACGCTTGGTCACAGGCCGGGTGAGCACGGAGTGTGGCCGGAGACCAGGGAGATAGGAGTGACTGCTTTTCTCTGGGGGCGCACTGAGGAGCGGGGCCCTGAGTTCTCAGCTCCTCCAGGTGGAGATTGGGAGGCCACCATTTTCGCCCTGGTCCTCCAAAGCTGTACGGAGAGCTTGCAGGGAACAAAAACTCCTGAGAGCAAACCTGAGCAGCTTGCTTTGCCCAGACAGACAAGGGCGGGGCAATTCCGCCTCCGGCAAAGACATTTGAAAACCACAGCAACAGGCCCCTCCCCCAGAAGATCAGCACGAACAGCCAGCAAGCCAAGACCAAGTTTACCGATCAGTGAGAACGGGAGAATTCCAGCGCTAGGGGAATACTGCACATAGAATTCATGGCTTTTTTTTTTTTTACCATGATTCATTATTTCATCAAAGTTTTTTTTTTAACTGTTTTCTTTTAATTTTTCTTTTTCCCTTTTTCAACCAACATCTTATCAATCCCTTTTTTTAAAAAAAATTTTTTTATTTTTCATTTTTTAGAGTCATATTTTATCCCTTCATAGTAGTTACCTTTATTTTTGGCATATATATATATAAGTTGTTCTCTCTTTAAAATTTTGAGATACAGTTTCTTCTAACAGATCAAAATATACCCTAAATCACTAGTGTATGGCTTTGTTCTAGTCTCCTGCCTGATCACATTCTCTCCCTCTTTTCTTTTTTTTCTTTTTTTTAAATCTTCTTTCTTTTTAAAAACAACTTCTTATCTTATCATTTCCTTTTATAAAATCTTTTATAATTTTCATCTTTACAGTCATCTTCCATCCCTTCATTGTAGCAACGCTTATTTTGTACATATATGTCTTTCTTCCTTTAAAATTTCAGGAGGCACTTTTTTCTAACAGACCAAAATATGCCCAAAATCTAGTGTGTGGCACTGATCTATGCACTAGCCTGATCGTATTTGATCATATTCTGCTTTTTTTGTATTGTTCTGTTTCTGTTTTTATCTTTTTTTTTTTCTCTTTCTTTTTTCTTTCTTTCCCTTTCTTTTCCCCTGGTTTCAGGTCTTTTCTGATTTGTATACAGTATATTTGCTGGGGACGTTGTTACCCTGTTAGTATTTTGTTCTCTCATTCATCTATTCTCCTCTGGACAAAATGACAAGACGAAAAAAATCACCTCAACAAAAAGAACAAGAGGTAGTACCGTCAGCCAAGGACCTACTCAATACGGACATTAGTACAATGTCGGACCTAGAGTTCAGAATCATGATTTTAAAGATACTAGCTGGGCTTGAAATAAGCGTGGAAGTTATTAGAGAAACCCTTTCTAGAGTAATAAAAGAACTAAAATCTAACCAAGTCGAAATCAAAAAGGCTATGAATGAGGTGCAATAAAAAATGGGGGCACTAACTGCTAGGATAAATGAGGCAGAAGAGAGAATCAGCGATATAGAAGACCAAATGATGGAAAATAAAGAAGGTGAGAAAAAGAGAGATAAACTACTGGATCACGAGGGCAGAATTCGAGAGATAAGCGATACGATAAGACGAAACAACATTAGAATAATTGGGATCCCAGAAGAAGAAGAAAGAGAGAGAGCGGCAGAAGGAACAAATTATAGCAGAGGACTTCCCTAATGTGGGGAAGGAAACAGGCATCAAATCCAGAAGGCACAGAGAACCCCTCTCAAAATCAATAATAATAGGTCAACACCCTGACATCTAATAGTAAAACTTACGAGTCTCAGAGACAAAGAGAAAATCCTGAAAGCAGCTCGGAGAAGAGATACGTAACCTACAATGGTAGACATATTAGATTGGCAACAGACCTATCCACAGAGACCTGGCAGGCCAGAAAGGACTGGCATGATATGTTCAGAGCACTAAACGAGAAAAATATGCAGCCAAGAATACTATATCCAGCTAGGCTGTCATTAAAAATAGAAGGAGAGATAAAAAGCTTCCAGGACAAACAAAAACTAAGGGAATTCGCAAACACGAAACCAGCCCTACAAGAACTATTGAAAAAGGTCCTCTAAGCAAAGAGAGAGCCTAAAAACAACATAGATCAGAAAGGAACACAGACAATATACAGTAACAGTCACCTTACAGGCAATACAATGGCACTAAATTCATACCTTTCAATAGTTACCCTGAATATAAATGGGCTAAATGCCCCATGAAAAGACACAGGCTATCAGATTGGATTAAAAAACAAGACCCATCAATATGCTGTCTGCAAGAGACTCATTTTAGACCCAAAGACATCCCCAGATTGAAAGTGAGGGGATGGAAAACCATTTACCATGCTAATGGACACCAAAAGAAAGCTGGGGTGGCAATCCTTATATCAGACAAATTAGATTTTAAAACAAAGACTGTAATAAAAAATGAAGAAGGACACTATATCCTACTTAAAGGGTCTATCCAACAAGAAGATCTAACAATTGTAAATATCTATGCCCCTAACACGGGAGCAGCCAACTCTATAAGGCAATTAATAACAAAAGCGAAGAAACACATTGACAACAATACAATAATAGTGGGGGACTTTAATACCCCCCTGACTGAAATGGACAGATCATCTAAGCAAAAGATCAACAAGGAAATAAAGACTTTAAATGACACACTGGACCAAATGGACTTCACAGACATATTCAGAACATTCCATCCCAAAGCAATGGAATACACATTCTTCTCTAGTGCCCATGGAACATTCTCCAGAATAGATCACATCCTAGGTCACGAATCAGGTCTCAATCGGTATCAAAAGATTGGGATCATTCCCTGCATATTTTCAGACCACAATGCTTTGAAACTAGAACTCAATCACAAGAGGAAAGTCAGAAAGAACTCAAATACATGGAGGCTAAAGAGCATCCTACTAAAGAATGAATGGGTCAACCAGGAAATTAAAGAAGAATTTAAAAAATTCCTGGAAACCAATGAAAATGAAAACGCAAGTGTTCAAAATCTTTGGGATACAGCAAAGGCAGTCCTGAGAGGAAAGTATATAGCAATACAAGACTTTCTCAAGGAACAAGAAAGGTCTCAAATACACTACCTAACCCTACACCTAAAGGAGCTAGAGAAAAAACAGCAAAGAAAGCCTAAACCCAGCAGGAGAAGAAGAGAAATGACAAAGATCAGAACAGAAATCAATGAACTAGAAACCAAAAGAACAGTAGAACAGATCAATGAAACTAGGAGCTGGTTCTTTGAAAGAATTAACAAGATTGATAAACCCCTGGCCAGACTTATCAAAAAGAAAAGGGAAATGACCCAAATCAACAAAATCATGAAGGAAAGAGGAGAGATCACAACCAACACCAAAGAAATACAATGATAAGAACATATTATGAGCAACTCTATGCCAGCAAATTAGATAACCTGGAGGAAATGGGTGCATTCCTAGAGATGTATCAACTACCAAAAGTGAACCAGGAAGAAATAGAAAACCTGAACAGACCTATAACCACTAAGGAAATTGAAGCAGTCATCAAAAATCTCCCAACAAACAAAAGCCCAGGGCCAGATGGCTTCCCAGGGGAATTCTATCAGACATTTAAAGAAGAATTAATACCTATTCTCCTGAAACTGTTCCAAAAAATAGAAATGGAAGGAAAACTTCCAAACTCATTTTATGAGGCCACCATTACCTTGATCCCAAAACCAGACAAAGACCCCATCAAAAAGGAGAATTATAGACCAATATCCTTGATGAACATGGATGCAAAAATTCTCACCAAAATTCTAGCCAATAGGATCCAACAGTACATTAAAAGGATTCTTCACCACGACCAAGTGGGATTTATCCCTGGGCCGCAAGGTTGGTTCAATATCCGCAAATCAATCAACGTGATGCAATACATTAACAAAAGAAAGAACAAGAATCATATGATCCTCTCAATCGATGCAGAAAAAGCATTTGACAAAGTACAGCATCCTTTCTTGATCAAAACTCTTCAGAGTATAGGGATAGAGGGTACATATCTCAATATCATAAAAGCCATCTATGAAAAACCTACAGTGAATATCATTCTCAGTGGGGAAAAACAGAGCTTTCCCACTGAGGTCAGGAATGTGGCAGGGATGTCCACTCTCACCACTGCTATTCAACATAGTATCGGAAGTCCTAACCACAGCAATCAGACAACAAAAAGAAATCAAAGGCATCCAAATCGGCAAAGAGGAAGTCAAACTCTCACTGTCTGCAGATGATATGATATTTTATGTGGAAAACCCAAAAGACTCCACCCCACAACTGCTAGAACTCATACAGGAATTCAGTAAAGTAGCAGGATATAAAATCAATGCACAGAAATCAGTGGCATTCCTATACACCAACAACAAGACAGAAGAAAGAGAAATTAAGGAGTTGATCCCATTTACAATTGCACCCAAAACCATAAGATACCTAGGAATAAATCTAACCAAAGAGGCAAAGGATCTGTACTCAGAAAACTATAAAATACTCATGGAAGAAATTGAGGAAGACACAAAGAAATGGAAAAACGTTCCATGCTCATGGATTGGAAGAACAAACATTGTGAAGATGTCAATGCTACCTAGAGCAATCTACACATTCAATGCAATTCCCATCAAAATACCATCCACTTTTTTCAAAGAAATGGAACAAATAATCCTAAAATTTGTATGGAACCAGAAGAGACTCCGAATAGCCAGAGGAATGTTGAAAAAGAAAAGCAAAGCTGGCGGCATCACAATTCCGGACTTCCAGCTCTATTACAAAGCTGTCATCATCAAGACAGTATGGTAGTGGCACAAAAACAGACACATAGATCAATGGAACAGAATAGAGAGCCCAGAAATGGACCCTCAACTCTATGGTCAACTTATCTCTGACAAAGCAGGAAAGAATGTCCAATGGAAAAAAGACAGTCTCTTCAACAAATGGTGTTGGGAAAATTGGACATCCACATGCAGAAGAATGAAACTGGACCATTTCCTTACACCACACACAAAAATAGACTCCAAATGGTTGAAGGACCTAAACGTGAGACAGGAGTCCATCAAAATCCTAAAGAAGAACACAGGTAGCAACCTCTTCGACCTCAGCCGCAGCAACTTCTTCCTAGAAACATCGCCAAAGGCAAGGGAAGCAAGGGCAAAAATGAACTATTGGGATTTCATCAAGATAAAAAGCTTTTGCATAGCAAAGGAAACAGTCCACAAAACCAAAAGACAACCAACAGAATGGGAGAAGATATTTGCAAATGACACATCAGATAAAGGGCTAGTATTCAAAATCTATAAAGAACTTATCAAACTCAACACCCAAAGAACAAATAATCCAATCAAGACATGGGCAGAAGACATGAACAGACATTTTTCCAAAGAAGACATCCAAATGGCCAACAGACACATGAAAAAGTGCTCCACATCGCTTGGCATCAGGGAAATCCTAATCAAAACCTTAATGAGATACCACCTCACACCAGTCAGAATGGCTAAAATTAACAAGTCAGGAAACGACAGATTTTGGTGGTGATGTGTAGAAAGGGGAACCCTCCTACACTGTTGGTGGGAATGCAAGCTGGTGCAACCCCTCTGGAAAACAGTATGGAGGTTCCTCAAACAGTTGAAAATAGAGCTGCCATATGATCCAGCAATTGCACTACTGGGTATTTACCCCAAACATACAAATGTAGGGATCCAAAGGGTTACGTGCTCCCCAATGTTTATAGCAGCAATGTCCACAATAGCCAAACTGTGAAAAGAGCCAAGATGTCCATCGACAGATGAATGGATAAAGAAGATGTGGTGTATATACACAATGGAATATTATGCAGCCATCAAAAGGAATGAGATCTTGCCATTTGCAACGATGTGGATGGAACTGGAGGGTGTTATGCTGAGTGAAATAAGTCAATCAGAGAAAGACATGTATCATATGACCTCACTGATATGAGAAATTCTTAATCTCAGGAAACAAATTGAGTGTTGTTGGAGTGGTGGGGAGTGGGAGGGATGGGGTGGCTGGGTGATAGACAGTGGGTAGGGTATGTGCTATGGTGAGCACTGTGAAGTGTGCAAGACTGTTGACTCAGATCTGTACTTCTGAAACAAATAATGCAACATATGTTAAGAAAAAAGAAAAAGAAGAAGATAGCAGGAGGGGAAGAATGAAGGGGAGTAAGTCGGACAGGGAGACGAACCATGAGAGATGATAGACTCTGAAAAACAAACTGAGGGTTCTAGAAGGGAGGAATGTAGGGGAATGGGTTAGCCTGGTGATGGGTATTAAAGAGGGCACATTCTGCGTGGAGCACTGGGTGTTATGCACAAACAATGAATCATGGAACACTACATCAAAAACTAATGATGTAATATATGGTGAAAAACATAACAATAAAAAAATTAAAAAAAAAATTACATGGTCAATAAATAGTACATTAAACAACAACAACAACAAAAGGCAATCTGATCATGTCCTTCCTTGGCTTGGACTTCTCCACTGTCTGCAAGAAAGAGTTGAAGTTTCTTGGGATCTCACTCTTGAAGACTGTCTGTCATCTTCCATGGTCTCCACACCCTTTGTCTTGTCATGTCCATAGTGCCGTCTACACATTGTGCTGCCTTGGTGACTTCAGTGACCTTGGCCATGCTGCTCCTTCTACCTGGACTGCCTCCCGTCCTTTCTATTCTCCCTTCCTGGGTTCTCCATTTGTCTGGAGAACTCCTATAACACATTCCGTGCTGCCCCTTGCCCCGAAGACAGGGCTGATGATTCCCATTCTGCTTCTCTACAGTGCGTGACCCCATCAGCTCACTTGCCCCTTGCTCTGTAATTTGGGGAGGGAGCAGGCAGGCTTGCCTGCCATATAAGAGCATCCTCCTTGCGGTCAGGATCCAGACTGCGCTCGGCACATAGTATGTACTCCATGCACGCTTGCAGAATTAAGTTGAATCTGTTGTTTGGGTGGGTGGGATGCACTGTTATGCATGGATGAAAGAGTGGCTATATAGTGAGAAGTGAATCTAGACTATTCCTTCACTGAATTTGGGGTAAGAGGAGAGAGTCACAAAATCAAGGGAAAGCTGTTTTTGTTTGCTCGTTTCAATGGTAACCAAGGTTTGTTCGTAAGCAGAAGGGGAGGAACTGACAGAAAGTGAGAGGAGATGTGAGTGAGAAAAGGGGTAATGGCTGGGTGTCAGCCCTGGAGGAGGTGACAGGGAAGGGACTGAGAGCTCAGGGGAGGAGTGAGCCTTAGAAAGAGGAGGGACACTTCCTCTCCAGAGAGACAGAGTAAATACAGCAAGTTGGGGAGGATGACCTTGCAGGGGCATTCTGAGAAGAGGAGAAAAACCAAACAATGCTCTTTCTGCCTGGTCCCAGGCTTAGTACAGGGAGAGGTGAACACCCAATATGAGTACACCTTTCCCATGTAAACTGCAAGATGTGGAGAGAAAACATGACCTCAATGTTGAACTATCTGTTTATGTTCACCTTTGGTTGGGTTCCCACCCTACCTCCTGCCCCATTCCATTTTTGACTTTTTCTAAAATGTACAGAAGAGTATTACATTGTGAGGCAGTCGCACCTAGATAGCTTCCTAAGTATGTGTCCCCTTCCTGGCCTTAAAGCCACCTGTAAGGGTTACAGAGGGAGCTGACCATATTAACCAAGATGAAACATTCTGACCATTTTATATTATTCTCCACCAAAGTCAGGTATTAGCAACAGTAATACTGAATTAAATGACTAAATAGTAGCTGTTCAATCAAGGTTTGTTGCCTGGAACTGAAAGTCATCGGAGGGTGTGGGATCACAGAGAGGTTTCCCCACAGAGTTTCACACACAGATTACACCTTGGTCTTTTGCCCCTGTCCCCACCTGACTTTTCCTTAATAATGCGTGATCATGGAGACACATGTACACACAGGATCCCAAACCTTTTGAGATAAAAGGGACCTGACAGATGCACACAAGCCCAGTCTCAGGCTGCAGAAAAGCATGGGAGAAGTCGTGCTTCAAAACCTGTCTGCAGTCCAGAGCAGCCATGAAGCTGGGAGCTCAGCTCCCCAAATATCACATTCATCTCAATTTGGCAAGAGGCTGAAAGCCTATCTGGGGCCATTTAAATTCTAATGTTATTAAAGGCTCATCTAATCAGCTTTTAAAATAAGCTGCTTTCAAATGCATGGGGAATGAAGGTAGGATAGAAGCAGGCCAAGTGAGGTCGTTCAGATCAGCCTGGTGAACGCACCTCTGTTTGAATTGCCAAGGAGCCATGAGGCGACCAGCAGGTGAGACATCTGCAATTCTAACACCAGCCCATTCCAGTGAAGCGCTCTTTGTAAGTACATGGGGGGAGAGGGCTAATCTGGACAATCCATGCTTTCCTGTGAGGTCAGTCGTACACATGTGACAAGTCTTGGCAGGGAAAGATGGACTGGCCTCGGAGCCAGGAGGTGGCTTTGAGATTTAATCAACAGAGCAGCTGGTGCTTCTGAGAACTACCTCTGAATACTGCATCCTGGTGACTTCTGAGAGTTTCCACCCTCGGGAGGGTCAGCAGGATCCAACACCCCTGCCTGGATAGTTGTTCACTGGCTTCAAGGTAGGCCCCTCACATCCAGCAGTAGTTTGACTATCCCTGGTCCCAAAACCTTTTGTCAGCCCTCTCCTGAAATGGAGCTTAAGCCTGATGTGTTTACAGCTCTGATGTGGTTTGGAATTATGATTCTGATTCTGACACCAATTCCAATGTGTGGGTTTTTTTCCCCACACCAAGCAATTTTTTGATACCAGCTGTGTGTGCTACAATTCAACTCAGTTCTAACACCGCTTACCTGGAGATAGTATCAGATTCCCCAGGCTGAGGCCTCCAACCCATGTGAGATGCCAATTGCAAGTCCCCTTTACCTGAGCTTCCAAATGGCTCTAAATCAGAGGTTCCCACCCCCCTCCTCGGGCTCAATTAATTTGCTAGAGCAGCTCACAGAACTCAGGAAAACAGTTTACTCACTAGATTGCCAGTTTATTACCAAGGATATTAAAGGACACAAATCAACAGCCAGATGAAGAGATACACAGGGCGAGGTCCTGAACAAAGGAGCTTCTGCCTCTATGGAGTTTGGGGCCCAGCATGGTGGCATGTGTAAACGTTCTGGCTCCCCAACCTGGAAGCTCTCTGAACCCTGTCCTTCTAGGGTTTATGGAGGCTTCATTACACAGGTATGATGTGTTAAATCATTAACCATTGGTTATTGAACTCAATCTCCAAACGCTCTCTCCTCCCCAGAGGACTGAAAGTTCCAACACTCAAGTCTCAATGTTGGTTTCCAGCCCCCATTCTTAGGTGCATTCCCAAAGTCCCAACATTGACATAAATTTGGGTGTGGTTGAAAGGGGTTTGTTATGAATATCAGGACACCTTTATAGCTCTTATTGATGAGGGAGCAGAAGCCAACCTGAGGACAAAGCACAAGCTGACCCCCCACAACACCCCTGTCACACACACACACACACATACACACACACACACTCCCAGGTGGGACATGTGTGACATTCCTCAGGTACTCCTGGCTGCCCTAAAGCTGAGGGAAAGGAAAAACAAATGGTTAACTAATAGAGATCACAGTCCAGAATGAGAGGAGTCTCCCTCAGTTTACAAATATCTTAGTGACTTACAAGGAAAAAGCATTCTTATTAATAGCCTAACTTCCAGAGACCCATAGACTCAATTTCCTGGAGCCCTAACATCACCCACCTATTCATAGTGATGTAGGAAACAAAGGTAGAAGGGAATGTAAATAAAATAAAATTTCCTTATAAACTACAGCTCATTAGCAAGGACCTGAGATAGGCAGAGTATAACATTCCTCCAGGAAGCTCCCAACTGTCTTAATGTTAATGCTTTACTAGAGGGAAAAATAACCTTTACTTGACTATGGCAAGGTCTCCAGAATCTTGTAGGTCCTCTTAAGCATATGAAAGTTCTTTTGAAAACCTCCCTTTTCCTTACGTCCCCCAACTCCCAGGTATATAGTCATTCACCCCCCACAATCCCCACGCAGCAGCTCTTTCTGCCCAATCCCCATGCAGCAGCTCTTTCTGCCCACGGGTCCTGTCCCTGTGATTTAATAAAACCATCATTTTGCACCAAACACGTCTCAAGAATTCTTTCTTGGCTGTCAGCTCCAGACCTCACCCCATCGAACCTCATCTACATTCAAAACTACATCATCATCACTTAGGACATGTTAAGCAAGGGTTTTAGGAGCTCTGTGCTGGAAACTGGATGAAGACCAAATATATATTTCTTATAAATAACAAAATCATAAGGGTAATCCCAGGGCCTGCTTTAATCATTAGGCTCATCCTTGCTTTTCATGAGCCTTCTCTGATTCAGTCGGAGGATGATTTCCCCAGGTCAGACCAGGGCAGGGTTCTCGTTGCTCGAGTAAGACTAGCTCCAGATGGGATGAGATGCTTGTCCTCAGGGCTCATCCCTCTCCCACTGCATCTGCACACTGGCTTCTCAGGTCCCTCACAGACTCTCATTCTGGCTGGCAGGGTCCTGGGCTCCCTCTTTCATCCTCCCACTCCCTCCATCAGAAACTTCAGATTTCAGAGCTAATGAAAATAGGTGGGTGCTCTTGTCAGGTTAATGAGTTGTCTTACATTTAAACCAACATTCTTTAAATATTTATTCAACATCAGTTTAGAAGAGGATGACAATGACGGGCACCCTGGATCTCATACCCCTGTTGAACCCACCTCATTCAGAACTCAGCTTAGAAACCAACCATGTTTATTTGAACAAGTTTCTTTGGCCAGGGTGAGGGGTGGGGGGATGTTAATCTTGTAATGCAAGTGGTTTGTCAAATATTCTTTTAGCTACACAGTACGTTCTCTCAGTAGAGTGCTAATAAGTACAAATGTCTTCATCTTAATACTTTTCCAGGGACGCTGTCCTGACAGCTACCCTTAGCTGCCACCCAGACGGTCCACCCTGTTCCAGCTCTGCTTGGTTGCAGAGAACTTGATTTCAACCAGCTGCTTACATAAAAACACCAAATTAACCAAATTGCTCTAAAGTGTGAATGGCTGATAGCCAGCTTAATGCTCTAAAGTCTTGTGAGTTTCTAGGCTCAAAGTTGTCTTAAACAGCCTGGGATACTTTGTAGCCAATACCCCAAGTGAGGTAGGGTGTTGCTGTGAGTGGCCTGGGCTGATTCAAACTTGGGGCTTCAAAATAGACTTGTGTCTTGCTGCAGAGTGATGATAGATAATGAGTGCATTATGAGTCTGAGGTTGGAAATGAGTTTTTCCTGAACACATTTTAGCAACCATATAAACAAATAGAGAGAAAAGGCTGATGAGTCTATCATCATTGTTTTGTACAATAAAAAAGGGCCACACCTATTTGAAAAGTTCCAAATTCCGTGTGTCAAATTTGAGTGTCAGGGAAAGTTACTAAGGGAGCACAATTTTCACTGTGCCCGTCAACTCTGAATCCTGAGAGCCTTCTCCTATGGACCATTTTTCAGAAGGTTATTATTTCAACCTGAAAATTCTTTAGACATATATATGTGGTGTGGAAAAGGAATTAGGAAAGCTTTTAAATTAAAAGAAATAAAACGACAGGTTTTTCCTCTAGCCATATAAATGGTTATGGATAGAGATAAAGAGATGGATATTTTTTCATAATACTTTATTAGAGGTTTTGGAACTCCAGAAATTTGAGTCGGGCTGGTGAATAATTTAGGACCTATTCCTGCAGGCCCAGTGCAGGCGCAGTTGGGCTGGGAATCAAGCCTCGTCTCTTGGAGGGACTGAGAGCAGTAATATACTTTTATTACCGACCACATCATGAAATGCGTTTCAGAAATATTTTATGGAAAGCCAAAACCTTGGTGCCCGGTTTCTCCAGCTTTTACAGAGATGGCATGAAGCCCAGGGGAGCTAATGCTCTTGAGCATCTCATTTCAGGGAGGCTATCCTGAGGCTGTTGTTGCAGTGACAAAAAGCCTCAGTCCCTGTGGTCACAAGCGAAAGCCTCGAACTGGCCATCGCTGTGATGGATGGTAAAAGTTTCACAGGAAATACCTTTAGTGATGGGGTCTTCGATGTCTTCTCTTTCCCACACGCTCTTCAATCCTAACTCCAAGAGACCTGGATGCAGGTCTGTGATGATACGTCTCTGTGCAGGTGTGATGATACGTCCACCTGAAACAGGAATAGAGAGGGAAGGAAGGTGTTGATGGTTTCAAAATAAGGAGCCTCAGTTTCCCTTTCCATCCTAGCCACCATATCTCCTTTTCAGTAAACTTGGAGATACACCACGTGGATGTTGGAAACAAAGAAAACTGGTATATTAAGTTATTTTGTTTCCTCTCCAGAGAGTTCTATTTATTTTATTAATTTTCTTTAGTTCACTCTCATAGCTTTGCCATAAAGCCGTAAATATTTAAGGAAAAAGTTCTACAGAATGATTATAAATCCAGAAATGTGTTTTAGGTGATAAAACAGTTCTGAGATCTTTGCAGGTGGCTATAATTACATGCTTCAGTGATTTGATGATGACAGATGTCCGGCACTTCCTCCGGGAACCCGCCCATTGCCCCTAAACTGGGACCCCTTTTCTGTGCATAATGTCCACATCACTCATACGTTCCCATGTCATAAAAGTCACCACTTATTGTAAACCTCCTCATCTGTGCTGTTCTCCCTCTGGACTCTCTGTTCTACACCCTACTTTGGCTCTCGTCCCATGCACAATGCAGCACAGAGAAGTTCACTAAATACTCATTGAGCAAATGGATGCGGCAGCGCAGAGGGCAATCCTCTTAGGCTAGAACCACCCCCTACAAAAGCAGTGGCATCTACTGCGAGTGGGGAGTGTCTGTGTCAGCAGTTTGTCAATCTGTCTAAGCATGGCTCCCATGCAGAACTTGGACCAGTGCTCCCCCTGCACAATTCCCAGGGACCATCGACACCATCCATTACAGGATGATTATGCCTTCTTGGGCTTGCTTCCCACAAATCCTCAGAGCCTTCTCCAATGGGGACACTGAGCCTTAGGGATCTCATATGTATTTGCAAAAATCAATTAGCACTGGAGGGAGGAAAGAGCAAGCCTTTGGCTACAGTGTAGGCTTGCTCATCTAAGTTCTTCCTGAATAAATTGAACTTCCCAGGGAAGCCCCCCCGCCCCCCGAACCTGAGAATTGGAAGAAACAGAAAGATCATTCAGTTCTGGAATGGCAACTAGGTTTCATCTCTGGTGACTCCTCCCTCCAGTGTATCAGTAGTGGCTGCTTGGAGCACGGGGTTAGGAAAGATTCTGAGGCTGCATCACTGGGAAGGAGAATGTTTATCTGTAGACTTGCCCAGGAAGGGGAAGCATTGATGGTGACGTAAATGTGAGGTGTTTCCCTCCTCCTGTCCTAATCTGACTGCTCACCAAATGGAATAATTACACTTCCTCTGGTCAGTGTAATTTGCACAGTGGCTACCCAAATTTGCAGCCCATTTTTCCAGCAGATAGGTATATCTCTAGCTAGGTATGAGCATAGTCATTCACTCTTTTAAGTAATGTATATTCATTTACTATTTTAAATGTCTTTGTTTGATAGTCTCAAAATTATAAAAGTGACACGTTCATGGTACCATATAAAACAATATGAAGATGCATACGGAAAAAGCTAATCATCCCCACCCCCCAACCTCAGCCCCTGGATGTCACATTTTAATAGTCCAGCCTGTATTTTTCCACACTGTTATGAGTCAAGTTCCAGGGAAGCAGACTGAAATAGGTTACATGCACTGAAGGGTCACTGGGGCACACTCTTGTGGGGGAGTACAGGAAGCAGAACTGGCCAGAGGGAGCTCTGGAGCTGCCCTGCATTGAAGAGGGACAGGTCTTTGGCCCCAACCTGTCTTTGGCTCTCACAGTTGAGCAAAGCACCTCCTGGTCAGAAACCCAGCTGTGAGTTGTGAGCTGCCCTCACTCCCAGCACCTGGCGGTGAGTGCCTCTGTGGGATGGTACCTCACAGCACCCACAACACACACCCTTCCTCATGCTCATCGAAACCCAATCAGGCACATATACACAGATATATGATGTTTTTGTTTATAGTTTTTAACCAAAATTCTCTGCAACTTGTTTTGACTTAACATATGAGCATCATCCTTTTTTCCCTAATTTACTTATGCATACATACGCATACTTTCACAAAAAGGATGGTATTATACAATGAGGCTTTTTTAGTGCCATGTCCTTATTTTTTTTCCTCTATTACTTGCCTCTCTCCACCCACTCTCCCTCCTGCACCACCCACATTCCCCTCAGCTCCCACGTTGACAGCATGAGATGTAGACTTCCGTCCTTTCCTTCATGCTCATCTAACCACATATATTCCTCTGTGACTATGGGTAGATGCTCTGATTTGGTGTTTTGGTCATTGGCAGCACCCACGTATTAAGAACCTTCTGAGTAGCTGGGTCTGTGGCAGGCACTGGAGACACAGCCTCTGCCCTCAAGGAGCTCCTGCCCATAGGGGAGAGAGACACCGGACAGGAGTTACAACAGTGGAGGTTCACTCGTGGGGGCAGGCACCAAACACACAGTTATTTTGAGAATTAGAACTAGAGCTCAGGTCCCCTGCATTCTAATCCTTCCCATTTAACTAGCTTTTATTTATTTGTTTACTTATTTACGTATTTTATTTTTTAACTAGCTTTTTTTTTTTAAACAGGTTTCAAACTGTAGGCTGAACAATGGCCACATTGAATTCGAGCAAGTGTGTGCCAGTCTTCCTGAAGTCATGACAGTACTCACTGTGTTCTGGAAGCTCATATTGAATCCAATACACCAGCCCTCAGATAAATGTGCGTAACCTCACTCATAGACATGTTGGAGTTGATGAACAAGCCAGACAGCCCTGAAGAGACCACACAAAGGCACCATCTTGGAGTAGATTTTCATATAACCGGCAACAAGGCAAATGATTATTATAACAGAAATGGACGCTGGTGGGTCAAAACGTGAGCAAGTATTCCGTGTAAGGAGTTCCAAGGCAAAGCTGTTGGATAAATACCTAGTGCAACACTCTAGCTCCCATGTCCTTTCAGCCTACACACTGTGTGGGGGACCAAAGAAGAGGGGAAATGGAACTCCAGGAGATGTACACACAACCAAGGAGCATGGCGACCTGACTCACCAGCAGCTTCAGCAAATTGATGTGTTCTTTTTTTCATTCTCTCTACCCACTCAAATACCTGCATTTCTGCCCTTTATGCCCAACATTGCCTTGAAAGCCATTTTCTGGGTTCAGCTTATAAAAGCTCATCTTTGAAAAATATAGTTTTCCTATGAAATATGTCTAGAAAATGTGCATTATATTTTCTCTCCACATCAAGTGCTGACCCTTTTTATTTATTTTTTTTATTTTTTTTAAGATTTTATTTATTTTTATTTGAGAGAAAGAATGAGAGAGAGAGAGAGCACATGAGAGGGGGGAGGGTCAGAGGGAGAAGCAGACTCCCTGCTGAGCAGGGAGCCCGATGTGGGACTCGATCCCGGGACTCCAGGATCATGACCTGAGCCGAAGGCAGTCGCTTAACCAACTGAGCCACCCAGGCGCCCCAAGTGCTGACCCTTTTTATACTGAATATGAGTCCAGCAACCTGAGGGGCTGGACCCAGACTTTGTTGCTTGGGCTCCCTGCCCGTGACTGCCCAGGCAGGATCTGGGGAATTGGGTGTTCCAGAGAGTGTCACCCATGATGCCCTATTGATCCCAAGCATGGATTTCCTCCAAAGCCTTGGGTCTTTTTCCCCTTCAGCCTAGGTAAATTGTGGGCAGAAGAACAACACTGCCAGGCCAGGTGGGACAGGTTTCAGATTTCACAAAAACAGTTCTTTTTGATATTCAGCATAAACCTTGGTACTTGGGTGGTTTGGGTTTGTTTACTGCAAATTGCTGAAGATGTCCCAGAAGTAGCCATGTGATTGCAAGGATGCCAGTCAGTTCTAGACAAGACCACCCAATATACTAAAGTATTGTCAATTCATATTTTTTCTTTTACAGCAGTTGGTTGCTGAAAGTGGATCAGATTTTCAGTACAACAGCCAACAAATTGTACTTAGTCATCTTAATGAGAAAATGGGAAATTGAGGCAACTATTGGTGATCTGACCCATTTTCAACTCCTAAACTCAAAGTCTCCTATAAGAAGGTACCTTGAATGACTACTATTTGGGCTCCTATTTTCAGCCTACATGTTTGAAGGTTACTTAGAAAGATTTCTCCTACCCATTGGTACTGGCAACACATTACAATTCAGAAGGTTGTGAAAAGTTAATGAATGCATTATCCATTGCTGTATAAAGATTACTCCCAAACTCACTGGCTTAAAACAATAAACATTTATTATCTCATGGTTTCTGTGGGTCAGGAATTCCGAAGTAGTTTATCTGGGTGGTTCAGGCTCAAGGTCTCATGAAGTTTCAAGTAAGATGTCAGTGAAGGTTGTAATCATCTGAAGACTTGCTAGGGCTGGAAGCCCTGGTTCCTTGAGGACTCACTTAGATGGTGCTGGTTGTCATGGGAGGTGTCCCCACGTGGACCTCCACAGGGCTATTTGTGTGTACTCACAGCATGGCTGTCTCCCCCCAGAGTGAGGGATCTAAGAGAGAGCCAGGGAGAAGCTAGCACATCTTGTATGACCCACCTTATCATTTCTGCAACATCCTATTGGTTACATAGGTTAATGCTATTTAATGTGGGAAAAGACAACACAAGGGTATGAATACTAGAATGCAAGGACTAATTGGGGGTCATCTTGAAAGCTGGCTACCATGAAACCTTTTTGCCTTTATCAGTAATGGTAAAGACCTGGAAAAAAAAGCATCTCTGTGTCTTGTATCTCCATAGAACAAGAAATGGAAGAGGCTGGAATTTTGCTGTGAGGATTAATTTAGACAATAAAGGGAAAAGGCTTAGCTCGATGTATGGCAGAATGTAGGAGCTCAACACTTATTAGCTGCTCTTTCGTTCTCTTTCATTCTTTCCCCTTGGGGTCATGGTACGCCATCAGAATGATGGTTAAATGACCCCAGCTCAGACTGGGCCTTCCCCACTGCCTCACCTCCCCCCTCCAGCTGTGGTTTCCAAATCCAAGGAAGGGATTCAGCCTTGGTGGTTTAGGTTTATTTTCCTTGAGGAAGATTTGCTGAGGTTTAATAAAGTTAGGATGTGTGAGAGACACTGCAGTTCTTTCATATCTTAATTAGCAATTAATTAAGTGGAGGTGCGGGTGTCTGGAATATCTGACAGACAGGCTCAATAATTATCTTTTATCATTATTACTAATGGAAAATATGGTCAGCGTGGTTCAAGATGCCCCAGAATTTCAGCTTTAATTGAACGACCCAGTGGAGAATCAAAATGAGCAGTCTGCCCTTTCCACATTGTTTTATTAAAAACATTTTGAAATTTGGTGGTGCCTTGCACTCAGGAGTTTTCCTGGCCTGTTATCCTGGACTGTGATCTTTAGCTAGGCGTAGAGGAAGTGGGGTGCGTCACCTCAGGGTGGCCGGGTCCTTCCAGGAAAGCACATGCTCACATTGTGAGGACTGTGCTGACAGAATTTCATCAACACCCTCCTCCCGCCCTCTCCCCAGGAAAGGTCTCTGTTTGGAGGTCAGAAGAGGACATTGCTCTGAGATCTGAGCTGGAGAAGGGAAAGGAGATGCTTTTCTAACATTGCTCTGGTGATGATGGCCCCAGTCCCACGGGAGTTCCTTCCGGGAGGTGCAGTAAGACTCTAAGTTGATGGTTAGTAGCTTCACAACCTCATGTTCCCATAGGAAGTACGGCAAGCCAAGAGTGCAGAACCTGGCCACCGCTCCTATGACTCGGGGAAAGTAAGTTGGGGCTTGGCGTCCACCCTATTCTGAACTCACACACAGGGGGTCCTCTGCGGGAGCTCACAGGGACCAGACAAGCTGCTCCAAGCCTTCAATCTTCCAGAGGTGACCTATGACAGCTGAATCTATGTCAGACGAGGTTTTCACCCCAGAGAAAGCTGCATGCTGTTGCCACAGGGGATCATTCGGGGTGACACAAGGGTCCTTCTCTGTCCCCATGTGTCTGGGTATCTATATAGATTGTGCAATACCTCCTAGGTGCCGTGCTACCTCTTTATCATTATGCCCAAGTAGATTTTTTGGATGAGCCCTCCTGCTCTGCCTACATGTATCAGGAATCTGATCTGAGCATCTGGCAGGTTTGGAGTCTTGTCAATATTCCTCACTAAGTGGGTAATTTTCATTATTCACAATTCATAGCTCCAACTTAAGATCATTCATCAGGTCTGATGCGAGATTTGAGATCTGTGGGATAGCTCCTATTTGTGGGGCTGGAAGATTCCAGCGTGTCCCCCTAGCTCTGTTTCTTGACGCTTGGCCCTGCCTCTGGGTGGCTGGGCTGTAAAGGGCAAGACTCCTTTTCTATGACCAGGTTGCATGTAGTTTCTGGCCTACATTCGTGGTGCTTTGAGTTGGTTCTTT
Source organism: Zalophus californianus (assembly GCF_009762305.2). Classification (NCBI taxonomy): domain Eukaryota; kingdom Metazoa; phylum Chordata; class Mammalia; order Carnivora; family Otariidae; genus Zalophus; species Zalophus californianus. Next base: position 51,701,072 of record NC_045604.1, on the reverse strand, counting down.
ACTGAGCATTCTCCGTTCCTTTACATCCTTCTGAGTGACACTGCAATTTAATAATGGGAGGAGGAGAGTGCCTGGAAAAAGGATTAGCAATGAGCTCCATGTCTTAAAAATCAAACTGTTAGCAGTGGCTCTTGCAGGGTCACGTGGGTTTTTTTTAAATTTCCTTTGTCTTTTCCCATTTAATCTAAATTTCTTCACTTTCCTATTATGTTTCTATTTTGCTTTAGTAGTGTGAAAGTAAGTGTGATTTTAAAAATTTAGAGAGTATGGTTGTAACTTATCTTATCAGGTCTTGTATCGGTGCTTAGTGTGGAGAGTCCGTGAATTAAGATGGAAAAAAAATTATATCTGTTTTTTCACCAACCTCTAACAAAAATTTAGAAGTCCCTCTAATTTTAAATGTGGGCAACAAGTCATAATAGCCTTAGCAGTGGCTGTAATTTTGTCACAAATAGAAATCACAGATATTTTTATGTCTCATTACAGTTGTTGCTGATAGGTTGAAATATTGTTTAAGCTTATTAGTATCTCAAAATTACAGTACTTATTAGAGCTGCCAGCAAATCTGGTTATTTACTGTGTTAATAAAGAAGCACATATATTACCATACAGCAAATTTGGTTTTTTAGTATTTTGATAACTGCATATCAATAAAAATGCAGTTTCTTTTGTAATTCCTATATATTTTTATTTTATGCATTTATACCATTATTCTGAGAAGGGATTCAGATGCATCAGCAGACCAAAAGGGTCCACGACATGACAAGGGTTCAGTGCCCTTGGCTTAAGAGGGGAGGGGGACACTAGCATGTGCTGACACAGCCCTGATCCAGGTCCTAGGCTTTCTGTGCCTTGCCCTGCTGAATCCTCCCTAAAAGCCTACAAGAAAAGTGCTATTATTACTCTCCCCATTTTAGAGTCAGGAAATGGAGACAAAGAGGTTAAGTAACTCGCCCAAGGCCATTCAGCTTCTAAGTGGCAGAGCTGATGAAGAGCTCAGGCAGGTGGAATGCAGATGGCCTCCTTTGTCCTTCCCTTTGCTCCACAGACAGGTCATTATTGCACGTGCTACTTCATTTGCTTGTGTGTGGCCATGCTGGATGGAAGTGTGTTGCCTGGAAGTTTGATGGTGCATGCTTGACCTTTCCAACTGGAATGGAAATACCGCAAAGACAGGATCTGGGCCATTTTTCTTTATTGATCCCTCTGAAGTCCCCAAGGTAGTAGAATTAAGGGATTACATTTTGAGCACAAGGTTGACTAGGAAATATTATAGAATTACAGCCATTGAAGTTCTCCCTGCCCCCCAACTTATGTTCCGGCCTCACCTGGGGAGGCATCATGTCTCTTTGGCCAATCTGTCTGTTCTTATTCTGAATGTCCCTATTCCCAGCACCTACTCTGCCCTTTCCCTGCCCTTTCCCTGCCCCTTCTGCCATTCCTACCTCTTTTCCCACAGCCTCCCTGCATCCAAAGGGAGTGGAAAGTTCTGGGGGCCAAAGCGTGACACAGACAAACGCCTCATTACCAGGAGGCCTTGGGTGCACAGTGCTTAAGGCATCACCAAACTCTGCACACCACCCTGGAAGGGCACCCCTTGGAGACCACTAAACCAGGGCCAAATTGCATTTGCTAGACATCCATCACCAGGGTAATTTCCTGCCTAAGGATGTGTGTTCGCCTCAGTGAAAGGAGCTGAAAATGAGTCCAAAAAAGGGAAAGAGAAAGCTTTGGATCTAAGGTAAGCCCTGGCCCTCTCTTCATCTGATATACAGCCCTGCCTTGTCTGGTGTAGGCAGAGGGAAATATGTCTTCATTCCCTTAAATGGCTCCTGTGGGCAGCTAATTGGCTAAGCCAGGACTTTGCTGGCAAAGGTGTCACCCTCAGGGCCAGAGGCTGAGTATATTTTCTCTGATGGCAGCTCTCTGGTTTTCCTCAAAGATAGCCAATTTCTCTTCAAAGAACCTGACCTACAACTATACAACTGGCCCAGGGTATCCTGTCTCCTTGGAACAAGTTCAGTTTTAATTTGTTACATATCATTGGTTCGACAATTTAGGGAGGATCCATTGCTAGAGTGATACAAGGTCAACCTCCCAGGCATTTGAGGAAGATCTCTCCTTTGGTTTCAGTTGGGCTGTGAGCCAAAGCTCTGTGGCTTCCCCATCGGTCAACATGAGCATGGAGGACACAGGATTCGAACTCTGGGCAGAAGACACAGCACCTGAGTCCTTCTCTTTTGTCAGGGGCAAGTCAGGCACTTCTGTGGACCAGGGCCTGCTCTTGGGGCCTGTGACCTGGGGAAGCAGGTGGGGAGTTACCAAGTCAAACAGGAAATGGATTAAACCAGTGGCCTGCTATAAATCCAGTGGGAGCATCATTGTCATTTTGAGTGGGATGACTCTTTTTTTGGGTGACATTGTCCAAGATCAAAATCTGGAGAAGTAGTAAATATTTAAGATATCTGAGCCAGGGCAAAATAGGGGAGGCAAAGCCAGAGGTCAAGAGCTTAGTGCATGTAGGAGCAGACCAGGAAGTTGGGGACAAGGCCAGAATAAGGCAAATGGGGCCCTTGGGACCACATTCAGGGCTGGCGTGTCCAAACTTGCTCTGCTCAGATGCTGGCCTTGGGGGAATTAGGCAAAGGAAGTACGGGATTGGAGCAGTGTGCCACTGGCAGTGTGATGACCTGGCCACTGTCCTTGGGGCTACAGTGGCTTGAGTAGAATCTCAGTCTTAGCATGACCTGAGGAGGTGGAGGAGTTCAAGCCAGTGCAGAGGAGTATTGACGGTGGGGTAACATAAAGTAGGTCCTAGAAAATGAAGGTTTACTTTCTTTAGTTTGTTCTAAGTGTTCAAAAATTAATATTTGATCTAAAACCTTAAATTCTTAGTGTCCCAGGATGAGCCAATGTTGTCTAGCCTTGTATTTTAGAGATTACACTAGCGCCATTTTGTGGGGGTTGATTCTTTTTGGGAGATACTGTCCATGGGATTGCAGGGCGATATTCATGTCTCACCTCAATTCACCCTGTGTTGGAAGTTGGCCCACCACACACATATTTCCAAACATTTTGACCACCACACACACACTTTGACTACGATACACACATTTCCAAATACTCCCGAGGTAAGAGGGAGGAGGGAAGCCAGGACTTCCAGCTTGGGCTAAGAGGAAAACCATGCTTTCAACCTTTTCATTCTCTCACATCTATGTTTGAACAGACATTGTGAGTTCCTCGAAGGCACAAATAGTGACTTTTTCATCTCATCTCCCCCAGGGAGGGCCTGGTCAATAGAGACAGTATTGCCTTGAGAAATTCTGGAGGGAGGCTCCCAAACAAAATCCCACCCTGCTTTCTACATTACATTCATCCATCTGCACCTCTCCCCAGGGAAAAGAAAAGGAAAACAAAAACAAAAGAAACAATAAAAACGAAAACCACTTACTGATCACTTATTTTCTGCCAGAACTGAAAATCACTGGAGATAAAAAGATGAGTAAGAAATGATTCTGGCTCTTGAGAAAGAAGATCACAGTCCTTGGGGAAGACACAGTCGTGTGTATGGAAAGATCTATTTGTGGGGCTTCTGTGTCAAGAGTTTAATGAAGGTATGAGCCCTGAGAGGGCTCACAGCAGAAAGGAATTGGATGAAGAGAGAAGTGCCAAGGCTCAGAAATGGGAGAGAACATTCAAGGCCGAGAGAGCCAGTTGAGCAGAGACCTGGTGAATCCTGAATCTTTAAAATCCATTTCCTTGCAGTGAGGTTATGAGTGAGATCCTTTCTGATTTGCATCATTGACATTCTAAAGAAACCTTCTGGGGATGGGTCAGAACCAAGAAGCCCCATTCTTAGGCAGGCAGTTGCTTATATAGTGTGATTGGAAGGATTTCATATACCCTCCAAGTCTCTGTTCTGAAACCTGAATTTCTACTATTAGATTTATAACTTTGTCTTACTATTTTCCCTTTCCAGAGAGATTTGCATTTTGTTTATTTTTTTATAAAGATTTTTTAAAATTTATTTATTTGAGAGAGAGAGAGAGCCAGGCAGAGGGAGAGGGAGAAACAGACTCCCCGCTGAGCAGAGACCCCGATGCTTAACCAAATGAGCCACCCTGGTGCCCCAAGATTTTCATTTTAAACCAAAGCATAAGTCACTCACACTATAGCATGAATTAGTCTCCTCAGCTATTAGTCTGAGACACCAAGAGGAAAGGGGTACTTAATGACCACCATAATGGACGTCAAAAGGATAAAGGGAGTATGACAAGGCCATCAAAAATGGAGATAATGAAGACAAATGAAATCTACCTCATACTTTCTATGCTTTGATAAAAAAGAGCAAAGGAGACGCCAGCTGGCAAATGGGTCTTCCATGTAGAGGAGGGAGGGAGCTGGTACCATCTTTGGTTTGTATTCTTTGCTTTTGTACTCAGACCACAGTAGTACCACGGTGATCCCAGCATCATCTAGCCCTTCCCCCGTCACAGCGACAAGCACCACTCTGACAACAGAACCTCCATGGGAGCCCCTGCACTCCGGAGCTGCGGGCCCATCCACAGACAGGCTGTGGAAGAAGTCTCAGACAGGCTTCACCTCTCCCTGCAGCTGAGCATGGGACTCGCCCTCCGGAGGTATCCCTGGTCACATCTCCGGACAAAATGAATCTGAAAGGTAGCCTTCTAGATTGTTCTGCTCTGGGTTTGACTCAAATCTTTGAATGGTCATGCTGGACTCCCAGGAGGTCCAGAAACACCAGAACCTGGGGCTGGTGAGGGGAAAGGAAAGATTTTCAGTTTCCCTTCATTGGTCAACCTCACTGTGAGATGACACAAGGCGGACCTCACTGCCTCAAGAGAACTGGCAGCTCAGGTGTCCCTGAGCCGTTGCTCTTGCTCTGCCTGCAGTGGCCACCCACTCCTGCCGACAGGTAACCCTGGCCTGGACCTGGAAAGTCTGGTCTCTCAGACAGCAAACAAGTGTCCCCACCTGGCCCTGAAAGACTGAGACTAGAAATTCCTCTCCTGCACCCTTCCTCCTTCACTAACCTCCTTCCAGGCCAGCCTTCACTTCCCGCCACCCATTCCTCCGCACGCCACAGCCATTCACTCAACTCCAGCCCCGGCATCTCCTGCCTTCCTCCTCCTCCTCCTCCCCCTCCTCCTCTCTGGGCTTCCTGCCCCCTCTCAGTCCCTTCCGGGAGTTCTCCACACTGCCCCCAGACAGATGTTTCTAAAGTAAATCTACTCAGGTTTTTTCCCCCTTTGAAACCTCTCAAGGCTTAAGATGCGACCCAGGTCCTTCGTGACCCAGCCCCTCTCACTGCCCTGGACCCGCGCGGGGCGAGCCTCCCCAGCGTCCTCTCTGCCTTCCAGCCTTGCTCAATGCCCATTCCCTTTCTCTTGCTGTCTGGGCTCTTGCATCTGCAGTTCCATCTGCCTAGAAACTTCTGCCTGCTCAAGATTGTCCAGGCTCCAGCTTCTCCAGGAAGACTTCCTGACCTTCCAGGGATGATGGGTTCAGTGCCATCCCCTCCACCACCTCTCTCCTCCATCCTCACAGCAAACTTCCAAGTGGGGCTACCATTGCCTATATATAAACGGCATGTCCTCAGCACCCAGCTCTGTGCTTGGCCTGCAGAAGGTCAGTTAGCCTCAAACGCCAGCAAGACACGACCCTCCGCAGTCTCCACTGTGGCTCCAGACCCCCACTATGGCTTGGAGAACTCAACTCCATCGGTCAAGGGAAAATACGCACATTCTATACTGCTGTGTGCTGCTCGAAACTATGTGCAGAGGCAAAACAAACAAGTGATTAAGTAATGGCAGGCAAGTATTTCACTAAGAGTCCTATCCAAATAACATAACAGGAAAAGTGCCTTTCAGTACTGATTAACCGCAGCTGAGAATTAAAGATCATTTGTAACAAATCATTACAGTCAACTGATTAAAAATGAATGAGTTTGTACAAAGAACCATTATTGAATCTAGGACTGGGAAAAAAAAAAAAAGACAGTTAAAGCACATTAACATGAGACTCCCAACCTATGCACGAGGGGCCGCACTGATTTGCCATTTTACACCAATGGGGCGCCGGACGGCAGAAAGGGCATGAATCAGAGTACAAGTTCAGCTTGGGGTCCAAACCTCGTGCCTGGCTCTGTGAGATTGGAGATGCTTCTCTAATCTTCCCTACCTGTGTCTGAGAAAATATGAATGGGGAGAATAGCACCACCACTGTTAGATTGAACAGTATAAGAAATCACCGACATTTGGCTATATTTGACCTACGGAAATGGCAATTTCATATGGTTCAACCTAATAGTTACCAAACAGGGCTACCGTGGGGATCAAAATGAGATAATGATTGTAACTTGGAAGACACTCTGTGAATGCAAGGCTGGCGGGAAGTCCCTCCCAGCATTAGAGCAAAAGCAATGCTGTGACAAGTGGCTGCAGCATGGTGCTCGGCTTGGGGCAAATCCCAGGAACCAAGCGATTCCCTCGTTTGCATTAATTAATGTGAGGTTGGAGGAAGGATAAAAGAGAAAGACCAGAAGAGGTAAAAGAATTCTTCCAGCTTCCAAGCCAGGCCCTCCCTTTCTCAGCCCTGCCTCCACCAGGACACTATGTACCACCGCTGCTAGCATTTTATTTGTAGGTGTGAGCTTTATTTCACTGTGAATTTTTTTAAGAACTCTAAACAAAGCTATTTCACTCTGAATTTACAGTCGATTTGGGGATGAGGGAGGCTGTCTGGTATCAGATAGGCTCCACCTATCTCCGGCTCTGGGGCCACCCCCAAATCTGATCTTTCACTACCCTTGCTGTGCAAAAACCTGAGTCTGAGTCACTGGCATGGAAATGAGTGCTCAAGAAATGTGTTTAGTGGAATAAACAGAAGATGGGATGGATGAGCTCTCAAACCCTGCTCAGCCTGTGGCCTGTCCTTTTGCCATCTGACAGAGCCCTGATAGAGGATAAAGGTCCTCTATGCCCACATCCCCAAGCCATGGAATTAGTATCTCTCTACATTTCCTGATTTGATGCAAAAGATGGCAAGCAATTTCCTTATAATCACAAAATGCTTCTAATGAGACTTCTTATTCTTACTTTTAAAATAATTTCTACATGGCATTGGTCCAAACCCTTTACTTACCAAATACTCCTATATATTAACCATCTATATAACACACACACACATAATTTTTTAAGCTTTTCCATCTGCATTAAAGGCCTTATTCAGATTTAACTTATTCCACCACATTCTCTCCAGTGCTTTTGCCCTCATCTGGCAAAAATGCATCCTCTCTTCACCCTAGCTAACTCATTTTCCTGAATAACTGATCTATGCCTGGTTTAATCCCCACCCCTGCTCCCCCCTGCCCCCTCATGTGGCTTCGTCCTGGAACTGGGAGACAGAGCTGAGGGCCAGCTTCACGGGGGGAGAAGCATGTGCTCCCACAGGGACATGCTCAGCAGGGACCCATGCTTGGCTTATTGCTTTGCTGTGGGCATCTTGAAATTCATAGTAATGTTTGGACCCCACATTTTCATATTGCACTGAGCCCTGCAAAGCATAAAGCCAGGGTTGGCAGAGGTGGAGAGGTGTAATCCAGGAGCAGAGGGCTTCAGGGGAGGGTCTGAGGAGGACCTAAGCTAGCCAGCAGGGCACCTTCTAGAAAGGTGAGAATAGGGAGTGCAACCTCAGAGGAGCCTTGCTCGGCGAAAGAAGGACTCTAGAAAAAGGTTTGCTAAGGAATCCTATAAGGCTAGAACTATCGGGCTCTCGGGACTCCAGAGACCACTGTAACATGAAGGCAAGAAGTTAGTCCTCCAACATAGGAGGGAAACTGTGTCGCCTAAAGCCAGCAAGAAGCCGGAGAGTAAAACCAATAACTGGAAAAATCTGACCATTATGTTAATGTGACACAGACTGGAGTATGTCATTCATTTATTATTTATTCCCTTAACCAACGCTTACTGAGTATCTGATGTGTATGTACTGCATTAGTTCGTGACCAATTTTAAAGATGACAATAATTCAGTCCCTGGTCTGGGGTACTCCTAATCTCTATAGAAGAGAAAGTCATGTGAATGATCATGTGATATGATTAATGTTATAACAAAGGTTGGCATTGCCTCTTGTAGAGCGGGGGCTAGGGGAATGGGCAATGTCGGGGAAGGTTTTATGCAAGGTGTTATGACTAGATTTCAAAGGGTGAGTAGTTTAGCAAACAAAGACAATGAGAAGAGCATTTGCACAGATGGGACAGTGTGAGTGAATACATGGGGAGGAGAAACATCATAGTATCATGGGGCATTTGATACTAATGAGAAGTTAAAAATAACGAAAGCTGAAGGTACAAGATGGTGAGTAGCAGGACAGGGTGATGAAAAGCCCAGCAGAATTCTGGTTGTGCACAGCCTTGAATGCCATAATATGGAGCCTGAATTTTATATCTGGTTAATAGGAGAACCTTTGAAGTTTCTTAAGCAGAGAAGTTCAGATTTGGGAGAGAAGGAGGGGAGGGTATCTTTTGCTGCAATTCAGAGACAGATTCGCGTGAAGAGTGACAGAAGCAGGCAGGCCAGTTGGGGGAGAACTGATCACTAAAATTCTAGCAAGGGATAGGAAAGGCCCAAAGCCAGGTGATGGCAGAGTAAACAGGAAGTGGGGAAGAGACCAGGGATTTATCTTAAAGATAGAGTGGATTGTAGTTGGCTCATTGGATGCAATGAGGGAGAGGAACAATTAAACCTTCCCAGGTTTCTGAGTTAGACATTTGGATTGACAGCATTGCCATTAGCCAGGATGGAGAATGAGGAAATAGGAAGATAAGAAAATGAGTTGCATTTTGGACATGTTAAGTTCAAGGGTCCCTAAATATGCCCAGTGATGATTTGTGCTACAAATTTGGAAGTCATAAGAATATAGGTAAGTTAAGGGCATGGGTAGGATTACCAGCAGAGGGTCTATAGAGCGAGAAGCTCTGGAGAGCATGAATATTTAGGAAGTGGGTGGATGAATGTAATCTCGTGAAAGAGGCTAAGGATGAGCTATTGGAAAGATAGAACGATAATCAGTGTGGTAGACTGTATTATTGTTTCCTATTATTTGCTATCTTTCCTGGAAGATCACTGTATGTCCCTGCTCATTGCAAGTGGGAGGAGTGTAATTCTTTGATGTCTTAGTAGTAGGTTTGGGCCCTGTGCCTTGCTCTGGCCAATGGAATGTGAGCACAGGTGATGCGTACTACATCCGAGGAGAAGTCAGGACTCGTTGTGCAGTTCGGCTGGAAGAGCCTCTGTTCCTTCCTCCTGGATTCCCAGATGAAGAACATACAAGGAGCCAAGCAACATCCAAACCTCAGCAGACGTGGAATGGTGCATAAAGGAAAAGCTTTATTGTTGTAAGCCACTGACATTTGGGGATTATCACTTTAGCGTAACTGCAAAAGCTGACTGTTACAACCAGAAAAGAATAGTGTCTCAGAAATACAGGAAACACTTCAAGAAAAAGTGAGTGGTCAATAAGGTCACAAGGGACAGTGAGGTAATTAGATGGGGCCATGGGGAAGTTAGTGGTGATCCGAGAGGGGAACAGATTTAGTGGCGTGGTAGAAGCTAAAGCCAGATTGCTATGGCTGGCGACGTAAATGGGAGGTGAGAAGGTGGAGATTGTAAGTGTAGATTTCTCAGTTAATGGTGTTGACTGCAGACAAGTAAAGAGAGAGAGAGAGAGAGAAACAGCTTAAGGTGGAGATAGAGTAGGAGGGAATTTTATTTAGGAGAGAAGAGACTTGCAACTGTTTGCAGACTGAGGAGAAAGATTTGCTGGAAATGGAGAGATTGAAGTTGTAAGTATTGAGGTTAAATGCCTGAAAATATGTGGATCTGTGATTCCTTCATAATATTAACAATAATAATAGCAAACACTCCTATAGTGTTCACTAAGCTCCCAGCTCAGCTTTGATTGCCTTGTGTGTATTAATTTAATCTTCAAAGGAACTCTGTGAAATAAATACCATTATCATTGTTCCCATTATTTAGATGAGTAAACTGAGGCTTAAGGAGTTTAATTAGCTCATCCAAGATCACACAACTAATAAGTGGCAGAGCCAGGATTCAAACTAAGGCCAGCCTCAGGGAGCTCCAGGGAGCGGGTCCCTAACAACCATGGCATATGGCCTCTCCTGGAGGTACAGAAAGATTTTGAGTCATAAGTACTGCCTGGGAAGATGATGTGCCAGAGAGGGTCATATGCATCGCGAATGAGGGATGTGGCAGATGAGTATAAAGGGGGAGTGCCCAAGAAGGACAAAGTTCTGGTTGCTTTGAGAGTGGAGCTGGAAAGTTATGAGCACTGAGCCTTCCATTTGGGGTACCCACCTGGATTTTTTTAGTCTCCCTTCAGCCTCTGTCAGTCTGACTGGGATTGGTAGGTGAGCAAAGATGAGAAGGAAAAGGAGAGGAAAATAAGCAGGGTAATCCAAGGGGAGGAGAAGGGAGGAAGCCAGGCTCAATTCTGAGGTGCACTCACTACTCACGAGGTGCCAAGCGCCGTGCGGGGCAGCAGCCTCCGTGAGGAAGACCCAGTGCTTCCTTGGAGGAGCTCCCCAGGATAATGGGAAGACAAATATAAGAGGCTGCTTTGACTGTGGGGGGAGGGTATGTGTGGTGTGCACAAAAAGCTAGTGAAAAGTGGGCCCAGACAGAGAATCTGCTGGCGCAGATTCCACTGAGAAAGAAGCAGGTTGTTATCATCCCTCATCTTATGGATGCCCCTTCTTTTCACTCGCTTTGTGAAGATCAGGACACAGCAAATGGGATGTGGAACTCCCCTCCAACCTGTACTAAAAGCAGAGAAACCAGGAGGGCAGAGTTGCTTTTCAGAGTTCAAAGTTGGAGAAATCTAAACTGATATCACACATCTAAGTACCCAAACTCGGCATGCCTTTTTTAGGAGGCATTTCAAAGTGTGAGTGGCCTTTCATCACTACTGAGTCTGCAGGACCCATTGTGCATTGTCAGGTCTCCCCGTGTCACCTCCGTGTGTGGCAGATGCTCTGAACAGGAAAGAATTCCTCTGGACTCTTGGGAAGTCCGAAAACTTCTCTCTATTGTAGGTAAACATGTGTACAACCAGGAAGAAGTGAATTTCCCAAGATGGCAGTGAGAGTGAATGGTCAGAGGCTCGCCTCAAGTCGGTCAGTCTGTTTTATTCCCAGATAAGTTTTGTTGCTGAGCTAGAGTGAAATGAACAATTGGGACTGCTCTGCAAAGTGCTTGTCTCTCTCTCTCCTTCCTTCCTCTGCACTTTACTTTGTCTTTCTAGTTCATCCCCTGACTCTCTATTTAACAGCAACAACTGTCCAAACACACCACAAATATTAACTGGCTTATGTGTTCCAAGGGACCTCTGTCTCCCAGGTAGCCTGGCCTGCCTCCTGCAAATCTGCTTCACAGCATCCTGACCCCAAAGCACGGGATATAGCTCTTGTGAGCATCTCTGATCCCAGCACCTCCTACCCCAATGCCCTCCACAGACTGACATTTCCCACCTGCATCACATTAAAGTCATGTGTCCCTGGATTTATTTTGTGCTTGTCTGTAGCCATTCTCTTTGGGAGAGTCCATAACCATGTCAATGCCTTACCTGCAAACTTGAGCCTACATAGCCTTCTCTTTAATTAGCAGCTAGCCCACTATGCTAATCCCTGGGTGCCTTAAAGTGGAAAAGACGAAGTAGAAGTTAGTGGTAAGGAAAGAACTCTGAAAAAAGTGAAATTAGGACTGGTACTTGAAGGATGTACCATACTTTCTGACATATCGACAAAGAAAGGAAGAGTGCTCTAGGTAGAAGGAACAACATATGCAAAGACACCGAGGTATGACAGGACAGAGTGAATTCAGGGAAAGGTGCAGCCTAGTGGGGTTATAGCATGCACCTATGTATGGAGCATGGCAGCTACAAATGAGACCGTTGAAGTCATGTGAAGAGCACTGAATATCATGATTAGAAATTTAGGCTTGGGCATGGCTCTGTAGACAGATGAGGTCTGCTAAGGGTTTTTTTTTTTTTAAGATATTATTTATTTATTTGACAGAGAGATAGAGAGCACAAGTAGGCAGAGAGGCAGGCAGAGGGAGAGGGAGAAGCAGGCTCTCCGCTGAGCAGGGAGCCCGACACGGGACTGGATCCCAGGACCCTGGGATCATGACCTGAGCTGAAGGCAGCTGCTTAACTGACTGAGCCATCCAGGCACCCCTACTAAGGGTTTTTAAGTTGAGAATCAAATATGATTAGATTTGGATTTTATTTTTTTTAAGATTTTATTTATTTATTTGAGAGAGAGAGAGAGAGAGAGAGCACAAGCAGGGGGGAATGGGAGAAGGAGAAACAGGCTCCCTGTTCAGCAGGGACCATCCCAGGACCCCGGGATTTTGACCTGAGCTGAAGGCAGCTGCTTAACCCGGCTGAACCACCCAGGCGCCCCAGATTTGGGTTTTAGAAATCTAAATATGGCTGCAAGAAAGGTGGAGCTGGTGGGCAAAGACTGGAGGCAGAGAGGCCACTAAAATCCCACTGAGGCAAGACCACAGCCAGGCTCTTGACACTGCTTTCCACAGTGGACACAGCAGGCAGACCGTGAAATAGGCTCAGGCAAGGCAGGCTCTCACACAGGGGCTCCCAGCCCTGCTGTAGGGACGATTCTCATATCCTCCCGGGTGATTGTCTCAGAACCCTGTCTCCACACCTCTCTTTTCACAGGATAAATTCGATTTTCTGAAAAAACAAACCCAGAGACCCTTGCTAGGAATGAAGGCTGCACATGTACAGAGTAAGGTATATGCCACCACCACTCCAGCCAGTAGCATCAAGAAGAGGCTCCTCTGTGAATTTCTTCTAATATTGTGCATATTGTATTGGTTTGCTGATGCCCACTTGGCTCTAATGTGAAAAGCACCCACATCAGAAAGATACTGAATCAGCCTGTTTTTCCCCTTGTCAATCTTTCTCCTTACTCCTGCCTCCCTGGTTTCTCTCTTCTCTACCTTTTAGTCTAAGACCATATTGTGTGCAAAGTTTTCCTCCCTTTGGTGCCCTCCTTCCGCTGGTTACCTGTCAATGGCTCTCCTACCAGTTCTATTCTAAGCTAAAATTTAACAACAACAACAGTAAATGTGAGATCGACAGAGAGCTTCTCCACAAGGGAGCACCTGACAGTGAAGGTTAGGAGACATGAGGCTAATGAACTAGGGAATATTGGTTACATCTCACTTGATTACACTCAGAAAATGTAAAACCATCTTTTAGTCATGACCGGTCATTTGTCTGCTGGAATGCTCCGAGCAACACCCCACTCCCATTTATCTCCCCCTTCAGGTTCCAGTCAAGTTTTCTAGAAATTAGTGATTCATCACTGGATACAACAACTACCATTGGGATCTGCCAAGCCAAGAAAAATCAGCATGTCCCTTTGCCAAGGTGCTCTCTCTTGTCGGTGCTGTCTTCATGCAGCTGGGTAATGCTGGTACACAATATCCATGTGTATGTCAGAACAGCAGGCTCACCTGATTGTGTGTCTAGACCACTAGGAATGGATCAGAACCACAGCTCTTCAGACAGGTCTCCAGGCTTCTAACAGGCTCATGTCCCAGAGAGGAATGTGGGAGTCCACTCAGAGTCTCCTTTGGATTCCTAGGCACATAAGGCTCATTCATTTGGATGGGAGAGGTGGAAGACTTGTTTTTCCTGAGCCATAACTCAAGAGAGTGGCATTCACATGTGAAGAGTTGAAGGTCAAGTTTGCTGTTATGTCTAGAGCACTGATATTAACTAAAATGCCCTATAACAGTCACATGTGTTAATGAGGGCATGAGAGACTTCTAATTAATACATCAGATTAAACCACACGTGCTTATTCCTGCTCCCTGCTAAAAAAAATCTCACCATGGTAGGCAGAATTCTGGGATGGCCCCCAAGATTTCCCAACCATAGGTATACATGCCCTGCATAATCCCTGGGATGTGAATATGAGATTTTATTCCTATAACAAGGTATGTGATATGGCACACTTGACCTTAAGATGGGGAAATTATCCAGGTGAGCCTGTCCTGGTCACATGAGCCCTTTAAAAGTAGAGATTTGTTTTGGCTGATTGCAGAAAGTCAAGTCAGATCTCTGAGGCATGAGAAAGATTCAAGGTGCATGAGATTTTCTGTTGCTGGGGTAGAAGAGGCCTGTGGCCAGGTCCTGAGACGGGTCAAAAGCCAGCAAGAAAATGGGGGCCGCTTTGCAAGGAAATGAACCTGAAGTTGCTTGGAAGTGGGTCTTTCCCTAGTTAAGTTTCCAGATGAGGACTCATCTAGCCAACATCACTACTTCAGGGATCCTGAGCCAAGGACTCACATTGTATTAGATTTGGATTTTATTTTTTTTTAAGATTTCTGACCCACAAAAACTATGAGATAATCACTTTGTGTTGTTTTTAGTTGCTACATGTGTGGTAATTTGTTATGCAGCAATAGAAAACTAATATACTCTTTAAAAGGAGTAAAGATTTAAATCCATAAAGGAGGCACAGAGGAGGAGTGGCAACAAAATTTTGAAAGATGGGAAGCAAATGAACATAGGTCACCAATTTAAAAGAGCAGAGAAGGTACCGGCAGATGGAGAAGCCAAAGGTAGTAATCTGGGGGCGCCTGGGTGGCTCAGTTGGTGAAGTGTCTGCCTTCAGCTCAGGTCATGATCCCAGGGTCCTGGGATGGAGCTCCACATTGGGCTCCCTGCTTAGTGGAGAACCTGCTTCTTCCCTCTCCCTTTACCCTCCCCACCCCGTGCTCTCTCTTTCTCTCTCTTTCCCAAATAAATAAATAAAATCTTTTTAAAAAAAATTAGTAATCTGACTTGAAACTCAGGAAAGACTCGGGAACTAGATATACGGGTACCTCGGAAGACTAGGGCGCAGGTGGCACTGCAAACAGGAAGACTGGGTAAAGATCCACCTGAGGAACTGCTAGACCCCCCTGGATTCTCTACCCTCCCCCACCCAGTGAAACAACTTTCCTACCCTCACCTCTGCAGAAGGCAAGTTTACTCTCTAGAGACACTGAGTCAGATAGGCTGTGGACTTGACTCCAGTCACAGCTGAAAGCAGATGAAAGCAGGGGTACTGAATGAAATGTAGATCCTGGACCATGAGAATGCCCTGCCTCCTCCTTCTTTCCCCCTCTCAGTTAGGCATGTATTACTCACACAACCTGGGAAGGAGACTGGAAAAATGTCTCTGAAGAAATGAAATGTCTCCTAATTAAGTTACTTGGACCGCAAATGATTACCCTACTAATTACTCCATAGTTGTACAAGCACCCCACTCCGACAGTGTGTGTGCCCACGTGTATGTGTATGCATACAGCATCTAATTAGCTTTCTTAGTGGCTCATTTGTATTTAAGATATGAATAGACAGGAAAGAATTACCAGGCATTTGAAGAAAGTCTCTAGTATAGAAAGGATAAAAACAAAGGAGGAAATGAGAGTCAGATGGAACAGAAAAATCAGAGAAAAGAAAAAAAACTTGAGAAAGCAATATTTCATCCATGAAACAACAAAATAAGATTCTATTTACAAAGGAACATTCAGAAAACAAGAAAAATCTCTTGGATAGTAAAGATTAAGATAACAGAAAAAAATGTAAAAATCGACAGAATGTGTAGAAGATAAAAGTGAGGCAATCTCCCAGGAAATAGTATACAAAGATAGAAAATAACAACGAAGAGATAAGAAAATTAGGTGATTCATCCCTGGAGGTCCAACTTTCAACTAACAAAAGTCAGAGAGAGAACAAAGAAAATCAAGGAGGAAAAATTATTAAAGGAAGACATAAATTTTTCTTCTGTTGAAAGATATGACTTTCCAGAATGAATGGGCTTAGTAAACACCCAGCAAAATAAATGAAAATAAGAATCACATCAAGGCATGCCATCATAAAATTTCAGATCCATGATAGAGAGGTCTTATGATCTCTTTGAAAAGCTACTGGAGGGAAAAGGCAGGTAACCTGCAGAATATCAGAAATCAGAATTGCATCAGCTTTCTCAGGGCAACACAGGATTCCAAAAGACATAGAGCCCTTCTTTCCAAGTTCTGAGTGAAAGGAATTTTCCATCCACGATTTTGTACCCACAATACCAATCAGGAGTGAGGGAAGACTAATTGCATCTCCAGATGTCTAAGTTCTCAGCCTTAAAAAATGTACCTCTGAGGCATCCCTTCTCAGGAAGCTGGAAAAGGATGTCTGCCAGAGAGGAGGAGGGCATGGGGTGCAGGAGACAGGGTTTTATCAAGGAGAAAAGGAAGGGAATTCCTAAGAAAAGGAAGGGAATTCCTAAGATTAATTCCTAAGAGGAAGCTCCCAGAGCATCACCAGCCCCCAGGGCAGGAAGACTGAAGCCTCTGGGGGTGATCTCCCAGGAAAACACAGAAGTGACACTTGGCTTGATGGGCCTTGCTGTTCTTAGGTTTTGTGGGTCTGTCAAAGAGTTTGCTACGAATTGGAATTAGTCACAAAGAAGAATAAGAAGATGCAAAGTTGAACTCTAGGGACGATTATAGAAGTTACACGAGAGATCAGTCCTGACCATTGTGCCACATACAGCTTTGCTGGGAATAATATTTACAAAGGCGAAAGAATGTAAATCCTAAATATTGACTTAAACAATGGTTGTGATCAACTATACTGAAAGGATGGGTAGGGGAAATGTCTGTGTGCGTGTGTGAGCATTCGTGTGTGCATGTGTGCATGCGTGTATGCATGCGTGTGTGTGTGTGTGTGTGTGGTAGGTGGAGTGAAGCCAGGGTTGTAAGAGAACTAAATCTGTACCTTCCACAGGAGTAAACTGACGTAGGATTTCTAAAATTTGAAAGAAAAAAATAACCTCAAGAAATAGTAGTCTAAATATATTATCTATATTTATTTAGGCAAATACTAAAATAAATGGCTAAAAGTAGTTGCCTCTGAAGAACAGCCCTCAGAGCTGGAAGGGATGAGCCAGGGAATTGCTTTTTTTTTTTCATGATGAGCCTTATAGTATTGTTTGGCTTTTCAAACTCTTTGTCAGCAATCAAGAGGCCATAGAAAACTATCTTTAATTTACATAGCACGTTGACAATAAGAATGCTCTCCTCTTATCCTGTGGTTGGGGTGGCTGGTGGAAAAAGATGATTTCTGATAACTTTACCATGGCTTGAAAGCTAAGTTTTTGCATGTGAGGATATACCCCCGATTCTCTCTACTAATCCTGAGTTTGGGGTGGCAAAGCCCATCTGTCTAGTGCTGAGACACAAGTATGATCATGCCTACATGCATTCAGTGTTGTTCAATTTACAAAGCCCCTGCACACACATTCCCTTCTTTGATCCTTGTAGCAACCTTGTGAGGTAGTCAGGGCAGGGAATAACATACAGACAAGGAATCTGGAATTCAGAAAGGTTGGGTGATTGATCCATGGTCACACAGCCTCGACTCCAAACCCACTGCTGCTTTATGAACCTACTGAAGCCATCTATCTAAAACAAAGGGAAATAGGCCTACATTTGGAACAAGTCATTTCTCTATCTCTGGTACATTGTCTATTTTGGGACGCTTAATTTGAGGACTTGAGTCATTCTATTCATCTTCCTTGTCTTTCCACCATGCCGGTGCCTACCTTTTTCCTTCTCATTCCTAAATTACTCTCATGGGACTGCTTGGTTCTCCTCCTTGCCCCTTTCTTCATGCCTCCAGACTTTGCTGTTGGCTTAGAGAATTGAAGCCTTTGAAACATTGAGAGTGATCAGATCAATCGTGATCACGGTGCTGTCTCTGTGGTTAAGGAAAGCACCATCTTGTGTCTCCGCCTTGGAATCTGGATCAGCCTGGAGACCACTCAAACAAAACCACAAGCTCTCTGCTCATCTAGAAGTTCAGACTTCCAGAAACACAGGGCTTTTGCCACATGGAATTGCCCCCAAAGTGAGCTTCTCATTGCGTTTTAATCTTTTGACTCATTCCTCAAGCACACACTCAGTTTGAGTCTAAAGAATTGGTGGGAAAACAAAGAGATGGGAAAAGCAGGGCAGAAAGAAGATGCTACATTCAAAATATTTGCGGGAGTGTCCACCATCGTGTCTGCTGGGCTAAGGTGGTTAGAGGGACCCCCATTCAAGCCACCAACACCTTTCCCACCCTCGGGTTCCTTGGAGATCTCTTGATCCTGTTTTGTGTTTGAGGTAGATAGGATCATAGCATCCAGTGTTATGGCTGCAGGCATAATTCCAACATCTGAGAACATTTTCCTCCCACATAGTTAATTTCCCCTTCTAGCCGTTTTACCACTGGGGCCCTAAGCACACTTCACAACTCTATCTACCACACCATCTTAGCCTCTTTTCAAGTCTTTTAATATCCATTGGAAAATAATGCCGTCTTTGATTCGGAGGCAAATCCCTAACACTTCTTCCCTTGTTTCTAATTAGCAATATTTCTGTGGTAATTAAGACAAGAGCAGCTCCACAGTTCTGCAGCATTTTTGATTCAGAGAGAAAGACAAATACAACAATCACATGAATTGGGTCTAAGAATGACTCTTTCAGCTGGCTTGGCTGTGTTTTAAATAATCTCAGCGCTTTAGTGCACACATACATACACGTCTACTACACATACACACACACGCTTGCACATACATACAATGTATGTTCGTGCACATTTATGCACACACATACATGTGTCTATACATGCACACGCGTACATGCTTGTGCACACACATACAGTACATCTTTATTGCACACATGCACCCTCATACATACACACACACACACACACACACACACACAAGAATAGTCACGCATTTTTGAAAGAAACGAGACCCAAAATACACTAATGGAAATATTGTCATTCTGTGAACAGAACAAATGCATCATCTTAAACCCTGGGCATTCCACAAAATGAAGGATCTCAGTAAGCTGAGTGCTGATAAAAGATGCCCAGGGAGTGACCACCTCCTTTCCCTCACTGGATGGCTGGAGATGGGCACATTTCCTCTCCGGTCGAACACCCAGGGATCTGGCATTTTCAAGACTCTTCAAAGGCCTCCTGCATATGCTCACCCTGCATTAACTTTTGCTCTTGCTTGGTAGGGAGGGGAGTCAAAGCTCCACATTGCCGAACAAAATCTAATGCTGTAGGCTGAGCCCAGGGAGTTAGCAGTGCTATAATTTCCATTTTAGAGATGGTACGCCTGTCTATAATCTCTGGGTGTGTGCCTGCATGCACAAATACATGTTTATGTGTTCTCCTAAGGGATTAACAAAAAGGTGTTCTACATCTCAAAAAATAATAATAAAAAAGATATCCTGTCTGCACTTGCGATTTTTTAAAAGCAAGGCATATTTTGAGGCTGGTGCTCCTCAGAGTTCAGGCCAAGATCTCTTGTAATTGTGTGTGTGTGTGTGTGTGTGTGTGTGTGTGTGTGTGTGTGTGTGTGTGTGTGTTTCAAGGAATTGACACATAGCATAGGGCTTTATTTGTTTGGAAACTATAATTATTTCAGGCAATTTGGTAATTATTTCTCCTGTGACTAGTTACTATATGCCTCCTCAAGCAGAATTGGGTTTGCTAAGAGGCGGAGCTATGCGTGCTTTGACAACTAAGGCTGTGTGCTTATCTGTGGGGGCTGCTGACCCTGCTGAGGACAAGCTCCTGGCTCCATGACATCTCCAGTTCCCACCCCAAGCGTGTTCATTTCTGGGAAGGCTGAGCTGGTGTGCAGGATGCCTCTAATGATATTGGCTATTTTCCTTTCATAGTGAAGTCCAGGATTTTCCCATTCCTATGCTTGTCAAATCATAAAGCCGGGGCGGGGGGTGTTAGAGTTGGTTGGGTCTTAGGGATCATCTTATTCAAACTACTTGTTTTATGAATAAAGACTCTGAGGCTCAGAGTGGATAGTTATCCCAAGGTCGTCTGGCAGCAGGGCACAGCTAGGGCTAGAACACAGGTCTCTTTACTTGCAAGCCAGGGCTCCATCCTCCTCCTTGTGTTAATAATTCTTTTAAATTCAGCAACTATTACTGAATTCTTCATATGCGTTAAGCATCCTGCTAAGTGCTGCAAGTTCAAAGAAGCCACAAAGGCACAGTAGATGTCAAAGGAACCCATGTCAGAGGGAACCTTAAACAGTGCCCAGGGAAGGCATTCCTCCAGCCCCAGCTCTCATTCCCATTACCCTCTCCTTCCCCCACCAATATATCTAGAAGGGGGAAACAGCTCAGATAACTGAATTAGTTAAGTTTTTGCAGGTGTCAGGAGAGGAGCAGAGGGACAAATAACAGTAACAATCAGGAGGGAGCTGAGTAACAGGAACTCCTGTCACTTCTTCAAAATCCTATTTTCTAGTTCCAGAATAAAACCTACAAGTCCAGGTCCAGGCCTAGAAGAATCCCCCTGTATTCTATTAAGACATCCACTGCCTCTTGATGCCCCTCTATTCCAGGGTATTGGATGAACGCATGGCTCACCCACACTGGTCTGACTCACAGACGTATTAGTACCGACTCACTGACACCTACACAGCAGAAAAAGCCACCTCCTCAGGTCTTGGCCAGAGATGGAGATACTTGCAAGATGCAGACATCAGCTCCTCTGAGGAAAGGATCGTTGAAACACACTGTAGGCTGGTTGTCTGGGGAACACATTGTCAAAGCGATTTGACCTGGAACACAAGCTTCTGTACCCATTTCCCAAACTCATACTAGGACTCTAATTTTTCCAGAGATTTTAAAATTCTCCTTGATTTATTCTCATCCCAAAACCAGAGGCATAAAGTCATGAAGAATCTGAAGTAGCTGAGCCAAGTCTTCCCTGATTTCAGCTGTGCATGGGGAGGATTCAACCAGAAGGTTTCTTCCAGCCCTGAAGTAGAGTGGCACTGAGACTATCCCAGCCACCATGCTGCTGGCTTTGCATGCATCTATTATGCATTGATTTGAAGTTTCTCCAGAACCTATTCAAGGCTAGATACATAGACTCAGACACTCTGCACCCCCACTCGACACTTATGATAAAAGAGCAACAAAGAAAAATGTCAAACTCTATGTATCTAACTGGGGGCTAACCAGGACTGTAACTAGAGTTTCTGGGCTCCTTTGTAAATATATTTCCTTTGCTGGTATGGATGAGATGCAGGGCATCCTGAAGGGAGACTCCTTGGCCACTGGGGCTGTATCCTGGGGCTTTATCCTCAGCCCCTTGCCCTTTGATTTTTTTTCCACCTCCCCACCAGAAGGCCAAATATCTGTGGCATCAGGCTGAACACACTCAGGTCAGTGGCAAGCAGGCTTCACCACACCCAGCACAAAATAATTCCCAAGGAGAACAAAGTGGATGCAAATGGGCAAAGAACTGACATATGCTTGTTACAAAACCAAGCTAGACCATTGCACATGTCTTTTCTCTTTTTCTTTTTTAAAAATTTTTTATTGTTATGTTAATCACCATACATTACATCATTAGTTTTTGATGTAGTGTTTCCTTTCTCTTTTTCTAAATCCATCTTGTACCTAAACCCATCTTGACAAAAGGCCTCTCCATGCTTTATGAAAACAGGGAATGTTTGGTAAGACTTCCAGGCACAGCTTGCCTTCACACCAGGCAGGCTCCCGGTAGCCATAATGGCTATTCAGTCAGCCTGGGGTCCCCATAATCACTTGCCTTCCCTGAGCTCTGCTGTGATGGTTAGTCAGCTTTCCAGCTTCCATAATTCTCCTCCTCTTGTTCCTTCTCAATCTCACTTTACATGCCTGTGTCTGACCCTCTGTTGCCCCTGCCACACTATGGGGTTGGGGAGACTTGTGCTCCTGTTTCCTCATGCAGTTTCCTGCCTATAACAGATGGACTCAGAAATGACCCTCATTACCCTTGCCTCCCAAAGTCACACCCTTGTGTAATCCCCTTGACTTGAGTATGGGCAAGATCTGTGACTTGCTTCCAACCTACAGAATATGGCAAAAGCGAGGAGATGTCACTTCCAGGATTACATTCATAGATTGTAACATCTTCTTGTTGGTGGATTCCATCCTTTGCTAGTTTTGATGGAGCAGGCAGCCATGTTGCAAAGGCTCATGTGACAAGGAACTGGGGATGGCCCCCCACCAGCAAACACTAGGAATTGAGGGCAGTTTCCAGCAGACAGCTAGAATAAAACTGGGGCCACCAGTGCAATACTCCAAAAGGAGCTGAACTCTGCTAACAAGCGTGTGAGACTGGGAGCAGATTGAGCCATGAAAAGAGACCAAAGCCATGGTCATCACTTTGCTTGCAGTTTTCTGGTGAAATCCTGAGCCAAATGGTCCAACTAAGCCTGGACCTCAGAAATGGAAATAATAAATGTATGCTGTTTTAAGTCACTAATTTTTTCGTAATATTACAGAAATAGAGAACCAATACATTTTGTTCGTAGACACATGCAACATGTCTCTTCAGTGCTTGAAGCAAAGACTTTTAGATTCAACAAAATGTGAGGAGAATAGGGAATATAGCCTCCCTTTGATAAAGAAGCCTCCCTCTCCAGCACCTTGGACAGTTCCTCATCCACCTTGAACTTTGACAGCACTGGGAAACTCGGTGTCTTACAAGATAGTCATTCATTCTATCTATGGACAGCTCTTCCTTTATTTTTTGTATTTATGTAGCACTTATTCTATGCTATTCACTACACTATACTTCATTTAAATTATTCCTTATAATAATCCCATTAGGTTGATACTATTATTATCTACTTCATAAACATGAAATGAAGGTTCAGAGAAGTCAGGCAACTTTCCTGGGACTGATAAAGCAGCAGAGAGATTTTAACCTGCCTCTAACTCGAAGCCCATGTTCTGAACAACTGTGAAATACTGCTCCAATCTTGTTAGAAAGCTCTTCCTTATGTTAAACCAAACTCTTCTTTCTTCTAATACCCACTCATCGATCCCTTGGGAGCTTTACAAAGTTGAATTTCTCCTTCATAGAAAAAAATTTTTAAATGTTTAAAGACAGTTATCATTATCCCCCTTTTCTTCTTTCTTATGAGTTTTTTTTTTTTAAAGCACACTCCTTAAAAACGTATTATGGAGAGAGATAAACAGGTGGAGCAGAAGGGATTTTTGTGCCATGAAAATACTGTATGATAGTATAATGGCAGATACAGGTCATTACACATTTGTGCCAAACCATAGAATGTACAACACCAAGAATGAATCCTAAAGTAAACTATGGACTCTGGGTGATAATGATGAGTCAATGTAGGTTCATCAGTTGTAACAAATGCATCACTCTGGTGGGGGGATGTTGATGAGGGAGGCTATCTGTGTATGAGGAGAGGGGATATATGAAAAATCTTTGTACCTTCTTCTCAATTTTGCTGTGAACTTACAACAGCTTTTTAATTTTTTTTAAAAAAAGTTCTCACTATCCAAAAAAAAAAAAATAAACCACACAAACAAAAAAATCTTTTCAAAGGGGGGTAGGGAGAAACTACTCAGTGGTTACAGAGTATTACATGAAGTGATGGAAATGTTTTGGAATTACATAGAGGTGATGGTAGACAACATTGTGAATGTACTAAATGCCACCAAACTGTTCACTTTTAAATGGTTAATTTTAAGATTCACCTCAATACATATTTTTAAGTCCAAAAAAAGTATTTTGGATATTTTAAACATAGAAAATTGTATAATGATGAAAACAACATAGATTCATCCACCCAACTTTAAAGGGAAACATTGTGAATAGAAGACTCCTGTTTTTCCACTACATACTTCCTTGCCCTCCCTTTCTACTGAGAAGTAAGCATGACCCTGGATTTGGTAATTCTCACTCCCATGCATTTCTTTCCTGTTTACTTCATATATATGTATCACTGTACAGTAAATAGTATTATTGTGCACATTTTTAAATGTAAATAAATGCTCTCATAATGTATGTATTCTTATTCAACTTCCTTTTTCCATTCTAATTATGTCTGTGAAAATACCATGTTTTCTTTAGTCATTCTCCCAGTGATGGACATTTAGGTCATTTGTGTTCTTAGCCATCACAATCAATGCTGCTAAAAACATTCTGATAGATGTTCTTTTGTGCACAGGTGCAAGTACTTTTCTAGGTTATATATCTACGGGTATCTTTAGCTGCACCAGCCATTGCCAAGTTACTCTCACAACAAAGTTGTGAGATGCCTCACTGTTGTGTTAGCCCTCCCTGGAACAGCTCTAATTTGTCAGGGACATTTCTCCAGGACAATAAATGGCTACCTCCTTTGTCCTACACAGAATACCTCTACAGTGGTCTGTGATTGCAGGAAATGTTTTAGAAGTCTTACATACTATAATTGCTACTTGCACTTTAGTCAGATAATAACCCCTAAGTAATTTTTTTCATATGAGTTTTTCTTGAACCAGGTATTTCCAGTCTGTACCTGCAGCACTGATTTTTCTTAAGCCTGAGTGCAGAACTTAATTCTATCCCCATTGAAATTTACCTTGTTAGTTTTAGTCATTCTTATAGTTTGTAGAGATATTTTGAATCCTGGCTCTGCTATCCCATTCATAAATTTGATAAGCATGCTTTCTGCTTATATCTTCCATCTAAGTCCTTGATAAAATAGAAAGAATAGAGCCAAAGATGTAATCCTTGAATATATAAGATGTTCCCACTCTGTTGATGTTATCCAATGCCTGGGCATGGCTGGCCAACCACCTGTGATATTAGCTAACACTATTATGCAGTCCTCAATTTCCCATTCAATCCACAAGAATATCAAGGCAAACTTTGTCAAGGACCTTGGCATATCTAGAGTATTCAGCTTATTCATATATCTAGCAATCTGGTACAAAATGAGTATAGGAGTCCACTTAAAATGCCTTGTTCTCAGTGAACCCATGCTAGCTTCTAGTGATTACCACTTCCCTTCTAAGAGTACATAGGCAAGTTGGATATTAATTAATTTTAGAATGTCTATGGTGATCAGTGTCAAAGACACCAGGCTGTACAATCTGGAACCTCATGTTCTTTCTATGAAAATCCAGATTTTTCTCATCTCTAATCTTCTGGTTTCTTCCCTCAATGATTTCCAAACTTTAGTTTTATAAACATTTATAAAAGTTTCTTCAAAATCCTGGCATGAAATAATGTCAGGTGTGGAAACTTTTAAAGCCTCCAGGTGACCACTTACTTTTTGTTTGTCCAGCTTGAGTTTCAAGATTATTTGAACAATATTGATTCTATTCTCTTCTGTTGAAAAATCTTGCCTTTTGGTAAAGAAACAAAATATTTGATTTTTTCTTTCTCTTCTCGTCCTTAACCTTGCTCCAGTTCCCCAAGTAGTGAGCCTGCCCCTTTTAATTCTGAACTTAGCTACTAAAAGCTTTTGTGTTGTCCCTGGCATTTTTCTGAAGCCTATGCTCATTCTGAGCTTTTGTCTTGCTGGCACTATTCTTACAGGCTTGTGATACTCTTTTGTATTTGTCCTTGGTTATGTGTTTCTCCTTCCATCTTTCATACATGACCTTTTAAAATATGAGTTAATCAAGCGCTTTCCAGGCAGCCTCACTGTTGGCTCAGGATACCACCTCATTCTCTCCCTCTCCCTCCTCAGAAACAATGCTATTGCTTGTCTACTTCTAAAGAGGAAAAAGGGGGCCAACAGACAAGCCATTATGAAACAGCATAGTCATTATTTTCCATATATCTCCTTCCATACCAGTTCCACTTTCTATGGTTGGTTTTTTCTTCTTCCTTTCTATTCCTTTATCCCTCATGGAGGGAAAAGATCTTAAAGAATCAGAAGGAAACCATGGATTCATGAATGCAAGGGACTTTCAACTTTCTTGAGCTCTTGGGCTTTATGGTTTGTAGGGTTTTATAGGACTAGAAGTGTTCACTGGATCCCAAAGGGAGAAACCATAGAAGCCATCAAACTGCTGCATTCAGACCTTAGAGAGTCAATAAAACTTGGATTGAAAATGTTAGGGAACGTGTCTAGGGAAAGAAGCTAGTGGGAATTACCAGTTTTCCATTTCCTCCCACGTTAGAGCTGGGATTTTTCTGTAACGGCTTGGTATGCAGAGTGGCACAATCTAGAGTCCTTCACTTTGGGGACCCTCATCCTGAGTGCCTGTCTTCTCTGTTTTTCAGTGGCCATAATCCATTGGAAAGAACATTAGAATAGATGAGCTAAGCTGGGGACTACTCCCAGCATATCACAAGCTCTTTACCCTTCCTGAACCACTCTTCGAACCCTGAAATATGGGAAAAATTATACGATTGCCATCATCAGTGGGAGGGCAGCAGGAGAGCTAATGGCGTAATATATTGTAAATGTCCTTGATGAACAAAAGCCTACCTCACATTTTTGATGTGCATAACGGTGTTCATATCTACAGATGCTTGCAATATGCTAGCTGCTCCTTTATTACAAGGCTATATTGTTATTTATTTCCCCACTCTCCAAATATTTCTGGTCCATTTTCCCCCAGTCCTGAGGAAACCTGATTGAGATTTTAATACCAGTGGCTCCTATGCTTTTGACCCAAGTCTGCTGCCTTTGCCATCATTAAGAGATGCCCAATTCAGATATATTTATATGCCCAAGTCCCTCACACAGCCAATGATCCCTAAGTGCTAAACAGATTTGTCCTGGACTTGGAGCCTGAGCCTGTGGAGCAAGGCTAAGATAATTTAAGTGCCTCTTGTAACAGAAGGCAACTGGAATTCAATAGAGATAGATGTAAAATATTGAACTAGGGAGCTGAACCATCAGCAGGGCAGGATTCTAAATGGAAAGGTTATGGCTGAATGACTAAGCAGGGGAGAACACACAACACACCCAAGGAATTCTTGCAGAAATAAAAGTCCCTGGTGGACCCTGCCGAGAAGAGAATGGATGCTACAGAACAGCACAGCCAAAGGAGAGCTGCTTGGGCTCCATGGAAGCTGATGCTGGGATATCTCCCTACTGGAGCAGACTGGCTGACAAGGGACAGGGGAATTAGGCCAGAAATGTGGAGCTGCCAGATTTTAGCTGTTGTTGTGAAGAGTCAATATTGCTTTTTCTCTGCCAGGCCCCAAACGCCAGAAGTAAAATGTCTAATGATAACCTGAGGCATTGGTTGTGTCTACTAGAAAAATCAGCCACTCAGATTGGTTAATTCAATCAAATGTCTGGCCAACTTCCACAAAGAGATCGATAGAATCCTTTGACCAAATGGACAGGTCCAATAAGGAAGCATGATCAGTCCCATTGTCCCACAGAGGCTCAGCCAAATAAGACATTGTATTAAAGCATAAAGGGTTCTCTTGGGTGTCTGAGAATTTTCCTTGCAAAGAGCCCAGGGCATTGGCTTGAACCTCAAATACATCCAACATGGCTCCCCCTTTCCCTTCCTTTAAAGTATGTTTTCCTATAATTCACACAAGAGCAGGGACTTGCTCTCTTTTAGGCTGATCACACCAGAAAAGAAAGACAGAATGGGGAAAGCCAGTAAAAAAGCATGGATGAGTGTAAGTTGGGATTAAACAAGTTTTCAAGTTGGTCAACAAATTTCCTGGGACACAGAAATCACTTGCTGGGTTTTCTGGCCAAGGTCCATCAACACAGCATTCTAGCAGTCCCCCATGTAAGCCCGTCAGCCCTTACCTCATGATTGTCTATTTTAGGATCATCAGTAGCCTATCAAAGGGTATTAAAAAACACACCATTTATTCGTCTTGAGGACAAAAGAGACAACACGAGCACAATTTCTGCTTTGCTAACCTCCTCAAAGCCTACTTTGAGAGTCCCCCAGTCCCTAAAGAAGAGAGTGTGTATTAGTTAAATGAGGGCAGCTTTACAAAGCTCTATCCAGTGTTGACATATATACTAAGCTCTTTTGGCCGAAGTTCCAAATTCATTGCTCAGTTTTGGCAGGAAATAACATGGAGGCTTCTGCTGGGAAAATGCATTGCTAGCTGAATGCATGAGAAAGAAGAGCTAGGAGTGCTGGAAGTGCGCACAAGGGCACTGCCCTGCTGAGTCACAGGAAGGGGATCTGTTATTTTCTAATCAACTATGAGCGAGTGTACCCTATCTGACATTTTGGCTAGCGATAGAGGGTTTTCTCTTACATCCATGTGTTGAGGCAAAGTGCTTTCTCTAATGCTCGTGCCTCCTTTTGCTAAATTCACAAAACCCTCCCAAAGAACTCGGCTTGTTTACTTTCTTCTGTCATTTCAGAGGCTGGTGTGTACTGAATCATGCTTTAGACGAGAGTCACAGTAAGGCTTTCTAACCCGAAAAACAGTCGTCGATTTAGACAGAGATTAGCAAAGGCACACTTATTAGCATTAAAAATACCCTCAAAGGGACCTGTAAATAAGCCAAATAGGAGAAATCTGACTCTGCTCTCCACAGCCCTGACTTCTTCAAGGCACTCAGCAGCTTATGACACTTGAGATATACCTGTGTCTTTCCAAATCAGAGGCTCTTTGTCCTCCCTCCCGCCTGTTCTCCCTGTTCACGGCTCACCTTTCCACTGCAGGCAGGGGTGGGAGGCTGGGAAATGGGCCCCCAGGTTCAATCCTGGGCCCCAAAGTCTCACTTGTTAACATTCAGCTCTTATGCTTCCTGGGGCCCTTCTGAGGTTTACAGGACCAGAGAGAAACATTGTATCAAGAGCCTTAGAAAATCTCGTGAGTAGTGGTTCTTTATTAACCCACTTAATCAGTAAATTACATAATTAATATATCAAACAGTACCTAGAGTCCTAGAATATTTAAGAGGAATTTTGCATTGGTTTTATGTTTTGGTGGTGATTCTAGATACTCCCCATAACAGCTGCAGAATTTCCATAGAGGAAGGGCTTAAGGCTGCAATTTGATTGGAAGGAAGGCTAAAGGAACATAATTGAGATTAAATGTTTATTTGGGGTGGCTTTTTGGAGGGGAGGTAGGAGGAGATAGGCGCTGCTCCTAAACTCTGCTGAGCTTTGAGCCCTCGACTGCACTTTCTGCTTTTCTCTCCCCCACCCCACCTCCTGTTCTGCCCCTGTCTCCTGCCTCCTTTATGTAGTGCTTTTCCCCTTCAGCTCGACACCTCTATCTTTGCCCATTCCCTCATCACTAACTTTGTTTCAAAATCTGTCTTTTTTTTATCTCATTGTCGTAATGACTGACTGGAAGGCAAGAACACCCAGGGGACTGCCATAAAACCAGAATTATGATATAAGATCCAAGGCTAAAAGCTGAGCTCACTTTTCTATTTTGAGAAACATTGCTTTAGATGGTTCACCCCATAAGGAATTCTGGATCTTAAGAGAATCACAAAAGTGTTCATTTCTTTTTCATTTTACAAACAGGAAGAAACAGGAGGATCCCATTAGCCGGCCATTTTGTTTCTGAGGGTGCTGCCTTTCTAAGAACAGTGAGGACACAACTCTTCTTTTTGGAGTATTGTCTTTTTAGTGTTACCCTTCTCACTCCTCAACCCCCAAACCCACCCAGGGGTGGAAATGGTGAGTCTACAAATGAGGTCAGACAAACCAGTGGAGGGTGAAAACAACAGACTGACCTTTATAAATATACACTATTGGATTTGAAAGGGCTTAAACTTGGATGCCAGTTGCCAAGGGTAAAGGCATTGAATAATAATGCTACCCACCGGGAACAACACCATCTAAAGGAGTGATTTCTCACTGGCATCTCATGCCAGGAAATTTCTGCCCAGGAAGCACTGAATGAGGGTATGGAGATATAAGAACTCTCAGACATGTTTGGTGCAATATTTCTGAAGCGTATTTGGCAACATGAGTCAAAACCCTTAAAAACATGCATCCACTTTGACCTAGACTTTTTTTCCCAGAACTTTATCTTTACAAAATTATTAAGAAAGTGCACAAGGTTTATTTCTAAGGTACTGTAGGGATACCGAAAAATAAAGAACCATCTAAGTGTCCAATAATGAGTCTGGTTAAATAAATTATGAAGCATCATAAAATGGAATACTACAAAACCACTAAAAATGAATTGTATTTGTTAACATGAAAAAATATTCATAAATATTGTTTAGTAGGGTTGTGGAGGCAGGAAGGATGTGAATATAAATTAGATCCTGGACCTCAAAAAAGCTTGCATTTTAATAAGGAATGGGTGACAAGCAAAAGGCTTGAAAAGGCTTTGAAAAGAAAAGAAAATTAAACTATGGTTGGTTATTTTGTTTTGTTTCCATAAGAATCCTTGTTTTATACAAGTTCCAAATTACTCAGCCTCAAGCAGAGCAAGAGGAAAATAAAGAAGACTACATTAGGTTGGGAACATATCCCTGAATAATCGAGAGCTCATTACGGACTCTTAGTACATCAAAATCCAATTAATTCATTAGCTCAGCACTTGCATTTTCCTTCTCCGCCCCCCCTCCCCCCGGCTGCCAGCCTTTTACCCTGTGATGTAGTTTATTAGCAACCCCACGATGGGGCGAGTAGGGGAAATAAAAAGGAGATAAAATTCAAATGAATCAGTTTTGCTACTTGTTAACAACGGGGTGGGGCTGGTGGTAGAGGCAGGGAGGATCTAACATGGTGTTGGGGTGGCTTAGAGTAGAGGTCCCAGAAACAGTGTCTGATACATAGTAGGCCTGTAGTGATGAGCCCTGCATAGATCCTGAATGAGGGAATCTGCTCTTAGACCTCAAAGCCATAGGCCCCCAAACCATGTGCTGCACTGCAGATTTCCTGGGATTTCTAGTAAGAAAGAAAATTCTCTACTTGAGATATACCTGTGTCTTTCCCATCAGAGGCTTTTTGTCCTCCCTCCCGCCCATTCTTCCTGTTCAGGGCTCATCTTCCCACTGCAGGCAGGGGTGGTAGGCTTGGAAGTGGGCCCCCAGGTTCAATCCTGGGCCCCAAAGTCTCACTTGTTAACATTAAGCTCTTAAGCTTCCTGGGGCCCTTCTGTGGTTTACAGGACCAGAGAGAAACATTGTATCAAGAGCCTTAGAAAATCTCCTGAGTAGTGGTTCTTTATTAACCCACTTAATCCAGACCTTGCTTCAGAAACTTTGCTTCAGAAACGTGACCCCTCCTATCCCTGGGACGTCTTTGAGTGATACTAAGGCTGCAGGCAAATAGCCTGATGTAAGGCCAGAGAGCCTGACTCATCATGCTCCCTACTGACATTTGGATTCCCCAGACTCAGTTGTCACTGTACCTACTGTCTATTCCATTCTCTGTAACCCTTTACCCATTTGAATATAAATCTACATTTTTTTTCTTGTTCACAGGCAGAAAACAACTCTGATAACTGTGGTCTCTAAACTGTTATTTTCTAAAGTATTCTTTAGAGGATAAAAATACAAAAGAAGACATCATGCATCACATCATGAAATCATGTTTGCAAGCTACTGCTCCTGTTTGAAACGTGGTACATCTTCTCTACCCTCAGAGCCAATAGTCTTATTTTCTTTCCCACAAAGCCATTATATCAGTTTTTACTTTCTGTCCTGTTTCCCTCAGCTAAAGTTGCATTCTTCTCAAGATCTTTCAAGATCTTCAAGATCCTCGGCCGTTCACCTCTTGTTACTCTTCCTATTCAAGCAATAGCATGAAAAATTTAAAACCTCAGCTCCCCCAGAGATTGTGGGTCGGTGTAGTTATGTTTAAGTATGTTTAGAACAATAGTTAAGCTTAAATTCCCTAAGAGGAAAGAAGAGACTGGGATGTGTGGGCCGGAAAACGAAAGGTGTCCTGGGGGAGCCGAGTCCACTGTGTGATCCACGGAGCAGGCAGCCAGGTGGTGACCACACTGCAGGCTCACAAGCTTGTGTGAGCACAGCCAAGATCCCATTTAGCCACTGGGGAGGTCATAAAGGACTGTGGCGCCCACCCAGGAGCTCCTCCTATAGTTTGCTTACGGGGGAATCTGTGCTGCCCCTCAGAGCTGCCAGGTCCTGTGCTCCTTAGAAAGCAGCTCAGAGTCCAACAGTGGTTGGCATCCATGGGTCTAATATAGCCATCTGAAAACAGCTCTGTGTGATATTTAAAGGACATCAAGGACTCTTCCATCTAGGGGATGGAAAGTGTGATCCAGTGAAGGGAGCACAGCTATGGGAGGCATGGTCCTGGGACCAGACCCCTGTGTGCCTTAGATGAGCCCCTCACCACTCTGGGACTTATTTGCCTCTGCTATAAATGGTGGTGGGACTTGGGATTTCGAAGTCTTTCCCAGCCGATCATTCCAGGACTCTTTTGATGCTTTCATCTAAATGGACTGGGATGAATGCTCTTGTTGGGTTTCTTCCAGTCCCCCAAATTCCTATAGTTTAACTGAAAAAAAAAAATTTGAAGGAATGCTAACGGAATACAGTGACTGGAGAAATTCATGATTTAAATGCAAGTTTGGGTATTTTCCTTATTTCAATTGTATGCTCAGAAACCAGGAACACTAACAAGTTAGCAGGTATATTTGCAATAACACAAGCCTGCCAAAAAACTTTCAAGTTGCTTATGTAAACTTGCTGAAGGTGACCCGGGAACCTACACCCAACATGTCTTTTCAAGCCGAGCCCCTGTGGTCCCAGAGACATGTCCCACCAAACCCCTGATGCAGACAGGCACCTTCACAGACCACTCCCAGGTTCCCTTTCGAGTACTATTGCCCTCATTCAATAAATATTTACTTAGCCATCTGAAGTATGATGATGAATCACTGCTGTTCTCTCTTTAAACAAACAAGCCTGACCTCTGGGTTTTCTTTTCCTTGTTAATAGCTACTTTCTACCTGTTTTGTGTTAATTGTTTAAAGAGCTTTGGGTCCATGGAACAAGCTTGGTGGATATTGCTCAGCCATCAATTCACTCTTTTAATAGCTCCAGCCCTTCCCATAGAGATGATTCCTTCATATTCCAAAAGGTGCTCAGGTTTGAAATGGTCTCTGTCTCTCTCCATCCATCAGCCTTGTTTCTATCCATTATCTCTGCCTAGTTTGTGGTACTCAACCTGCTCTTCCTTCCCATTAGACCTTTGGCTTTTATTGCACTGATTGTCTGGACCCAGTTATCTGCTGTATCCAGTCCTCTGCCAGCTGCCCAGTCCTGGATCAATTGCTGGGGCCCCTGTAAATTACCTCATTTCTGTTCACAGTTTCCACTGCAAAGCACAGTGCAGAGAAGAGCAATGTGCGGGCACCAGAGTTCACAGTGACACTCTTCTTGGGGACTTGAGACTCTTAAAGGAAACCAAAAAAGGCTTCCCAGTAATGAAATGGAGGGAGACCAATTTCACTTTCCTCAGTGCAGGCCTCGTGGAGAAGAAAGAGCTTGCCTTCATTTTGATGCTAGCACTAAATAGAAGTTCCTTTGAAAGGTTCCCTTTCTCTTGCGCTGGCTGTTCTGTTCATTTGCTTTCTTTTCTTCTTCTTCTTTTTTTTTTTTTTTTTTTGAGTAAAAGCCTTTTCCCTACCAAGGCTCAGTAATTTTCTGTTACTTCCTAGCCACGGACTGCCAAGAAGGGCTCTTTGGCTGGTCAGAAGGAGAGGAAGCACAGCACTTAAAAGGGTGATGGGAGAAGTCACAGCCAGAAACCTGGTTAACCCTCTCAGGAGTTGGTGGAACATCACCCAAAAGGCTCAGAAGAAATTTGTGGCTTAATTTCACTTGGTTCAGACGTCCCATTCTTCTCATCTTTCATTCTAGGCAAACTGTGTGGAACATGAGAGATAAATGGGTCTGCAGGCATGTCTGCAAGAGTACCCTCCAACTAGCCCTGCTTCTTCCCGACCCCTCCAGTCCAACCAGCAGATGGCTGTCCCGTGCATGTGCAACACTCAAAGCATCCCCAATTCTGCCCATGGAAGATCCAAGATCCAATCCTCAAATATTCACTAAGGTCAGTTTTGTGCCTCACTGATGCCAGGCAATCTGTGTATGACTTGATCTCTGCTATCAAGCAGCTTACGATGTAATTGCAGAGACAAGACAGAGACAAATGAAACAAAGAAAACCACTATAAAGCTGTATATCACTCAGTGATGAAATTTGTGGTTTTTGCAGTTTTGTTTTGACCGGTACTCATAGGATTGTCATCGATCGATAAAATGCTTGCTAGTGATATCAATATGTCATCAAAATTAATAGCACACCACGACGGAGTTCCATTTATTCACTCATTCAACAAGTGCTTATTATGCATTTAACTCTAGCCATGTTTTGCATTTGTAAAGAACCTTGCGGTTTGCAAAACACTTGCACAAACACTGACTCATTTGATGCAGGCTGGTTTATAGGAGATGAACAATGAGGCTCAGAAAGGTTAAGGGATTTTCCCCGAAGCCCCTGGGTCATTAAGTCTAGGACCCAAGGCTGTAGCTTCCTTTATCATCGTGGACCCTCCACCAGCCCACCCTTCAAACTTACGAGTCAACGTGTTCGCCAGAGTGCTGACCCTTGGGTATCCTTCCCACCCCATGCCTCACCTCCCATAATGGATAGAAAGGATCTCCTGCAAGTACTAGACATAGGAATCCCCTGGCTTCTTTCTTCCTTGGCCCTCTTGTGTAGGGAAGACCAAGCTGCTGATCTGTGATCTTTGTGAAGGTATCCAGAGGCCCAGGATGAGCTTTCCGAACTCACCTCAATTCATCAGGGTTCTTTGCACAACTTTCCTCATCCTCTTTACCCCTCAAACTCCAATTAAAATGATGGTTGCGGGCAGCTGGGATGGGGAGGTGAAAGAGGAAGGGGTTCCATACATATGTGGCTGAAAGAGAGCTGCCATTGCCATTTGGAGAGGGTGTGTGTGCGCATGTGTGCGTGCCTGCGTGTGTGTGTGTGTGTTGGGGGGATAGACACGCTGAAATGTGTGAGTTTAAGACTCTATTCTATGGTGTAGCTGACCTATATCTATGCTATACCCTAAAGGACTGGGCTACAAAGACTCATTAAAGATTCCTCCCCCCCCACACAAATCAGAGAGTCTAATGTCAATACCACGTCAGTAGAGTGTCTTCAGAGGCCAAGTTGCAAACAGAGTATCAAGCAGAAGATGGACCCTGAAAGACAACCCTGCCACGACAGTGGAGTCCAAGAGACAGCATCGTGTCTGCTTGTATGTCCTGCAGGAGCATCCATGCCTTCCACTGAACAGCGCCAATAATGACAAGCGAATAAGCCAACAAATACCCTGAGGAGAATTTGGTGGGAAAGCTGACTATGCCTGCAGTCCTAATATAGAATGTGTCCCCACCCCCGCAGTTAGTGCTGTGTTGGCACTGTCCGTCCATACCCTGACGGGACAAAAACGAGCACTGTGGCGGTGGCTGCCCAAGGCACTGATGCCGAGAAGCCCACAGCAGGTTCAGCATAATGACACCAGCTTGCACCTCAGTTGCCGTATTTGAAATGAAAAGCAATCTGTGTATGATCCATCCATCTATTCATCCATCCATGCATCCATCCATACATTCAACAAATATTTCCTGAGCACCCTCTGTGAAGCAGTGAGGGTACCATAAAGAATACAACATTTGCATTGGGAAATATTTAAGTTCTTCAGTATATTTCTTCCTATATTTACTATGAGAAAATCAAATGCAAAACCAGAGAGGCTTGGGTACTGTGGTAGAGAATGGATCCAAGGAGTGTGGCATGCTGTGTAGGATTGTCGGATCACTTGTTGTACACTTGAAACTAACATGACATTGTATGTCATTTATACTTCAATAATTTAAAAAATTAAATAAAATAAACAATTCTTACTCCAGTCTTATCAAGAGGAAAACCTCAAACAATTTCTGAGGAGCATCCCTAAAATTGTCAAGGTCATCAAAACCAAAGAAAGGCAGAGAAACTATTGCAACTAAGAGGAGCTTCGAGAGAGCTTCAAGATGGCTGTTCAGTAGGTGATAGCTTGGGGGGAACAGAAAAAGGACATTACTAAAAACTAAGGAAATCTAAATAAACTGTAGGTCTTAGTAAATCATAAAGTATCAGTATTGGTTATTAATTGTAACAAATGTGGGGCGCCTGGGTGGCTCAGTCAGTTAAGCGTCTACCTTGGGCTCAGGTCATGATCTCAGGCTCCCTGCTCAGAGGGTAGTCTGCTTCTCCGTCTCCCTCTGTTCCTCCCCTTGCTTGTGCTCTCTCTCTCTCTGTCAAGTATATAAATAAAATCTTAAAAAAAATTGTAACATATGTATTATGCTAGTATAAGATGGTAATAATAGGGAAGGCTGGCTTCAAGTTATACAGTAACTTTCTGTATTATCGTCACAATTCGTCTGTAAATTTAAAACTGTTAACAAAGTCCATTTTTTTAAAAAGCCTGGAGGAAAAGTACACCAGTATTAAAGACTATTATCTCTAACTTGTAAAGATAGAATAAAATAATGCTTATCATGTGCTTAGCACAGAAGCCGGCATACGGCAAGCGTTCAATAAACATTACCTATTGTTTTTGAAAAAGAGAGAGAGAATGGGCTCAAGGAGAGGAAATGGGCAGATAACATGCCTCTAGATATTATCCTCTCCTAGGAATGTATAGGAGGGGGACAAACACCTTTGATGTTAGTCACGTTCATCAGTTGGTCAATCATAATGAACATTATCATTCATTTGTGGTATTTGTATCTATTCCAAGGATAAAAATGCATGTTCGCTGTTAGAAAACATAGACGATTAATACATTGGGAGATATAGATAGTATATAATAAATGTAATATATATATATGTCCCAACATCTGAATTTGACCTTTTTATCATTTTGATATACTACCTTCCAGTATGTTTCACTTCATCTTTCCCCAGAATTTTTTTAACTTTTAATTGATCAATATATACTCTAGGTGTCATAAGATCACAGTCCAAATCTTTTCAGCCCACCCATCTGTCCTTTCTCACCATAATTTAGAATTTCCCATTTACTTCCTCTTTCAGCCAGGGAGACATGCCTTAAGAGAAGGAGACTTCATTTTAATGCTGGAATAGCTTAAGTTTATTTGGCTATGAAAGACCGTGTGATTCATCCTAGAGCCAAATGCAGTTATGTATCATTTTGTTTGCCTTTGTTGGAGGTTTTCAATGGTCCAAACTGATTCTATGATTTGAGCATCCAAGCCAGGGTTGACCACAGAGGGATTTCACACAACCTGTTCTTGCGTACAAGTGTGTCCATGCGCCCTCAGGTCACACTCCACCCCCTCTCCTTCTGACACTGAGTAAGGAAGAAGTAAGTTTGTGTTGCCTGGGACCTGCTCTCTCTTTGTTGCAGTGAAAGGATCTGCCCTTACAGGAGTTGTGAGCCCACCCCACCATCAACACCCTGACTGCCTTTCACAGTATGGAGCTGCCATTGCAGAAGTAAGGGGGAGAGCCATTATAAAGAGAGCTGGGTAATAAAGATCTTGGCTGTGATTTTCTGGAGGAAGAAGGCCTGGCTCCCCTAAGCCTGGCTTCCCTAAGGTAAGATGGAAAGAAGTAACTGGAAAGTGGCTTGTCACACCCACCAGCCCGATAGTCTGACAGGTGAGTTAGCAAATGCTACATTGTAAGGAATTACAAAAGCTATTTTCTACAAAGTGGGCAAAGACTCTGGGATTAATGACTGTACAGCGTGATAGATGTTGTTAAAGAAGGCCATAAATTACCAGCCATAAACCTGGCAAAGCTTATCTGATTGCATGATGCAGTCTGGGGCGCTGGCAGATCCCCAGCACAGGCTCGGGGCAGTGGGCTGGGGGAGGGCTTAATGCAGAAGCTGGCAATGCCTACCCCTGGCCGGAGGGTACAGATGGTGAGCTTGGCAGACATCCAGGGTTGGAGGCTGTGGAGCAGCGGTGCTGCTGGACGTGCTCTGCCTTCGCAGAGCTGTAGTCCTCCATCAGAGGTGCGGAAAAGCCCAAACGGGCTTGAACATGATCGGTGGAAGACCCCAGCCTTCCTCCCTTTCCTGGCTGTGGGGGAAGTGGCCAAGGAAGTCCATCCCTGGACAGGAGTCATGGGATCAGATCCCAGTTGTTTTTCTCCTTGAGCCTGGTCTTCCAGGAAGATGAGGGATAGAGGGAGAGAGGTAGAGAGAGGACCTGGAATGATTTCTGCTCCCAGCTTCCTCTGCCAGGCCTCTCATCGGGTCGAGTATATCTAGAACTGTGTCCATGACAGGGACACTCGAGCCATGACCGTGGCCTCAAACGCTGGCCAATCTGCAGCCAGACCCCAGTCTTGTTCTCATGCTCCTGACTCAGGGCATACCTTCACCCCATCCTCTCTGCCTATCTGTCATTGTGGTTTTAGAGAAAGGGACGGGGTGGAGGAAGAAAGGAAGGAAGAGAAGAGAGGATGGAATGGAAGAAAAGATGGGAGTAGGAGCCACTCATAGTAGGGAAGCCGAAGAAGCTGCCAAAAGAAAGACCGAACCACCATCTCCCAGGTCTTTTCCTGCAACCCCCAAAACCAAGTCCTACATCAAACACAGCACTGATTAACTACCACTGGGAGCAATGCAGCAATAAAATAGGGAGCCACCTTCTGCCTTCCTTCCTTCCTTCCAGTGTTCCCTGTTATACACACAAACACTCAGGTACATAAGAACCTTTATATATACACTTTTCAAAGCATCTCCTTACCAAATAATAGCAAACAGTCTCAACAGACAGTGAAGTCCCTCTTTCCTGCCGATATGCCTAAGCGACGCTGATCATCATGTGGAAGGGCTCCAAGGCAGTGAAGGCATGGCTGCCTCCTACCCAGGGGCTTGTGGTCTGCAGAGGCACAGAAGGCAGATTCGAGGCCAATAAAACACATCGCTCAGTTCTGCATCAAGATTAAAGGTCAGAGCCAAAGCTGGCCATCCAGTTAAGTATTTATTGAGTCTTTATTATGTTCCAGGCACTGTGTCAGCTATTGGGGATTCAGTGGTGAGAAAACAGACAACAGCACCTTTCTCATGCAATTTAGTAACTAAGACTTTAGAGAAGACATCAGTGCTATTTACCAGGTATTCTCACTCTCTGCCTTTTGGACACATGATAAGATTGCACTTTCTGGCCCTTTTAGTCTGGTGGGTCATGTGGCTTGCGAGCAGAAGTGAGCTCTGTCAGGAGAAAGCTTTATTTCATTGCTAGTGAGAGGTCCTCCCAAGCAACGTTCAAGTTGGTGGCCGCTCCATCAGCCTGGGTCTCTGCGTGTCTACAATGAGCAGTTTGCTGGATGACCACAATGGACACGTAGCATGAACAAGAAACAAATGTTTGTTGTGTTCAGCTCCTGAGATTCAGGAGTCATTTATTGCTTTAGCATACATAACCTAGCCTCTCCTGGCTGATACCCTCCTACCAGCAACCAACACATTTATTGAGACTCTACTATGTGCTTGAAGTGATGGTTGGCTTCTTCGTGCACATAACTTAGCTGCCCAAGTAGGCTTTGAGAAGCTGAGGGTAGAGACTGTGCCCCATGCATGTTGGTATCAACCCCCTAGTGCCTAGCACTGCGCCTGGCACATAGTAGATACCATAGTGGGAGCCAACCATCACTTTGGCTGCTGGAAGGAGTATATCAATCAGGTTAAGCTAGCTTATGAGACAGAGGTTAAGCACAAACAAAACTCAAAGGAGAAAGAGAGAGCCACAGGTTGAGTGGTGAGGAAAGACTTCATGAAGATTTTGGACTTGAGCTGGTCTTGAGGGCTAGATGCAATTCAGCGAGGTGGATGGAAGTCCACAGAGTGTTCTGGTCGGAAGAGGACCTGCACCACAGTGCACAGGAGGGCTGTGTGAGACATGGCTGGGGGCAGTCCTTGTATTAGATGCCCCACGTGAGCAGTGAGAGGACTGAGCGGCCCGGACAGTGCTGCTATACGGAGGGGTTGGGGGGAATGCAACCGGGCTGGGGGACAGAGGAAGGAGGGTCGGGCTGCCTGTCTGCACGCTGCTGTAGGCCACTATTGGAGGCATCTTCGTTTGGGGAGCCTCCTCTCCAGCCAGCAGCTGCTTTCCCCCCTCATTTCCTGCAGATGGTAATAACCTGTCACGAGAGCAAATAAAGTCTGATTTACATGAAATGTAATGCTAACCATTTCCCCTTATTCCCCCGCACTGCGGTGGAGGCAGGATGGCAGAGCTGGCCCGGCCAACCTGCTCTGTTCTGCAGCACAATTTCACCTGGTAGAAGTTTAAAGAGATTACTTTTCTATGACAGGGACTCTCGTGCTGGGCAGGGGGTCCCAGGCAGCTTGGCAATACCTCACCTGATTCCCCCCCCCCCAAAAAAAAGTGAAGTCAGATGGAGAGAGCTTGAAGAAGAAGCAGGAGAAGGGGAAAATGCAGGGAGGAATGCACTCCGTTTCCCAGGGTCTGGTCCCTGATGCTCAGTCTCTTGGTGCTGGTGGCAGTGGCTGGAGTCCCATAAAGCAGCATCGGTATCACCATTACACATGCCACCAGCAGCATCATTACACTGCCGGTGATTAGAAACCCTCCTTGAGCACCAGCCGTGACCATGCTAGACACAGCAGCTCAAAGACACGGCCATCGCCCCCCTGGAATTTACAGTTCGTGAAGTCAGATTCTCAACAGAGAAGTGCCATCTTTCTCTACCCCCATCACCACCCCAGCTCATCGCCCCAAGCGTGTAAATATTCCATGCACTTTCCTGTCTTTTGCTAATGATCATTTTCCAGTTCAAATGTCTGCATAAACCCTACTGATGTTTCAAGACCCAGTTGAGATGCACCTTTTCCATGAAGACGTCCTGACCCCTCCATGCTAGGATGTCTGCTTTTTTTCCTCTGTGCTCCCAATTCATATTGATTACCTTTAGTTCAGTGCTGATCACCTCCTACTCTGTAGGTAGCAACTGAGGGGCATGTGGACTCTAAAATCCCGAAGGACCGGTATAAACCCCTAATAATGAGCCTGAGAAAGGGCATCCATTCTTTCTCACGCATGCCCCCTGGGGGTCACCTCCCCACAGGGAAAGGTGTGCAAGGGGATCCTATGTTACTCTAATCTGGCAGAGGAGGAATGGTAGACAATGAACAAGAGGTAGGTTATAGGGGGCCTTGAACATCAGGCTTGGAAGTTTTGATTCAACTCTAGATGCAAGAGGACCCCAGGAATAATTTGAGGCCGATACTTTCAAGGGAGCTCAATAATTTCCCCTACATTTTGCCTAAGGGGCTCTGTTCCCTTGTTGATCTTCTCTGTCTGGGATTCCAGGGTTAGAAGTTCACCCCATCTGGGAGTGTAGCCTTTTTTTTTTTTTTAATTGATCAAGTGACCTGAGGACTCACTTGTGTCCATCCTATCCCATGGTAGCTCTATTCCTGGGGTCCCCCGTTGCTAATCACAGGGGACACTCAGTTACCCTCCATTATTGAGCCCAGGCCATATTGGAATCCCAGGTGGATTTCCTTTGGTTCTTATTTGGCGTCTGACGCCACCTCGCACAACCCTGGGTCAGTGCAGCTGCTCAGGGAAGAGAAATGGCTTATGGGGCTGAGAGCAGGTGTTGGAAGCAAGGGTCTGGGACCGGGGCTGGCAGTCATCGATCACACGGGCTCACCCCATTACAGGGAACCATGCTCTCTGCGCACATTATCATTTCTGTGTCAGGGCACCATTCCGTAGAGTGGCCTTTCCTGCGTTGTACTTTGAATATCAGCCATAGCAGAGAAGCACCAGGAGGGAAATCTACTGCCCCAAATGCAATATTCTAGCACCTATCAGAAATGAGGTCTATATTTTTCTGCAGGGGGAGATTATCCGTGCTATTGCCCATGCAGATAACTAAGAGTGGGTTGTCAATATTCCACATATTAACTGTGGGAGTCTCCCTGAGCCTTGGCTTCCTCCTCTAATATACAGGGAAATTGCCTTGAAAAGTAGTGGTAAGCAGGAAATGAAGACCCAGCTCAGGGCCTGACTTGTGCTGGATGCTCCATAGATAGTGTTAGCTCTGATTACTGCTGGTAGGTCGAGGGAGGGAACCTATGGGTGTTCAGTGAGTGTCCTGCTGAGCAAGCTTTGCCCACAGGGGTGTTCAACTGGGAGGGGGGGCTCACTTGTCAGGTGCAGGAAGTGGGGGTGGGAGTGAGGCAGGCAGGCTCGCCAGGGGAACCCGGGGCAGATTCAGGCAAAAGTGGGAGACAGAGGGAGGGGCGAGACCATTTAACTAGAAACTAGATAGATGACCAGCTAACAGCAAGAGGGATAGCAATGGAGGAGGTAAACAAGATTGATAAAATAGATTGGGGGGTGGCGGAGCTGGGCAGGGCAGGGGATATAAATAGCCCAGAATATCATCAGGCTGGATCTGTAGATGGAAAGCGGCCATAAAACAGAACAGACAGAAAATATCAACAGTCTAAGTAGCCCAGTGGATAGAATATGAAAATGACCCAAGGGGATAGGCAGGAAGCATGACCTAGGGAGCCGCCCCTCAGACAGGCGGGGATAACAGTGAGGAGAGGGAGAAGGTGGCCAGGCAGGAGTTGGGGGGCTGGGGGGGGCAGATTTAGCCACAGCCCTGCCTTGCCTGGCTGCCTCCACTCCCATGCTCTGGCCCCTAACAACTCCGGTGATGTGGCTTAATGAGGAGATCCCTGGAGCTGAACTAGAATTAAAACAAATGGAAAATCCTGTCGGGATTTTGTCACCTTTTCTGCACTTGCCATTGAGAGGAATTTAAATGAGAGCCAGCCTGGCAATTAGTGTGTCATCCTGTAGCTGGCTGGGAGGAAGAAGGACTTCTGAGGACTCTGATGCCAGGCCAGGTGGCAGGGCTGTGTCCACCCCCAAAAGAGTTGGGCTCTCTCAGGGCAGAAGTCCCCCTCCTCTCCTGCCAGGAACCGCTGCTGTCACCTGAGGCCCTGGCTCAGCATCCCCCAAGGTCAAGTGGTAGCCCCAAGTGTCAAGAAATCCCCCTACACACACACACACACACACACACACACACACACACACACACCTCTGAGCTTTATCCATAGCACCCTCTCAACTAAGCCAAATAACTGACTCAGAGCCCTTCATCACTTCCTAGCAAAAGTCCTGTTTATTCAGAGTAAAAGATGAAGGGAATCTTCCCTCACTCCCTCCATCTAGTCCTTTCTTCCTTCCTGCCTGCCTGCATTTAAGATTTGTGAGGCATATAGCCATTATTCTGTAACACAAGGCATTCTATCAGGGCTATGGGAGGGTTCCAGGCTGTAGGGGTGATGGGAATTCAAAGGCAGGCAGGGTGGGCTTTGAAAGAGCTTGAGGGATGGGCAGGTTCAGTAAGGGGAGGGGTGAGAGGCATTCCAGGCAGAGGCGAAGGCCTGAGCCAAGGGAACACATGGTGCATTTGGGCAACGCCAAGCAGACCGGTGTGGCGGGAGCAAAGGATTCAGGGAGAAGAGTGGTAGAAAGTGGTTTGGCTTAATGATGTCAAGGTCAGGAATTTGAACTTTACCAGCAATCAGTGATAACACATTGAGGGTTCTGAGGGAGTAGAGACAAACAGTTTGGGGTGGTGATGGGTAAAATGATGGGAGGACATGGAGTTGGGGACAGGGAGGCCACTGCGGGGGTCCCCCTGGAAATAGAGAGGGAGCATCAGGGGCAACACTGCTCATGCTTTCTTCTTGCCAACAGCACTCCCAAGCCCTTTTCTTTCTAACAGTTCTTTCTCCTTGGGATGTTCAACTTGTATCGTCATCCCCCTGCAGGCCTTGCCTTTCATCATCCCTCCCCTTCCCACTCCCCCTCCATGGGGTAGCTTCAGTTTTTAAGGAGTATATTGGTCCTCATGGCAACTCGGACACATCAGAGACCCCTTCAAAGCTGCTGAGGTCCCAACAACCTAAGGAAAAGAAAGGGAAGCTGAGATGAGGATCCCCCCCCAACAAGACATTCACTTGCAGAGTTGACCCCCAAGTACCGCACCCCTCTGACATCTAGACACTGATTCAGGGACACAGCTTCTGGGGGAGAAAAAGTGGGAAGGTGGCCCTAGCTGACACAAGACAGCTTAATATGCTTTCACAGGAGGCGTGGCCAATTCTTTTGAC
The DNA here is from genome assembly GCF_009762305.2 of Zalophus californianus. Classification (NCBI taxonomy): domain Eukaryota; kingdom Metazoa; phylum Chordata; class Mammalia; order Carnivora; family Otariidae; genus Zalophus; species Zalophus californianus. The sequence goes on along the minus strand of NC_045604.1, from coordinate 51,656,976 downwards.
AATTCTGTCATTTAAATGTTCTGTTCTGCCCAACCTAACTTCTCCCCCAACCGAGGGGCAGGAGAACCAGGCCTACCTTCTCTGTCTGCCCCTCAGCACCCCGCACAGGGCTGCACACAGGTGTGAGCACAGAAATGCCATTTGAATAAATGAATGAAGTACAACACTTATACCTCGGGGGCATCTCTTTGCATATGAAACGTGATTAACTTTGTACAGAGATCCAAGGGAGGGCTGTCATTCAAAGTAATGCCTTCGCTGATTCTCCCACAGCTCAAAATATCCTTTGAACTTCTCTTAGAATTATCTTTAGGACTAGCTAACAAGCCACACAAGAATAGCCGTCTTATTATATTATAATAACCAGGTGCGCATGGAATAAGCGTTCCCTTCTTCTGCAACTTTCAGCAAAGGAAAGCTAGTGGGACTCTCTTTACCCCCTTTCAAAGAAGCCCTTTTGTCAGTTATTATCTTTTGACCTTCAAGATTGTCTATGATGTTTACTTTCGCCTGAGCTCATTTGCATAAAGGGAGGAGGGGAGCTGCGTGCGTGCGTCTGTGCGTGTGTTTCGGGGGGCCAATACAAAGTGAATTCACACTGTTACTCGCCCCCCCGCCATCTTGTATTCTTTTTGTATTCTTGTTTGCTTCTCGTATTCTCACCACTGTCTTCCTACGGCGAGGTGGGGAGCTTCTGTATATTCTCACAGAAAGGACTGTGTGTTTCAAGTCTTCAGGAGGTCTCTGCTTTGAGAACACTGAGCGAAAAGGTGCACAGTTACGATTGACGGTAAGTTACTTTTTTCTTCCAGGTTTCCAAGTCAGAACCCTGCCAGTCTAGCCATCAGGACAGAAAGCTCAGTGGAGCAAGTGTGGGCTGACAGCGGTTTTGTAAAAATCCACAGCAATGTGCGCATGGCGTTGTGGCTGACCCAGGCTGTGCTGGGCTTGCTACCCCCGCAGTGGTGTCACCTGGAACTGGTGACGGGGCCCCTCGTCCTCACCATCTGGCTGTGTCTGTGCGGGGCCTCCTCCTGTGGACCAAGGGCTTTCTGCTGGTGTGCCGTGGACACATCAAGAGCAGCCCCCGCTGTCATCTCCACATCCCCAGACGGGGGTTCATCTGAGCAGAGAACTGATCTTTCCTTGGCAAGAGGACCGAAGGCTCTTGGCATAGATACTAAGTTCTAGCTCATCAGAAATTCTGTCTTCGGCAGCCACAAGCAGATGGATTGGGGCTTCTTGGGGTCAAGCATTTGCATGTGTCCACCTCCACCTCCAAACTGGATATTTATAGTTGAAAAACAATCTGTAGGTTGGGAAGAGTAAGGAATCCTCGTGGCAGCATGGGGTGGTGGAGAGAAAATATAGGAGTGCTAATCTCGGCGGAGCTCCTCTGCACCCATGGCTCCTCCCATTGGCTTCACTGCAATGAAGTTTTGGAATCTTTGGGGCAATTTTTCTTACCTTTCTAGGGTTCCATTTCTACATGTGTAAAATGACAAAGGTTGGACATGGTGATCAGGGAATCGTGTTAGTGGCTGGAGCTAAGTGACACGTGTTCTGCTAATAAAGAAAAATGAAGCTAGTAACTCAGGGACAACTCCCTATATTCCATCATGTCCTAGCTTTGGACCATCTTGTGCTAATCTATCTATATTCACATTTTGGGGACTGACAGCACCTGTTTCGGATATGGGGAACCAGAATCAGAGATCTCATCTCTGGCCCTGGTCTAGAGCAAAACCGATCAATTCCTACAGGTCAGGATCTAGAACTCATGAAAAGGATGCCTCTAGCAACTAAACTTGCAAATTTTGGGTGGTGCCAGGAAATGATCGTCCTCTTGACAGCCAAATCTCAAAGCTAAAATAAAATTAAGGCAGTATTCTAAGATACTATCCCGTGAATTTTCCTTTTTACCCTACAACTCTCTGGACTATTGGCTAACGCTAATTGCCCCAGGTCACCAAAGAACCTCTTGAGAGCCAAGATTTGGATTCTTGACCTTGAGTTCCTGAAAGTCAAGGCTTGCTATCCTGGGAGCTGGGACTCGTTGTTATTGTTGCATTGTTGTTTTAATACCCACAGCCTAGTTTTGACTATCAAGAGAAATGGCTGGACGACTCAAGCGTGGAATTTATACCACAATCCAGAGAAAGGGAGAATGCCTAAGGCAGTAGAGGCAGTTTCCCCCTCTTACAGAGAGGAGATAAGAACCTCTTCTGGGCTTTGAGGGGTGGTGCTGAAGATGTGAAGGGAGGTACGAAAAGTTTCAGTGTCAGTGTGGGCTGTGCTCTAGGCTTCACCTTGAGGTTAAAACTCTGGGAGGGGGTGGTGGAGATCCTCACATTGTGAGCAGAAGCATACCATGCTTCCTGCCTGGCCCACTAGACACAGCGGCCCACACCATTACAAGGGTGAGTGGTGTAGATGGAAGCTGGGCACACAGAGACTGAGGCGTGTGGGGGCATCCAGCTTGGGTCTGGAAGACATGGGCTTTCCCTAAATGCCAGCCATGTGACCAGGACACATTTCTTGTTCCCTTGAGGCTCAGTGACCTCAGCTGTAAAACAAGATGATAATACAAACCTTGAAAGATGATAGTATGGGTTAAATCATGTCCCCCAAAAAGATATGTTGAAGTCCTAAGCCATGGTATATTAGAATGTGGCTTTATTTAGAAATAAGGTCTTTATAGAGATAATCAAACTAAAAAAATAAGGTCCTTCGGATGGGTCCGAATTCAATATGATTAGTGTCCTTATGAAAAGGGAAAATTTGCCCATAAAGACAAACATGCACAGAGAGAAGACAATGTGAAGACACAGGGAGAAGGCAGCCAGATTATCCACGAGCCAAGGGATGCCAGGGATTGCTGACAAATACCAGAAGCTAAGAGAGGCAAAGAAGGATTCTCCCCCAGAGAGCCTGGGTGTATAGACACCCTGATTTTGAACTTCTGGCTTCCAGAACGTGACATAATAGTTTCTGTTGTTTCAAGCCATCCATTTTTTTGTTACTTAGCTATAGTAGCCCTAGGAAGCCAGGACAGACAGCTTTGCAAAGTTTGTGTGATATGTGGAGAGTGTTGCCACACAGCTGACTCTGAAAACCTGAAAGTTAGAATAATAAATACTTGCTATCTTATGCTCAAATCACTTTTTGACCCCGGACAGAGGGGCCCAGGGTCTTCTGGTTCACAGATAACCTTGGTTTGTAAGAACATTTTCACTCTTTTAACGATTACAACAAGAATAACAAAAAGAAGTTCCCAACACTCTCTCTAGCCTACCGCCTCATGTTTTGTTTTGCTTTTTAAGACTGGCTTCATTTATTTTAGGCTTTGGGGCTTGTGCTTATTAGTACAGCTGAATATATATTAACTGCAAATGAACTTTCCTGCCTCTCCCACTGAACCATCAGCACACGGCCCCAGTTGTTGATGCTTTGGAATCTCCTTCGCAACCACACAGCAGCACGCAGGATGGCTGCGCACCTGTGCATGTCCTCAGCTCACTGGCTACTGTCAGCTCCTCTTACTGGGTAACATGGCTAAGAACAAACACAAACGTGAGTACTTATGATGTGCAGGCATGTTCTGAGGACTTGACCCATGTAACTCATTTCATCTTCTAAACAAAAACTAATGAAGTCGGTGAAGTTCCTCACCTTTTACAGATTAAACCGCAGAGGCACGGGAGTGGGGCAGGGTTAAGTAATTTTTCTGAGGTCAAACAAACTAATAAATACGGAACCAGGATTGGAATTCAACTCCTCAAACTGAAGCACTAAGCCACGTTAACTGTCATTTATCGCAAAAGTGGTTCCTGAAGGAGTTCTGAAAATTTTAAATGTTAGGAAAAGTGTTGAGCTGCCATGTGTCACCATGTTGAGCAACATTGTCTCATTAATTCTCATAATAGCCTAAAACCAAAACTATTATTCTTCCCATTTTATGGATGAGAAAGCTGAGGCATAGCAAAGTTAAATAATGTGAGGTCCTACAGATCATCTCTCAGAGCTGGAATTCTTCCTGAATCCAAAGCCCATGCACATGCCCATGCGCCTCCCACCAGGTCAGCCTGGCTCAAAAGACAGGGGAGGTCTTAAATGTCATGAGTTATAACCTCCTACCTACCTAGACAACAACCGCCTGCAGAAAACCTGGTAAATGGTGGTTCTCAAGTATCTCCAATTGCTAAAAAATCTGTTCCCACCTGGATAGCCCGTTTCTCTCTTCCTCCTCCTCTCCCTCCTTCTTTCCCTCCCTCTGGACCTGTTCTAGAATGAACAGTCTAGAACAGCCTAGAACAGTCTAGAACAGCATTTCCTAACATTTTCTGTATCATGGCGCACAAAAAATAGTTCTGCCACATATGGCCAGACAGACTAATCTGCTCAGGGATTCAGCAGTGGGGGTGCCCTAAGTGCTGAGGTGTACAAAAGCTTGGGCACACCTGTAATTCACCTGGAGGCCATAGTTAAGAAGCTTTGGTCTGGGAGAGGGGGTTTCTAAGTGATGAATCAATGTTAATAGAGGATTGTGTGTCCTTCAATGAGAAGAAGGGACGGGGAGGTCATGAGAGGGATACTGACCCAATCTTAGGTGATCAGGGAAGCCCTTAAGGAAGAGGGGCATTCTCGTCTATCATCTGAAGGATGGATTGATTTCAGTCTGGGATAGAGATGGCTGCTGGGTAGGAGGACATTTATGGCCAGAGGAATCCCATCTAGAGTTGTTGGTGCTCCACACACAGCTTTTACTATCTCACTTTTGTTATTTCTATCTCCTTTCTTTTTCTGAGCCACTTTCCTTCTTCTTACCTTGTTATTCTTCCCTGGATGGTTCCTTTAGCCTATAAATAGCCCCCCACAAATGCCCCTGCTCAGTCAGTCTAAGATGGAAACAGTGGTCAACATCTTTATTAGAGTATGTTCCAGAGGCTTTGGTGAGAACAGTCACAAAGCCACTGGTTGGGGGTCATGTCACTCTGCTGATTGGTTTGGTCTTCAAACAAGGACAAGGGGAAGCTGCTCTGTAATCACTACTAGCAATGAGACGAGAGCTCTGGGGATCAATAACCGCCAGGGTACAGCAGCAACTTCTTCATGTACCAAATTTGCCTTAAATAATGAAACACCAGCAACAGTCCATCAGTATTCTACAGCTCCGTGGGAAGTGATTTCATATACAGCTCTTTATTTTCTCAAACATTTTATTCTGACATTTATTTTACAACCAAATACCAAAGACTTATTTCTCTACAAAGCCTGCATTACACCGACATGATTTTTCCTTCAAGAAAACGTACCCATAAACAAATCATTGAATGAAAAAAAAATGTTCTATGTCCTGGCACCCCTGGGAAGATTGCCACAGGAACTCCAGCTCACAAAAGTTGCTGGCCTAGAACATGTCTAGCATATGGTAGGTACTGATTTTTCATAAATAACTGCTAAATTAATTGAATTAGGAAAAGCATGATAACAAGAAAGTGGACTCTAGGTTCAAACAGACTTGGGTTGGAATCCCAATTCTGCCATTTGTCTAGGTGGGTGAGTGAATTGCTGAATTTCACTAAGTCTTAATTTTCTCTTTTGTAAAACTGGGCCAAAACCACCTGACTCATAGATGAAGATTAAATGGAATAATGTACTTAAGTGGCTAGTCCAGACTTAGGAATGAAAGGTACTCAAACAATAGTACTCTTCCCTTCTTTCAAATTCATCGACCAACCAAGCTGTGCAGTACACTCCAGATTATTGGCCAATCAGAGCAAGAATCAAGGATGTCTGTACCTGGTGTCAAAAACAGTGGTTCTTCATCCTGGCCATACAAAAAGAATTCCTTGGACATACATTTTTTTAAATGTCAGAGCCCAAACCCGCCCCCAGAGTTTCTGACTTAATTGTTCAGGATGGAGCCTAGAAAACAGTATTTTTTCAAAAGCTGCCCAGGTGATTGTAATGTGCAGCAGGATTGAAAAAACACTGAACTAGAACGAGAAAACTGTTCTGCTCTACTGTGCTCTGATGCTGTACAGGATGTGGCACTCCATCCTGGTGAATTTCCAGTAAGAGAGGAAAGGGTGAGGACCACTGGCACAGTGAGATCTATGCCAGAAAGACAAGAGCTCAAAGGCCAGGGTGGTTAGCTTGACCAATTGAAGATAGTGAGGAGGCAATGGTCACTCTCTTCAATTATTTGAAGGGTTATTCTGTGAAGAGGGATTAGGCTTGTCTTACATGGTCTGAAAATGTCAGTCTCTATGAATCAGGGGTTCAAGTAGATATGACCAAAGGTAGTGAGTTCACAGTCACTGGAGGAGTCCAAGAAGACATTGCATGACCACTTGATGAGGATGGAAAGAAGGAGATTAAGCATTGAATAAGTCAGTGGACTAGATCTTAATTAGACTTCTCTCAAAACTTTGTGGCAATAGCAGCATAATTAATTTTGAGCAACTCTTGGGACAAAGACACTCGTAAAGCGAAAGGATGAAAAAATTCAACCCATCATTCTCTCAAGGTGTGTCTACCTTGGGCCCTTCTAGTCCACAGGCTTAAGTGAACATATCCTTCAGACACAGCCAGAGCACACTTGGCACTCTTCAAAGCTGCCGCCAACGGATCATAACTCATCACATAGTATAGCTGGTAGGATTATTAAATCTAGACCAGTGTTGTATGTCTTTTTGTTTAATAAGCAGTGGAAACTCTCCCCCTTTTCTTAAACAATTACTACACGGGACTCTAATCAATGACTAAAGCGGGACTGCTGTGGATAAAGCAGGGGGGCTTTACGATGTTATCAGTGGTCCCTAAGAGAGCTTCTCATAGCCCTTAGGGTCCCATAGCACAGGGTTTGAAAACCAGAATCTTGGAAATTAACCCTCTCTTTTTGTACATGAAGCTCAGAATGGCTAAATAGCATGGTAGGGTCACACAACTAGTGAGAGCAGAGCCTGACCCAAACCCAAGCTCTTCATCCTGGGCACAGTGCCTTTCCAAATAGCCCACACTGCCTTTATCTGAGGACAAGAGTGGCTCCAGACATGGCTGTATGGCCAGTTCTTGGGCATTTATCTGTGACAACAGTGATGTGTAAAAGACCCAAAAAACTAATTTTGACCAAAAATGTCAGCTTTTCCCCCAGGGATATACATTCTGTGCTGCCGGTGGTGGAGATGGATTTGCTCTAACATCCAGTTTCTTAGTGTCCCCAGTGATCAAGGACCTGTTTCCATAGTGACCAGCTAGGGGTGGGGGTGGAGGTGGCTCTTTGTTTTTGCACCCAGACCAAGCAACTGGCCCACACAGATGGATCTCAAGTCTTTGCCCCACTGCTAGGTGCTCTGACTAACTGAGCAAAATGCATTTAATTGACTGGAGTTGGGGCATTGTTTTGCGTGTCTTCCTTTTCTCTAATCTTGGAAAATGGTTATCATTGCACCAAAGGCGGAAAATAGAATGAAAAAGGAGTTGGTAAGGACACAAGGGTAATTCTAACAGTAAATACTGAAACTTTGGGTAATTGGCAGTTCAATCTGCAAAGTTTTTCCAGCTGTTCACTTGCATACTCCCTCAGATAAAAACAAATCAGTATTTTTGATTTTTCCTTTTGCCTTAGGCTCCAGTATGACCCGGCATGACATGGTTATTGATCCCATCTTTATTTAAAATTTAAATGTTTTTTTCATCTCAGATTCTTTTGCATGAAGTTTGATTTTTAAACATATTGCATTACATATTATTTATTTTGATTACTGAGTTTTTTGGCACCCCCCCCTTAAGTTTTGCGCCCCAGGCAAGCACCTCATTCACCTCCTACTCGTCCTGTTCAGGTGTTGGTAAAGGCACAAGGGTACAGAAAATAAATAAGACATGTGTCTTTTCTCAAGTAGTTCTCAGGCCAGTGGAACAAAGAGACAGGTAACAACTAATTGAAATATAACAATTTCTGTAATGGAACTACATGCAATGGACAGTGTTGGTATAAGGAGGGATGGATCCACTTTGCTGGGATGGGTAGTTGGCAACGGGGAAGAGAAGGGCACTCCAGGCGGAAGGAAAGTATGTGCTCACACAAGGAGGGTTGTAATGGCAAGATGAGCCCTTCATTCCAATTGGCAGGAGTACAGTGTGAAAGCATAGGAAGAATGGTGGCAGGTGGGCTCAAAGAGATGAGCAGGAGCCAGGGCTGCAAACATGGACTGAACACCTTACATGTGCTCAGTGCTCTGAGTGTCATAATCTGCGCTCGGAAAAACTCACTTTAATTGCATCAGACAGGGCCTGTCATACGGAAAAAGAAAAAAGAAAACCAGGCAACTAACAAGGGGTGCAGAGACAGACTTCAAGAGGACAGTGGTGTTGAGGAAGGTGTCGTCAGTCCCTCTGGACTGGGAGGGGAGACCAAGAAGAGGTAACCCTTAATTTTAGCACTCAGGGAATTCACAGAATCCCAAGACTTCACATCGTCCTCTCTGATGGGATGCGTATGTCTGCATCTCCATGACATAGCTGCCTCCATTCACTCTTCTTTATGAAAGCAGCCTAGAAGCTGACCTAGAAGGAAGAGACCTCCACAGCCTTAGCTTGGAAGGCAGCCAGGGCTCTGTGTCCCTGGAACATAATCCCAGCTGACTGTCCTTGCTGGATGAGCACAGAGAAAGGTATAAATAACAGCAGCAATGAACCCCTCCCAGGACTGCTGTGGGATTAATAAGCCCTTGAGACCCAGGCACTCCCAGCTCTGCAGAAACTAGCACTTCAATTGCTATTATGAGCAGCCTCCCAGCCATGGCTCCTTTAGCACATGCTGTTAGATAATCTCTCCAGACTATTGCTGGGAGCCATCAATCACCTCACGCCATGCCTCTCTCTTTGTCCAAGGCCTGGGAAGGGAGGGGAAGAGGCTTGGCAAGGACAATGAGTGGTAGGGCATGAAGGGGGCAGGAGACTGTCCCTGCTGACCAACTTTCTCTTCTAGAATAGTGTGGGAATAGAACATGGGCTCTGGAGTCAGTCAACCTGTGTTTAAACTTGGTTTCCCCATCTACTGTGTGGACAGTAATAGGGTATTGATATATACCTCCATTCTTTAACTGGACACATGGTAGAATTGGACTTCTCAGTCGCCTTTGGAGTCAGGTGTGACCAAGTGACTTGCTTTGGCCATGAGTATGAGGGGAGTGATGTAGAAGAGGGGGCTTTAAAAGCTCGTGCAAAATTCACCACATTCCCCACCACTCACCACAACAATTAAGGACACATATGTCAATTTTGATTTAGCCTGGGACTCTAAGTGACCAAGATAAGCAGAAATCCCTGCTGACCTGTCTTCGATATGATTGAGAGATGAACTTCTGTTTTTCTAACCTACTGTGATTTGGGATATTTTTGTTATGCAGCATAACGTAGGTGATCCCAACTAGTTCAAGGCATGTTCAGTTTTTCAAACTATGGAAGGCTCCTTTTCCTGACTTGCAAAATGGGGGTAATCATATCTTTCTTATAAAGTTATTGTGAGATTTATAAGAAATAATTCACATAAAATCATTAACAAGTACCCAGCCCATTAGAAGTACTCATGCCTTGTTCGCTCGGGTGCTGGTTATTATTGTTGCCATATTATTACCACATTTGCTGGGACACCTCTCAAGCTCTACCTGGCCCCAGTTTCTGCAATGTTTCTCTATCTCAGATGGAGGCATTTGTTCTCCATGTGGTGCTGCTCTCAAGAGCTAAGACCATGCCCACCTGAAGTAGGTTTGAAGCTGCTCTAGTTTGACAGTCTTGGGTGGTCCCTCCCCACAGAACTGTCCTTCTGTGCTTCGTTCCAGTTGCTGGGCTTCTTCTAGTTGCCTTCGCCCATACTGTGCTTCGGAAATGGTCACTCGATTCTCACGTTACTTTCCATGTCTGAGGACTGCCGTGGCCACCTTCTTAGTAGCTTAAGTTCGCATGTCACTGTCCCATACCTGTAGCTGGGGGCCCTGCCCCTGAAACCTGCTGGGACCATGCTGCCTTCTGGCCTGCCATCCTGGTCCAGGCTTCATTGTCATGCTCTGGTCAGTCTTTGGCTGTGCACTGACCCCCGCTGCTGATCACTTGACAAACTGTGGCAGCTGCATCTTTGCTTTGTTTCCCAGTAGCTTTCCTTTTGGCCATTGCAGCTGTGTTTATTATACACTAACTTTTCCAGAGTATGTGAAACAACTATGACTTGTTCATACTCATGGTTCCAAAGTGTGGCATGCAGTAGATACTCAGAAAACACTTACTGAATGATGAATGAATGTTGAATGAATGAAGTCATTGACCTTAATGCTGGGATTGATATTGAAGCTTGTCTAGTCTAAACCCATCACTTTTTCTTGAAGTCCAGAACCAGACAAACCTCTTAGAGGCAAACTGAAACATATGACCAGGATCCTGGCCTCAAACTGGCCAGCTCCAACTGACCCAGCCCAGGGAAGACAAAGAGAACCCACATTCTGCCTCCACATTTCCCATGCCCAAGTGGAATAAAATCCCTTCATGTCCTCCAAGGCCAAGAGTAAATGGAATCTTCTAAGAAAAAACTACACGAGAAGACTTTCCTTTTTTTTTTTTAATGCACAACAAATAAAAAAATAAAAGTAAGGCAGTAAGGCAAAAAGAGAACTGTTCTCTTCTTTTGTTTATTCTATTTTTCTCAACTTATTGAAGTATACAAAGGGAAAATGTGTTTGAGTCAACAAGGTAGAAGAAGAGGAAAGTGCACCTTCATTTTCTTCCCATGGACCCTGCAAGTCCCCAGAACTGTGGCTGGGCTCCTGGCCTTTATTCTGCCTGGGGTACCCTCCCGGCCTGCCTTCTCTACCTCCCCAGGTCTCACCGTGGGCTAAGTGTATGGAAGTCTCACCTTCTTCGGGACATATCAATCACTCCTTCCATGCTCATGGAGGCTCGCCCCTCTGAAGCCTATATAATGGCCCCTGAGCACGTATTGTGGGTACAGTGTGTGAGAATATCGTACGGAGCTCTCTCACATTCTCTAGTCCTTCAACCACAAAGCCCCTCGTCTCCAATCTCCCCATTCCTGGCCCCAGTTGTCTGCAACATGAAGGCAGAATTTGTACTTATACTTCCCCCTGGGTCCCTCAGTGCCCAGGACAATGCGTTGTCCATTGTAATTCCTGAGATTTGGTCAAGAGAGAAAAGTCCTCAGAAGCGCAAGTCCTCTGTTTCCTGCAGAAGAGGAAATGGGCAAGAAAGTGAGAAAGAGTCTGGGAGATTTTCTAGCTTCTGCAGGGATGATGAGCTCAGGAACCAGGCTGGAGCAAGGTAGATCCTCTGGTCCCTCTGAAGGTGCCTTGACCCTGGGTGTGCTCAAGGTATGTCTATACCCCAGATATGGCCTCAGCCTGCAGAGATGCTCTCGGCCCTCCTCGGTACCAAGACACCTGCTGTAGTGAGACTGTCCTCCAGGCTCAGTGCACCTCCCTGACTCCAGGCAGCCAGTATTTCCCTTCACTGGTTTGCAGTGATAGATAGTTAAGGAGTTCCCAAATCTATCTCGGGCTGTCTGGGCCAGGGCCAGTGTGTGTATATGTTGCTGGTGTGATTATTAATGGCACCCATTGGATGACACAACACGTAGGGAAGTGTGCCCCTGGGGGAACCTGACTGAGGGATGCTTGACTGGAGGAGGTGGGGATGCTCTCACTCTCCCAGCTGGACTACATGAGGTGGTCTTCTTGCTCACTCTCTGCCCATCATCTGGGCAGCACTTTCCTGAGGGTTGACCACTGTTGCCCTTTACATCGTTGTTTCACTTTGCTATTAACCATCATTCTGTGTAGAGCCTCATGTGTGTTACAGATGAGGCAACTGAAGTTCACCAAGGTTAAGTGGCTCTCTCAAGGTTCCAGCTCTGGGCCAGAGCCCAAGGAGAGCCCAGCCTCTCTTTCTCTCTGTGCTTCGTCTTCCAGATTGGGGGGGAAAAAAATCCTGTTAGTTTCAGGTGGGGTGTGATTTTTAAACTTTCACCTTTTCCTTCCCTCCTGCCTGCTCCTCGTTAATGGCCAAACAAACAGGGAGAGTATTTACTCTTCTGGGAGCTTCTGGCTGATGGTTAGTAGGTATCTACCTATGTAGTTTCGGGAAGACACACCCATGTTGTCCTTGGCCACAGTGGAAAGGAAGCATCTATTCATTGTATCTTTCTGACTGTGGTTCTCCCTTGACACCACCTGTTGAATCTCTTTTAAAGAGTATTGAGAGAGGCAGAATTTCCCTATGGGAAGGAATTAAAGGTAGCAATGTGATTGCAAAGCAGCATGTGTGGGGACTCATTCTTGAAACTCAAAGTATTTGCAGAGAAACCATTTTATTTTTTAATTTTTTTCAAGAATCTATTTATTTATTTTACTTAAGAGAAAGAAAGAGCAGAGGCAGAAGTAGTGGCAGAGGGAAAGGGAGAGAATCCCAAGCCGACTCCCTGCTGAGCATGGAGCCTGATGCAGGGCTCCATCTCACGACCCTAAGATCATGACCTGAGCCGAAACCAGGAGTCAGATGTTTAACCGACTGAGCCACCTGGGTGCCCCAGCATTGTACTTTTATTTAGTGGCTTTATTTGTGACAGCTGGGTGGAGGGTGCTGCTAGAGGTCATGGCAGAACTAGAGTCAGCCCCCACCCTCCAACCTAGCCCTTCACACTGTTCACACTGTCCTTGTGAACCAAGCCCCATATCAAGGTGGAAAATGGAGACAAGTCAGAGAGTATGCACCAACCTGACCCAACCTATGCCAACAGTTTGCCCCTCAAACTGCAATGAGAATATAGAGAACCCTCTATGTCGGGCCCTCCTGATGTCTACCAAACAGTGCCATGGGCAAACAGCTCCTGCAAAAATAGAGTCTAATGAAGGAAACTCAGCACCTCCATCAGCCCAAGCTTTAGGAGTTACAAGTTTCAGGAACTGGCATTGCGTGATTGGCTGTCAATTCCCTTATCAGTGCACTCCCTTTCCTGGTTGAACAGAAATCAATAAAATTGCATTTCATTTGATAGGAGCCCGTCCCTTACAGATCCTGTCCCTGGCAAGCCCGGGGTCCTCATCAGCCTTTGTCCTCTGCTTCTTTGCACAGAAGAGACGTGTGGGTGTCTTCTGCATGGCAAGTAGGGCCCAGGATCATTTGTTTTCTCTGTGATAACAAAATGTTCCTTGAGTTCCTCTCTGCAGCACTGAGTGTCCTCCCGAACAGATGAAGTATAGGCAGAATATTTCACTTTCATGACTCCAGAACTCGGGACTGTCAGCAGAGCAGCATTTCTTTTATTAGACTTAATTTCAGTGGCAACTCTTCACCCCTAAAGCAACACAACGATCTGGGGAGAGACCAGCCAAAGAGGGGGCTCTGTTTTTTTCATATCCCTCCCTGTGACTTTAGTACCTCTTAGGGGATTCCTGTTTCTTGATGTGAAATTTTTTTTTTAATCTTCCCCGAATTCCTTGAGCCCCATGGCACACGTTCTCAAGAAATAGGGAAGGGCTGAGTGTGCCCATTGTATCCTGTCTTGTCCAGCCCTCCTGGTGGGGATTGGAAATGTTATCCCGGGGCCAGTAGGAATTATGCCTCTTTGACATTTTTCCCCCCTCACTCCTCTGCTTTTATGTATCAGTCCGTATAGAGGAAAAGCAAAGTCTTCCTAGACATTTAAAATGCTCTCCCACTTCCTGGCTTTGCTCCTGCTTTTGTCCCCTCCTGGAATGCCCTCCCCGCCCTTCCTTTGTCCTGACCTTCAGATATCCACCCATTATGCAACCTTTCCCTTTTTACCATTGCTCTAAGTTATGCATCCCTTTCTACCTCCGAAAGCATTTCTTTGTTAGCTGCTGTTTTTGTGTTGCTGTTTCAGGTATATAATATTACTCTTCCAAGTAAGACGCAAACTCTTTGAGGATAGAAATGATTATCGACAATGGGCATTTGAATTGCCTTAGCCCTGGTAGGAAAAGTGTCCCGTGGAAGAAGATGCAGAGAAGCCAGACTCAGAGAATTAAAGCAGAAATGTCAGCTCTGTGAGGGCAAGGATTTTGTTGTATGCACTGCTTAAAAAACAAGAAGGCTTGGGGGGGGGGGAGCAAAATGACGGAGGAGTAGGAGACCTGGATTTCGTCTGGTCTCAGGAATTCAGCTGCATAGGGATCAAACCATTCTGAACACCTACGAACTCAACAGGAGCTCGAAGAAAAGAATAGCAACAGCTCCCTGAACAGAAAAGCGACCACTTTCTGGAAGGTAGGACGTGCGGAGAAGTGAATCTGAGGCGATATTCGGGAGGATACGTGGCGGGGGAGGGGGCCTCCGTCAGCCGCTTCTGGCAAATGCTAGAGCCGCGGAGCATAAAATCGGAACTTTTCGAAGTCAGCTCCGCTGAGGGACGTCACTCCAGTGGCTAGCAGGGGGTGGAACCCTCGTGGGACAGTGTGGTCTCAGGACCCTTGGGGTCACAGAAAGACCGGAGTTGCCTGAGTGCAGCAGAGCTCCCAGGTATCGAAGCGAGGAAGCTGGCTGCAGAGACGGAGCGAGGAGCAAGCTCTTAGCTCGGGGTTTCCATAAACTGTGATCAGTGATAGTCGGGCCACTGCTCCTCCAGCAGGGACCCAACGAGCAGCAGATCCGGGGAAACTCCCCTCCCTCCCCCAGGAGGAGCGGCGCGGGAGCACACCCCAGGGATCTGCTGGGTTTGGAGACTCCATATGGGGTCGGGTGCCAGAGATAGAAACGCTCGGTCACAGGCCGGGTGAGCACGGAGTGCGGCGGGAGACTGGGGAGACAGGAGTGACCGACTGCTTTTCTCGGGGTGCACTGAGAAGCAGGGCCCCGAGTTCTGTGCTCCTCCTGGGCGGAGATTGGGAGGCCGCCATTTTCACTCTCATCCTCTAACGTTGTACGGAAAGCTTGCAGGGAACAAAAGCTCCCGAGAGCAAACCCGAGCTGATTACTTAGCCTGGACCTGGCAAGGGTGGGGCAATTCTGCCTCCAGCAAAGACATTTGGGAACCACGGCAACAGGCCCCTCCCCCAGAAGATCAGCACGAACAGCCAGCCAAGACCAAGTTTACCGATCAATGAGAACAGCAGAACTCCAGCGCTAGGGGAATACTGCACATAGAATTCATGGCTTTTTTACCATGATTCATTAGTCTTTCAAAGTTAATTTTTTCATTTTTTCATTCTTTCCTTTTTTTTAATCCTCTTCTTTATTTTTTCAAACAACTTCTGATCAATTCCTTTTTAAAATTTTTTTATAATTTTCATTTTTACAGTCATATTCCATCACTTTATCATATCAATCCTTATTTTGTACATATATAAGTCTTTCTTTAAAATTTTAGGAGGCACTTACTTCTAACAGACCAAAATACACCTAAAATCTAGTGTGTGGCACTGATCTATGCACCAGCCTGATCATATTTGATCATATTCTGTTTTTTTTGTTTTGTTCTGTTTTTGTTTGTTTTTATCTTTTTCTTTTTTTTTTTCTCTTTCTTTTTTCTTTCTTTCCCTTTCTTTTACCCTGGTTTCAGGTCTTTTCTGATTTCTTTAGAGTATATTTTCTGGGGATGTTGTTAACCTGTTAGCATTTTGTTCTCTCATTCTTCTATTCTCCTCTGGACAAAATGACAAGATGAAAAAAATCACCTCAACAAAAAGAACAAGAGGTAGTACCATCTGCCAGAGACCACTCAATAAGGACATTAGTACAATGTCGGACCTAGAGTTCAGAATCATGATTTTAAAGATACTAGCTGGGCTTGAAAAAAGCATGGAAGTTATTAGAGAAACCCTTTCTGGAGAAATAGAAGAACTAAACTCTAACCAAGTCGAAATCAAAAAGGCTATTAATGAGGTGCAATCAAAAATGGGGGCACTAACTGCTAGGATAAATGAGGCAGAAGAGAGAATCAGTGATATAGATGACCAAATGATAGAAAATAAGCTGAGAAAAAGAGAGATAAACAACTACTGGATCACAAGGGCAGAATTCAAGAGATAAGGGATACGATAAGATGAAACAACATCAGAATAATTGGGATCCCAGAAGAAGAAGAAAGAGAGAGAGGGACAGAAGGTATATTGGAGCAAATTATAGCAGAGAACTTCCCTAATGTGGGAAAGGAAACAGGCATCAAAATCCAGGAGGCACAGAGAACCCCTCTTAAAATCAATAAAAATAGGTGAACACCCCGACATCTAATAGTAAAACTTACGAATCTCAGAGACAAACAGAAAATCTTGAAAGCAGCTCGGGAGAAGAGATATGTAACCTATAATGGTAGAAACATTAGATTGGCAACAGACCTATCCACAGAGACCTGGCAGGCCAGAAAGGACTGCCATGATATCTTTAGAGCACTGTTTAGTGCAGCCAAGAATACTATATCCAGCTAGGCTGTCATTGAAAATAGAAGGAGAGATAAAAAGCTTCCAGGACAAACAAAAACTAAAGGAATTTGCAAACACGAAACCAGCCCTACAAGAACTATTGAAAGGGGTCCTCTAAGCAAAGAGAGAGCCTAAAAGCAGCATAGACCAGAAAGGAACACAGACAATATACAGTCACAGTCACCTTACAGGCAGTACAATGGCACTAAATTCATATCTTTCAATAGTTACGCTGAATGTAAATCGGCTAAATGCCCCAATCAAAAGACACAGCTTTCAGATTGGATTAAAAAAACAAGACCCATCAATATGCTGTCTGCAAGAGACTCATTTTAGACCCAAAGACACCCCCAGATTGAAAGTGAGGGGGTGGAAAACCATTTACCATGCTAATGGACACCAAAAGAAAGCTGGGGTGGCAATCCTTATATCAGACAAATTAGATTTTAAAACAAAGACTGTAATAAAAGAAGAGGTAGGACACTATATCCTACTTAAAGGGTCTATCCACCAAGAAGATCTAACAATTGTAAATATTTATGCCCCTAACATGGGAGCAGCCAATTATATAAGCCAATTAATAACAAAAGCTAAGAAACACATTGACAACAATACAATAATAGTGGAGGACTTTAACACCCCCCTGACTGAAATGGATAGATCATCTAAGCAAAAGATCAACAAGGAAATAAAGAATTTAAATGACACACTGGACCAAATGGACCTCACAGACATATTCAGAACATTCCATCCCAAAGCAATGGAATACACATTCTTCTCTAGTGCCCATGGAACATTCTCCAGAATAGATCACATCCTAGGTCACAAATCAGGTCTCAACCGGTACCAAAAGACTGGGATTATTCCCTGCATATTTTCAGACCACAATGCTTTGAAACTAGAACTCAATCACAAGAGGAAAGTCAGAAAGAACTCAAATACATGGAGGCTACAGAGCATCCTACTAAAGAATGAATGGGCCAACCAGGAAATTAAAGACGAATTAAAAAAATTCATGGAAACAAATGAAAATGAAAACACAACTGTTCAAAATCTTTGGGATGCAGCAAAGGCAGTCCTGGGAGGAAAGTATATAGCAATACAAGCCTTTCTCAAGGAACAAGAAAGGTCTCAAATACACAACCTAACCCTATACCTAAAGGAGCTAGAGATAAAACAGCACAGAAACCCTAAACCCAGCAGAAGAGAAATAATAAAGATCAGAGCAGAAATCAATGAAATAGAAACCAAAAGAACAGTAGAACAGATCAATGAAACTAGGAACTGGTTCTCTGAAAGAATTAACAAGATTGATAAACCCCTGGCCAGACCTATCAAAAAGAAAAGGGAAATGACCCAAATCAACAAAATCATGAATGAAAGAGGAGAGATCACAACCAACACCAAAGAAATACAAAAAATCATAACATATTATGAGCAACTCTATGCCAGCAAATTAGATAACCTGGAAGAAAAGGATGCATTCCTAGAGATGTATCAACTACCAAAATTGAACCAGGAAGAAATAGAAAACCTGAACAGACCAATAACCAGTAAGAAAATTGAAGCAGTCATCAAAAATCTCCCAACAAACAAAAGCCCAGGGCCAGATGGCTTCCCAGGGGAATTCTACCAAACATTTAAAGAATTAATACCTATTCTTCTGAAACTGTTACAAAAAATAGAAATGGAAGGAAAACTTCCAAACTCATTTTATGAGGCCCGCATTACCTTGATCCCAAAACCAAAACAAGACCCCATCAAAAAGGAGAATTACAGACCAATATCCTTGATGAACATGGATGCAAAAATTCTCACCAAAATACTAGCCAATGGGATCCAACAGTACATTAAAAGGATTCTTCACCATGACCAAGTGGGATTTATCCCTGGGCCGCAAGGTTGGTTCAACATCCGCAAATCAATCAACGTGATACAATACATTAACAAAAGAAAGAACAAGAATCATATGATCCTCTCAAGAGCTGCAGAGAAAGCATTTGACAAAGTACAGCATCCTTTCTTGATCAAAACTCTTCAGAGCATAGGGATAGAGGGTACATATCTCAATATCATAAAAGCCATCTATGAAAAACCTACAGTGAATATCATTCTCAGTGGGGAAAAACAGAGCTTTCCCACTGAGGTCAGGAATGTGGCAGGGATGTCCATTCTCACCACTGCTATTCAACATAGTATTAGAAGTCCTAGGCACAGCAATCAGACAACAAAAAGAAATCAAAGGCATCCAAATCGGCAAAGAGGAAGTCAAACTCTCACTCTTTGCAGATGAGATGATACTTTATGTGGAAAACCCAAAAGACTCCATCCCAAAACTGCTAGGACTCATACAGGAATTCAGTCAAGTGGCAGGATATAAAATCAATACACAGAAATCAGTGGCATTCCTATACACCAACAACAAGACAGAAGAGAGAGAAATTAAGGAATTGATCCCATTTACAATTGCACCCAAAACCATAAGATACCTAGGAATCAATCTAACCAAAGAGGCAAAGGATCTGTACTCAGAAAGCTATAAAATACTAATGAAAGAAATTGAGGAAGACACAAAGAAATGGAAAAACGTTCCATGCTCATGGATTGGAAGAACAAATATTGTAAAGATGTCAATGCTATCTAGAGCAATCTACACATTCAATGCAATCCCCATCAAAATACCATCCACTTTTTTCAAAGAAATGGAACAAATAATCCTAAAATTTGTATGGAACCAGTAGAGACCCCAAATAGCCAGAGGAATGTTGAAAAAGAAAAGCAAAGCTGGTGGCATCACAATTCCAGACTTCCAGGTCTTTTACAAAGCTGTCATCATCAAGACAGTATGGTACTGGCACAAAAACAGACACATAGATCAATGGAACAGAATAGAGAGCCCAGAAATGGACCCTCAACTCTATGGTCAACTTATCTCTGACAAAGCAGGAAAGAATGTCCAATGGCAAAAAGACAGTCTCTTCAACAAATGGTGTTGGGAAAATTGGACAGCCACATGCAGAAGAATGAAACTGGACCATTTCCTTACACCACACACAAAAATAGACTCCAATGGTTGAAAGACCTAAACGTGAGACAGGAGTCCATCAAAATCCTAAAGGAGAACACAGGCAACAACCTCTTTGACCTCAGCTACAGCAACTTCTTCCTAGAAACATTGCCAAAGGCAAGGGAAGCAAGGGCAAAAATGAACTATTGGGATTTCATCAAGATAAAAAGCTTTTGCACAGCAAAAGAAACAGTCCACAAAACCAAAAGACAACCTACAGAATGGGAGAAAATATTTGTAAATGACATATCAGATAAAAGGCTAGTATCCAAAATTTATAAAGAACTTATCAAACTCAACACCCAAAGAACAAATAATCCAATCAAGACATGGGCAGAAGACATGAACAGACATTTTTCCAAAGAAAACATCCAAATGGCCAACAGACATATGAAAAAGTGCTCAACATCACTCGGCATCAGGGAAATCCAAATCAAAACCTCAATGAGATACCATCTCACACCAGTCAGAATGGCTAAAATTAACAAGTCAGGAAATGACAGATGTTGGCGGGGATGTCGAGAAAGGGGAGCCCTCCTACACTGTTGGTGGGAATGAAAGCTGGTGCAACCACTCTGGAAAACAGTATGGAGGTTCCTCAAACAGTTGGAAATAGAGCTACCCTATGATCCAGCAATTGCACTACTGGGTATTTACCCCAAAGATACAAATGTAGGGATCTGAAGGGGTACGTGCACCCCAATGTTTATAGCAGCAATGTCTACAATAGCCAAACTGTGGAAAGAGCAAAGATGTCCATCGACAGTTGAATGGATATAGAAGAAGTAGTATATATACACAATGGAATATTATGCAGCCATCAAAAGGAATGAGATCTTGCCATTTGCAATGACATGGATGGAACTGGAGGGTGTTATGCTGAGTGAAATAAGTCAATCAGAGAAAGACATGTATCATATGACCTCACTGATATGAGGAATTCTTAATCTCAGGAAACAAACTGAGGGTTGCTGGAGTGGGGGTGGAGTGGGAGGGATGGGTTTGCTGGGTGATAGACATTGGGGAGGGTATGTGCTATGGTGAGTGCTGTGAATTGTGCAAGACTGTTGAATCACAGATCTGTACCTCTGAAACAAATAATGCAATATATGTTAAGAAAAAAGAAGAAGAAGAAGAAGAAGATAGCAGGAGAGGAAGAATGAAGGGGGGTAAATCGGAGGGGGAGATGAACCATGAGATGATGGACTCTGAAAAACAAACTGAGGGTTCTGGGGGGGGGGAGGGGTTAGCCTGGTGATGGGTATTAAAGAGTGCACGTTCTGTGTGGAGCACTGGGTGTTATGCACAAACAATGAATCATGGAACACTACATCAAAAACTAATGATGTAATGTATGGTGATTAACATAACAATAAAAATTAAAAAAAAAAAACACAAGAAGTCTGAATGAGGCTTAGAGGTTGTCTAGGCCGATCGCTTCACTTTATAAATGAGCCACAAAAGCAAACACAAAAGAAACTGAAACACATATCTAAACTGGAACCCAGATTAAGCCTTGTCTCAGAGCTCTCTCCCCAGCCCATGCCTCACCTGCAGCAAGAGTTTAGTATCAAAGATTACATTTTAGGAAATAAATGTGTACAGAAGCAGAACTTCTCACGCCCCCTTCAGAAGACAACTGTGAGCGTGAAATCAGAGCACTCTTGCACTGACTTGGCTGGTCTTCCCCCTACGTCCTCTCTTCCATGTCCCGAGAGTGCTGGCTTTCAAAAGTCTGTCCGGCCCTCTCTGCCTTTAGTTTGTAGTGAGCCCACAGAATTTTTGGATTGGACTGGACTAAGGTGAATTAAGCAGAGGACACAGTGTTGTTACAGACAAGGACAGTGAACTTGATTCCCAAGCCTTGGTCCCACTGGTTAAAAAATGAAACAATAGGGGCGCCTGGGTGGCTCAGTCGGTTAAGCATCCACTCCTGGTTTCAGTTCAGATCATGATCTCAGGGTCATGAGATGGAGCCCCAAATCAGGCTCTGTGCTCAGTGGAGAGTCTGCTTGAGATTCTCTCTCTGCCCCTCCTGCTGCCCTGCCCCCACTCTCTCAAATAAATAAATAAATCTAAAAAAATAAAAATAAAAAATGAAACAGTAATAAAGGATAGGGTTTCCTGAGTGCCTATGACATGGCAGGGCCCTAGCCTTTTACATATATCCTCTCATTTATTACAACATCCCTTTGAGGCAAGTGCTCTTGTTACACTGATTTTATAAACAAGGGACTGAGGCACAGAGAGAGAAATTAAACAGCCCACAGAAGAGGAAGAGAAACACCAAGATGGGGACGGGGAAATTATCAGGATACTATGATTCTTCTGTCATCCTAAGAATCTATGGGTCTTATACAGAAAAACCCACCCCCCTCAACTGTAGTTGGAAAATTCACCTAGTTTAAATAGAAGATTGAAAATAATATCCCATGGCTAGATGTTTGGTTTGGCTACACAGTGTTAAAAAGGGGGAAAGAAAAGAATTTGTGAACAACATTTAAAATTGGGAGATGGTTTATAGAATTATTGATTTTTGGCTTCCCTTGCAAAACTGGTAGAAATCTGAAATGGTGTTTCAGTGCTGCAAGAGGTCACTGGAGCTGAGGAATGGCAGGTCCTTCGGGCAGGTTCTCCAGTGCCCCATGAGGACCTCCAATTCCTACCTCCCCCCAGCATGGAGGTGAAGAGGTTCAGAATATGCCACACTGAAATATGCCCCTCTGACACAAGGATTGTTTTAAACTGAATGCAACTGAGAAAAAGCAGACATGGGCTGAGCTCTCTGCTCTCCCCCTAGCTGCCTAAAAGCAGAATATAAATTCCCCTTGGGAAGGTAGCCCCCTGCACACTTCCCATAGCAGGAAAGGGAGAACAGCCTTATGACCAGAGACTAGCCCGTACCAGGAAAGAGTCTACCCAAACATACTTTACTAACTAACCCTTACCTTCCATTAGCTTCCCCCATATATTTACCTCCCCACAGTGTGCCACCCCTAAAAGCCTAAACCCCTTTTCTTTTGTCTTGTCACTTCTCTACAAAATTATTTTTCTTCTTTAAGATGCTATAGAAGCCCCCAGTTCTAACTACCCCTGTGAGCTACTCCTCACCGAATCCTCCCTTGTACATGAGTCGTGGGTGTGTTAATAAACTTTGGTTGGTTTTCCTCTTCTTAATCTGTTTTTTGTCAGTTTAGTTTGCAGGGCCCCAGTCAAGAACATAAAAGAGTACAAGGAAAAAGATGTTCCTCCTCTTTGGAGGCCACACTTGGTTGTCATGATGCTGGGCCTGCTTCTCTCCATTATATTGCCTGCCCAGCCCCCAGAATCATTTCAGTTTGAGATACCTACAGTGTATACCTACAGTGAGTTCTAACATCTTCTCTGCTACTCAAGGACTTCTCTGCTACATGAGAAAAAGGACTTTAAAAGTCTCCTGAAAATCAACGATCTTTGTAAACTGGAAGGATGAATTATTGTCAAAATAACAAACCTCATTTTCCAGTGTGGGAAAAACTGCTGGAATAATTTCTCTAGAAAGAAACAATTTCGTTATATGGAAAAATTGGCCTCTGTTCAGCAACCCAGGAATGGCAGCTTCGAACATTCGAACCTTGCCAAACCAATTTTCCCCTTCCAGATTTAACACTGCTCCATTTATCTTAGTGGGGACTAAAGACCAGCTAAATTTGAAGTCATAAAGCTCAGCCTTTTTGAATGATTTTGGTCAAAACAGCTCTTTTGTAAGCAGGCAAAGTGTGCTTACTTAATGTTCTTCCTTCTCAAAGGAGACTAAAGAGAAATTTCTTAAAATTTTTCCCAAACATTTTACCTCTGAGCGGATTATAAAGGTAGAGAATTTCAGTTGGAAAAGGGAAGCATATTTCAGAATGTTATCAGCTCTCAGAAAGAGGAAATTATAATGGAATCAGGGTTTCTCCCCTTCACCTGTAACTAGAGTGAATGCTTCTGTGATCACTATAATGATGATGTTTTGCATTTCTATTGTACCATTTATTCTTCTGAGGAGCTCAAAAAGCTTTACAAACATTATCTCATTAAATCCTCTCAACCTCCATGTGAGTCAGGTAATGACAAGAGAGATTATCCCCAAGGTACAAGGTTCCCTTGGGCGGGGCGGAGATGAGCCAAACTGCCCATAATCCCAGGCCAAGTCCCCACCAGGCTGGAAATGGAGCTCTGGTCTCTAGAATGCCAGATGGAGCTTCATATGAGGAACAGTGTCTCCTAGGGGATGTCAGCAGCGACTTTGTTCCCCACATGTCCTTGCATGGCTTTCAGAGGCTCACGCAAAGGGAACCCATGTCTGGGTCCTCCCATCTGGAACCTGTTTGGGGGTACTGCGGACAGAGGAGGCATTGAGTATTACTGAATGCGTGAATGCTACTTCAGTCTCCAGACGTCCAGCTGCACTTGGCTGTGCTAAGGTTTCCATTATACCCAAGAGCTGAATTTTCAGAGGCTCTCCTTTACTTTTGAGACACTGGAGCTCATTTTCAAATGTAATAGTGGAATATTTATACCTGGTGTTGGTTTTGGTGGGGGCATAGGCCTGTTTGGGAAACCAAGGTCAAAATCTTGCTGAGGGGTGTGTTGGGAGTGTCGTAAATTAGCTGTGATGCACTGACCTCCAGAGCCAACTGGCCTGACCCCAAAGGAAAGTAGATGGGAGTGTGGGGTGGGGTGGGGGGGGGATGATGAATTTTGATAAGAATGGCAACTATTAACTTCTGCAGTAACATTATTCCTCTAGGTTCAGAATTCTCATTTCTGTTCTAAGTAGAAATAGATGTCCTCACAAAAGAACAGATAGGAGTGTCAGGAAAAATTGAACTGACCGTTGGGTTGGCTAGGGTCTTTACATCCAACTTTTCAAGGAGTTCTCAAGAAAGCAGATCATCTTTGGTCATCTCTTCTGGACCTCACATTTATCATCATCCAGTAATTGTTACAAGCCTATTACCCAAGGGCACAGTGTATATAAGGTGGTATACAACATCCTTGCTTGGGGTGAACACCATGCATAGTTAGGAACGATAGTAACACTTTGTGGAGGCCACATGTAGGAAGGTCTCTAAGAAAGTAACACCATGCAAATGCAAGGTGTTTTCTTACTGGTGATTTCACTGTAGACCTCATTTAGTGCAATTCCTTACCTCAATTCAATTAAACTATTATTTATAGAGAATCCATCAAAACTAAAAGCCAAACAAGGTTATGTGACTTGGTCAAGATCACTTCATTAGTTACATCACTGAAAAAATAAAAACAAACCAACTCACTGGAATTAGTGTTGCTATTTTTCATGGGACACAAATAAAGGTTATATTAAACACTGCATGAATTCATGCTAATGAAATACAGTTATGGGTTTTAGTGAGCCTTGAAGGACTTCGGCATGAGCAGGCAGATATGAACCAGGGCATGGTGACTGTTAGAAATGAAATTTTAAAAGATTGTGAGGGTCTAAAACTCTAGGCCAAAATGAATAGAGATCCATTTTTTAAAAAGTATGGACTCTGCATTTAGTTTCCAAGTCTGTCATACAAGGACAGAATATGCGTTACCGTATGACTTTAGTCCTGAGATTTTAGTAAAGTGGTGTCCACATATTATCCACCCTAAGGGAAGACACTGAAACAGCCAAGTTCTGAATAAGACCCATTAATCCAGGCAACCAACCACTCAGTGGCATCACTTTGTCACTCTGGGACAAATCTTCCCATTTTCTAGAACGTTCTGAGGAACTGTAACCTCCAGGTGGGCAGACACACAGCACCGTAAGTGTTATTGGACAGAGAGGAGATGAGCCCGGAAACCTGATGCATCCTGAACTCTTTGGTGTCTCCAACCTTATAGGAGCTAAAGGGCTTCCCCGAGGTTACACAACGAGCAACTGCATAGTGGTCTCCAACTCCACCCCTGGGAAGTGGGTCGCGGAGCAGGAGGGAGGAGGAGCCAGCGCGGGACTGGGAAACGGTGGGGGGCTGGCTCAGAGGCTCGGGCGGAGTCTTTCTGAACTCCACCAGCTCCAGTAGGGCCTGGGTCATTGCTCCTCCCGTTCGCGCTCCGAGTTTTGCCTGACGGAGATGTCACAACACCCCTGGGGCCAACCACACAGTGACCTGCCAAGGCAAACATGCCCCTTTTGCTTTCACCTCAGGTACTTAAGAGGGCTCTGAGGAGCTGTTGGTGTTGCCACGGCAACGGAAGCAGACCATCAGAGCTTTACGCGAAAACGTGAGGGCTTGGGGGTCTGTAGTTCCCGTGTGCGGCTGAGCGGCTCATGGGATTAATCGGGTCTCAGCCGGCGCGTGGCTGTGCACCTGCCGCGCATGGGTGGTAATGGGCCTGGCCCACCCTTGCGCTGGCCGGATACGTGTCTTTCTTCCTCCTCCTCCTCCTCCTCCTCCTCCTCCTCCTCCTCCTCCTCCTCCTCCTCCTCCTCCTCCTCCGGCTCCGGTGCGACCCAGGTGGGGAAATGGGGTCTGAGAACAGCTCAGCCTTCTAGGTCCTAAGGGGCGGGTTCCCTGCCACCTGGTGCTGTTCTCACAAATGCTGTCTGTCCTACTTGAAACCAGAAAACACACTTCCCAGATAGCAAGGGCGGTTTGGATTCATGGCAAGAGGCTGGTACCATTCAGAGAGGAGGCAACACCTTAGCCTGGATAGGTTGACCCAGGCTTGCGTGCTTGGGCTGCTTCGCCAGGAGGGTGGAGGGCTGGGCCAGGTGATACAGAATCCCTTGTAGGACTTCCATTTGACTATGGGCCTACCTATCCTGGCATCCTTTATGTTTCAGCATTTTACAGAGGTATCCTAGTGCTCAATAGCACAGACTCTGGAGCTGGACTCCGGTTGTAATCCCTAGCCTTACCACTTATTTGCCGTGACCTTGAGCAGATGACTTACCTTTCCTACATCTGTACAATGGGGATAATAATACCAACTACCCTCTAGAGACGTTGTGACAATTACATGAATTAATACCTGTGGTATTTAGAATAATGATTGGCATATATAGTAAGCATTAAATGTTAGCTATCACTAGTAGAATCGTTAGTATTATTAGTAGCAATCTGGACTTGCCTAATGAGATGTCTTATAAAATAAAAGGGTTGGGAAAAAATGATCTTTCAGTGAATGTGGGATAGTTCTGTAAACACAGTCTTGTATGTTGTCCTTGGCTACCAGCATCAATTTGATTTAAAGGTGATTTGGCTTAGCAGAAAGTAAGGCTTCTATTTGTGTCCATACGTGAGCTGCACTCCCAGTTCTGACCTTATTGGACCTGGTGACTCCACAGCTGTAGTCCACACAGGGCTTGCACATAAAGACAGGGCTGCCGTATAGGGTTGAGTTGGTTGTGTCCTGCACAAGAGCTGCCACCAGATAGGTGAGTAGGAATTGAAATTCAGTTCATGCTCCACCCTCTAAGGCATGCTCCCCAGTTGGGGCTGATCTGCCTGGAGAAAGGAGTGTCTTTTCTTAATTTTTTTACAGAAGCACCCTATGTGCTACCAGCAGCCTTACAAAACTTTGAGAAGGTCACAGAAAATGCTAACCTGGACCAAAAACGGCCGGGGGGGGGGTGGGGGGCAGGTGTCGGGAGACAAGACAATTCACTCAGATGCAGGTACTGGATCAAAAACGTATGTAACAAAGGAGATTCTGAGTCTGTGCTGTGGTCTTGATTGAAACAATTTCTTGCATTTTCTTAATCTGACATCTTGCTGTCCTCTTTCTGCTACCTTATGCAGCGCTCATTTAGATTAATTTTGCTGATCAGATCAAATCACTTTGCCTATATTAGAAATGACATGCAGTCTCTACATATTTACCCATATTTATATGTGTGCAGAGAAATGTCTACAGATATGAAACATGAAAATACAGAAATGCCTTTATCCCCCTTATCTTCAATTTGTGTTTAGCTGATTTTGGTAGTCCAGTAGCTACAGCTCTCAGAGGAGTCTGGTAAAAACCACCCCTTCCTAAGTTCTCTCTGCAGAGAGCTGAGCTTTGGCAAGGTCATGCAGTCAATCTTGAGTCGCTGAAGACACCGAGGCCCTTGAATTTGTCTCCTAGAGTTGACCGGAGCTGACCACTGTTTACATTCAGTTGGATGCATGTTTATGTGTCTGAGGGTGGGGAGAGTGTGTCACCAGCAGGGTTTCAGGCACTATGGGGAGATGTCACATGGCAGAGGGGAAAAGGTAAGAGCATTGAAAGTCAAGAGGCTTAGATTCCAGTTTGGATCTGGAATATTAAAAGCTGTGAAAACTGAGTAAACATCCAGCCACTCAAACTTGAGTTTCTTGGCCTGAAAATGGGGATAGTAATATTTCCTGAGCATTAATGGGGATCCAATGCTATACAGCATGTGAAAACTATGAAGCTATACATACAGTCAACGAGCAGATTCAGCTGAGAGTCACCAAGAACCTGTTGTGTGCCTCGTATTGAGCTAAGAGATACACAAGGAAATTGTTCCTGCCATCAATTCGCTTGTGATCTGTAAAATGAGGAGGTTGTTACACATTATCTCAATAGTCCTTTTCAGCTTTAGGGCTCTTTCTTACTCTATTCCTATAAAATGGAATAATGATAGGATTTTAGAGCTGGGAGGGGCAGTGGGAAAGAAAGAACAAATATACATCTAAAACATGTAAGAACAGTTTGAAAGGAGCCAGGGAGAAGAGCACAACTTGGAGTGAAGCTGTCTTGGGAGGAGACACTCAGTTTCCCTGCTGGCCTTCCCTGGGCACCCCTTCTGCACAAAGCAGGGAGGTCTGAGGACCTCTGGGGAGATACAGCGAGCAGAAGAGGGAGGAGGTCAAGCAGACTTTCCTCTGAGGGGTTTTGAAAGTTTATGGATCTGCTTTTAATTAATAACCTAATTATTTGCTCTCCAGGCTCTTGCAAATAAATAAATAAATAAATAAATAAATAATCCTCAAACTACCTGCTGCCCAATTCTAATCAAAAGATCAAAGGCAAAAAGGAGTGTAATTGTTGGAAGGTCACGCAATCTAGTCCATCCTCCCTGTATCACTGGTCCTGGCACTGCATCAAGGCTTTTTTAAAACCCAGATTTCCTGGGAGCACCTGGGTGGCCCAGTTGTTTAAGCCTTTGACAACTCTTGGTTTCATCTCAGGGTTGTGATCTCAGGGCCATGAGATGGAGCCCCACCATGGGCTGCATACTCAGCGTGGAGTCTGCTTAGGACTCTCACTCCCTCTCCATTTGCCCCTCCCCCCTCATCCACCCCCCCAAATAAATAAATCTTTAAAAAAACCCAAAAGCCTAGATTCCCTGGCCCCACCTCCAGTTTCTGATTCAGTTTCTGATTCTGGGGGGAGCTCAAAAATTTGCACTTCTAGTAAGTTCCCATGTGAGACTGATGCTGTAGGTTCAGAGCTACTTTGAGAACGACTTGTCTCAAGAATGTCAAGTTGATCAGGTCTAGCCTAACGCAGAGCGATACATACATGCAGCACATTGTTTTGATTTCTAACTGTAGGGTATCTTTCACTGACCCCTGCTAGGGTATCCCTGCTGACCCTATGTCCTCCTGTTGTAATGAGGAATAATACAAGTAACAGTCTGAAGAAATTGCTGGCATCTTGATGATGTGGAGGATGTCAGCTGCTATATCTCCCAGTGCTCTTTTATTAGGATCCAAGAAAGAAATCTCTGTTAGTTCTCAGAAGGAGAAAAAAGAACATTTTTTTTTTTTTCAGAATGATTGGGATGCTTTTCCCTTCCAGGTCACATAACTTCATTTGGCCACTAGAAAGCTCTGAGACTAACACACAGCCTATTTCCAATAAAGAGAAGCTTATGGCACATATTTGAAGGGACTAATCTTCCCTGTCATATATTTTCACTCAACCTCTTCTTCCTCTTCCTGTTTTTCTTTTGTCAGCTTTCTCAAAGCCATCCTGGAATGAGGGAAGAATAAATGAATACATAAATAATGAAATAAAGAAATGGTGAAAATTACGTGCACTAGTCCTGAGAGGACAAGAAATAGTGTGGTAATAGAAGTTGGTGTCAGTAAATGGGTGTTGTTTGTCTGTTTTAGTGTGGTAGGTAACAAAAGTGATTTACCCAGGATCCACCAGCGATATGCTGGAGACCTGGCACTAAAGTATAAATCTTCTTGCTCCAGCGACAGAAACCTTTTTTCTCATCTTTCCTGCTTCCTGTATCTATGCTGTACATAAAGCATCGAGATAACCGGGCTCCTGCCTTGGTTGGTGTCAAGCTTTCCAACCTGAGAAATCAATAAAATGAGTTTGCTTCGAACCCGGACACTCCTGCTCCCAAAGGAAATAGGGAGGGGTCAGTCCGAATTTATAAAAAACTTAAAAAGAGGGCCTAATCATTAATACATGATTTTTTTTTTTTTGAGTTGGGAGATGGTTGCTAATTTCTCCCACTTCTTGGCAGTCACTGTAGCAATTAATAAATTGACACCAGTAGGGGCAGGAAGAGTTAGAATTCTACAGAATTCTAAAATGATGCTTCAAAGAATTCAAACAAAAGAATGCCAGGGTGACAACGAAGAGTGATTCTAACTGTTATGTAATAGCCAGTGTGCACAGAGCCCACATCCCAGGGGTTAAATCGGGGTGGGAGCGGCTTGGCAGTCTGTGAGGATCACTCTGGACTTAGCACCCGGGAGTGGTGAGGTGTGGGGCACACTCAAAGCAGCCCAGCTCCTGTTTGCTCCTCCAGGAGACCCAGACAGGGTGGGTAAGCCCTTCCTCTGGCCTCCCAGCACACTCTGTGCCCTGCACTCACCACACTGCACTGAAAAGTTACCTACTCCAGTGTCCATGTGGCTAGACTGCAGACTCTCTCACGGAACAGCCAGAGAAAATTCCAGCAGGGTCAGCATAGAGGACCAAGACCTTTTTTATTTTCATTATTTTATTTTCCAGTTAATAGAAGCATTGAAAAGCTTTTAACCTTACTAATTGGTTTGGGAATGGTACACCAAGGCTGATTATCTCTTGTGCCCACCATGAAGACCTACTGGACCCTGATCAACCTTGACCATCTTGGTTAAGGAAGCCAAACTGCAGGAGGGGGAGGGGGTTAGATTAGGACGGCACAGCCCTCCCCCTTCCCTGCTGCCCCTCTCCTAATGAATTCTTCAAACTGCATCCAGAGGAGGAGATGGGCAGAGGCAGACCAGCCCGCTAACCAGCTGCATTAATCATGCTCTATCCCTTCAGCCCCGTGAGATGGATGGCCCTTCAGCAGACCAGTGTTCAGGTGCAGTGCTACCAATAAGCTTAATTCAGCACTTCTTGATCTTCACAGGAGCCCCCTATCCCAGCACCTGAGTAGCCCTATGAGGTAACAGGTACATCAAAGACTGGCAAGGGGTTCCCAGGAGTTCTGGGTCAGAGAATTG
Source organism: Zalophus californianus (assembly GCF_009762305.2). Classification (NCBI taxonomy): domain Eukaryota; kingdom Metazoa; phylum Chordata; class Mammalia; order Carnivora; family Otariidae; genus Zalophus; species Zalophus californianus. Next base: position 51,626,011 of record NC_045604.1, on the reverse strand, counting down.
GGCTGGCCTCAGCATTCCTTTTGCTGTTGGGAAGTATCAGGCTGGGAAAGTTCACTCAAGATCACAGGAGGAAGGCAGGGCATACTGAAAAAAAAAAACACTCTTCATGCCGATACTATCTGGCTGCCCAGAGAGGAGAGGGAGTTAGAGACAGACCGGCTGACTCCACTGTGCTCCAGCTTTTCGAGAAACTATGTATATACCATGCTCTCCCCTCCTCTCCATTTATATCCCATTTGCCCTTTCAGAACCAGTCCGTTTTGTGTACAACTGATGGAGTGACTCTGTTTTCAGTGGGGCTTTCAAAGGCAGTTCCTGTGCACCTCCCATGTATGTGCCACAGCCCCCTGAGTCCCTGGTGCGCTCATTCTGCCACCCTCTGCTGTGACGCCAACCGTGGTGACATGACCGCCTATGACCTAAATCATACCTATAAGTGCCTGAGGGAGGAGTGGTCAGAGATGCACAAAATGTGACTTTTGCCCCCAAGGAGTTTACAGCCTATAGTGGAGGAGAAACCATACACAAATGAAACACCCAGAGAAGAGCTTGACAAGTGTAATTAATGGGTTGGCTTGGATTTCATCTTTTTTCTTTCTCCAGTGTACCAAATGGAAGAAGTGTAGGCAAAGAATGTAATGACAAGATGGTGGGCAGTACAGAGAGGGAAGATAATAGGTCATCCTCAGAATGGGCAGTCAGACCTCACATCATAAAGAATTGTCTATAAATAAATAGTAAATCCAACAAAACCATAGACGTTGGAGTCAGAGAGACCTTACTCCGAATCCCAGATCTTCCATTTATTAGCTGTCTGGCCCCAAGAAAGTTGTTAACTTCTCTGAATTTCAATTTTCATATCTGCAAAATGACCATGATAAAATCTATCTCATTGTTGAGAGTTTGATATGACTCAAGGAGGTCAAGTGTCTAGCACTGTGCCTTGGTCAACATTGGCCTTTAAAAAGTGCCAGTTGATTCATTTTTTTTCTTAGTCATTCAACAAATATATAATGAGGATCTGCTATGTCCTAGACATCATGCGAGGCCTGGCATACATCAAGGGTGAATGAAAAAGAGTCCTTGTCATCAGGAACAAGGCATTTGTGGCCAGGGAAACAGATAAGCAAATGGACAATTACAATTCAGTCTGTTAAATGCAAGGATGAAGGAAGCACAAGACTGTGCCATGGCAGACCAGAGAAGACATCTTAAAATTTCCTTTCCCATCCCCTTAGTCACTGCATTATTTTTTTCTCCTTCCTTCTTTTAAGATTATCTGGCCAATTGATTTTTTTTCCCCTTATGCTGATAAATCTTTAGTGCTCTAAGGAATTGCTAGTCACTTCATCTGCCCAACCAGCAAGCATGAGAGCTTTCTCATCTTTCAGCATTTCTTTCCTCCTGCCTGGTTGTCCTCACATTTCTTCAAAAGCGGGCTTAACCCCTGGTTGTTCTCTGTTCTTTGCACCGGCTATCTATCAGGGGAGTTGGCAGGGGAGATTTGGTGTTGGGAAGGGTTAGGCGAAGTCCTGGATGGAAGAATCCCTGATATGGAGCTGAGGGAAAGAAGAGCATGTTGTGCGCTCTTCGCTTCATCCACCCATTCCTTCTTAAACAGACAATCATTTATTTGATGTGGGCTGAGATTTATTTCATGACTTACGGGACTGGAGATTTGGGGGCAATAAAAATTTGTCAGACTATTCAGCCTGTCATCTTCTGAGTGCCTTCTTCAGGCGCCAAGGTCTCCTTAACTACCCAGATAAGTCTTCCAGATGACTGCTGGGTCTGCTGTCAAGGGGATCAGTCTGTTTTCTACTGGGCTGCTCTATGGGACCAGAGGGGCCTGCATGCAAGGATGGATGCTGGGCTTAAAGGAAGCCAGACTCTGGCAGAGAGTGATGTACCTGCTGTTAAAAATATGACCTACCGTGTTGGCAAGTGCTTCTTTGAGCTTTAAGGGCTGTGGTCATTGCAAGGAAGTGAGATGGTGAGATGTAGTTGAAAGAGTCTTGGACTTGAATTTAGGAACCCAAAATTATAATCCTGTCACAAATTAGTTTACATAACTCTGGGCAAATGCATTAACCAATCTGTGCCTCAGTTTCCTCACCTGTAAACCGAGAAGGGACTCTTAGTTTCCCTAGGAATGGCTACAAGCTGACAGAATTCCTGAACTTGACTTACAGATGTAGTGCAGACCCTTTTTCACAGGGGCACTGTTGATGCTCTGCCCAGGCTCCATCCCTCCCTCAGCTTCCGTGAGCCTCTACTTCTCCTTGGTTCCCTTCTGAGGACAGCCCATGGACCACAGGGGCTGCCTGGGAGTTTACCTTCTACCACCTCATCGCCCCCTGGCCCTTAACCAATGCCTGATGCATGCAGGAGCATGAAAGCAACATTGTTTCAAGTCTGAACAAACTCTTGAGATGCCTGCACTCTAGAGCTCCCCTGAAGAATCAGGCTGAGACTGGTATCTTGCCTAAAATATCACCTTGCTTGGTTCCCTCCCCGTCCCTGGTCTGCTTCCCTCTCTCATACTAGGTTCTTCTGGGGCACTTTCACATGAATCCTTGTCCAGGGGTCTGCCTCTGGGTTTCCCAATCTACGACACCTTTCAAATCTGAAAAGTTAGTATAGAATTCATTCTATTAATAAAATATCTGTCGATCACTTTTCTTCCTGTTCCTTCCTTTCTATATCTCTAGTATTTCTGGCCTCCTCATAAACTTTCCTAAGACCAGTGGTGGAGAATTGTTGGGACTGAGTTGCCTTGGGATTGTAGGTGAAATAGACTTGTAAGTGGCTTGAAAGAGACATTTCAGGCAAGATGGAGGCTATCTCCTTTAATTCCTAAAAGCCTGGAATGACTAGGCTTTTGTTAAGCATTTATGCAACCCAATAGTCAACATTCAAACTTGTGACTACAACATACATGAAAATCTAATGGGATGGGTTCTGCTTGTAAAGAGGTAGGTTGGAAACATTCTTCCCAATTCTGAGCAACTATAGAACTTACTGGTCCTCTAAGGCACTTCAGCTTTTCTAACCTATATTGTACTTATGGATACATCTTATCTTCCAGACTAGACTGGAAGAATTCTTATTTAATGAGTCACAAGCACCTAGCCCCCAAAGCACAATATTTTATAACAGTCAGAACTCAATAAACATAGAAAGAATTAAAATAGATGTGAAGAGCAGAATAATGGAGTAGAATGGTCATCAGTAGTAGAGTTAAGCACACTTACGGTCAAATTGAGCTCTGGGCAGACTGGTGTAAGTTATATTATTCCCCCCCCCCATTTTCCTCAACTATAAAGTGGAGATGATACTAAGTACTTCATGAGGTTTTCCTAAGGCGTGGAAGCTATTATCCTTAGGGGATTTATGAAAGTTTCAAATACACGGCAGCCAACGAACTAATACTAGCTCCTGCTGAGCCCAGTCAGTTCTATAGTGAGAAGAACAGCAGAGGCTCTCAGGCCTGAAGACTCTATGCCTTACTGGGAGACGCCAAGGAGCTTTGCTGTGTGCACATGCTTTCCTTCTAATACAGTTCACCCCAGAAGCACCACGGGGTTTAGAAGCCTTTGATGTTTCTATTTTCAAGAAATCTTCTGATGTCTTATTATTCTCTAACAAGTGGATCTAATCTGGAAACTTTCTGATAGTACACATTGCTATGGAAATGTAATATACAATAAAGGGGGCGCTAGAAATCAATGGGGAGAAGACAGATTGTTTAAGATGGCATTAATTTCGTGGACTTACTTTACTTAACCATTTGCTGCAGTTATCTTTCTGGAGAAAAACAACTCTATTCCTTTAAATGAGCATCACACAAAGTAGAACATGCAAATTAAAGGGCTAAATGCAATGCCTAGTAAAATGTTGTTGGAAGAAAATGTAAGAGAACCGTGCCCTCTTTAAAGAGAGCACGTTCTGCATGGAGCACTGGGTGTTATACGCAAACAATGAATCATGGAACACTATATCAAAAACTAATGATGTAATGTATGGTGATTAACATAACATAATAATAAAAAAAACAATAAAGAATCTTAAAAAAATGTACGAGAATCACTTTGTGATCTTGGGTAGAGGAAGAACTTCCTAAACAAAATTTCCAAAACATAAGGCATAAGGAAAAAAAAAGTGGAATCTGATTGAAAAAAAGGATTTATGAATAATGCAGATAAAATTGACAGATAATATTGGGAAGAAATATTGTAATGTCTGAAAATTACAAAGGACTGATATATAAAATGTATAAGGGGCTCCTGTAAATCAACAACAAAAAGACAGAAAATCTAACGGAAAAATGGACAGAAGGTAAGAATAGGAAATAAAAAGACTGAACTCCAGAGTGTAATAAGGAAAAGAAGAGCTGTTCAAGCACATTAGTAATCAGAACTGTGCAAAGTTAAATAATGAGACACCACTTTAAACTGGGGGAGTGACAAAAATCCTAAAGTTAGATGACACCAGGTATTGGCATGGATGTGGGCTATACAAACCCTCAAGCCCTGCAAGTAGGAGTGTACAGCCATTCTAGAGAACAGTCTGGTAGTCCTCAAATGGAGCCAATCTGCATACATTCCAAAGAACTGGAGGTCCACAAAGAGGCATGCTCCAGACCCCTCCCCACAGCCCTGTTTGCTGGGCAATGTGGTGGGGATTCTCTTGAGTTTTGATCCTGGGGAATGGATAAGCCACACGTAGTCCATGCACATCATGGAGCACTTTGCAGCAGGAGGAAGCTATAGACTAAATGTGCATATAGTAACCCAGATGGAGCCTTCAAGCATAGTGAGAAGTAGAGGAAGTAAAAACTTGAGTTAAATTTATTACTCAATTCGACTTACATAAATATTGGATTGATAACACGCATAGTTTGCAAGAACATACACATACATCAAATACATTAGAATCATTGCCTATGGAGGTAAGAGAATGGAAGAGGGGAATGAGGAATAAATCAATAAAAAGAAGGAAAAAAAGTAAACACTAGGAATGGGGTCCGTGTTTCCTGTCTTTTTACAACAGCTGCTGAGGTTGAGGTGATCTGGGGGATAGACCTTTCAACAGTTTTTGGCTGCAGAGACTTGAGGGTTTTAGAAATAGGAGCTGGACTTAGTAGTGGGGTCATCTAAGGTGCCATCCTCAGGAGTACCTTGTAGATGTCCCCACACTCTTGGGACTTGGCTTCTACTTGGCAGGCATAGAGACAATTTCTGTCTTTGGCCAGGTGACACTGGGCTGACTTGTGTTAACAAGTGTCAGGAAGGACAGGATCCTTGGGTGCTAACTATATATGCTGGGTGCCTGAGATGCATGTGAGAGAGAGGTTAATGTCAAGGCCAGCTGATTAAGTTACAATGAGGAGCCATTTTCATACAAGCAGAGCACTAAATGCTCCATGATTAGTGCATTGTTTCCCTGTAGTCAAACTACATGAGAAGCCAAATCATCATCAGAAGTTTTCTTTGATGGGGACAGAGGTAAAGCCAAAGGAATTTAAATGATCTTATAAAATGTCACTCAGTGGACAGAACTTAAGAGATTGTTATGTGACAGGGATAGTCTTGCTAATGAGAATATAATGCTGGGATCATATCCATATTGAAATTTGGATACATATAGAACACCTAATCTGATGCACTCAAGTAAAAAAAAGATAGGCTGAAGATTGGGACCTAAACAGCTTTGATCATAAGCGGAAGCTTGATTCCAGACAAATAACATAACCAACCACCTTAGGAAAAACATCACTGAGAACAAAACCACCCTAGTTTCTGCAGATGGGGATAAATGTAAAGAAAGCTTCTTATACCTGGCAGTGCTGAGTTTTACCTGAGCCCTGTGATCCTGGAAAACAGGGAAGATAAGAAAACTTTTCTGTTTCAGGAAAGATCCATCCTTCTCCAGATGACTGAGGTAAGACTCATAGATGCCCCCTTGTTTACCTATGTCAGGGCTGGACACAGATCCTCTGTGTTCCTCATAAATGAGTAGCTGAACCACTTCTCCCCACCGATCAATTGGAACAAGATGCTTGTTACCAAACTTTGGTTAAGCTTCTCTCCCTCCCCCATATCCCTGAACTTTGGTCAGCTTTCAACTCCTTAAAGCCCGTCCTGAGAATGAGCTGGCCTCAGGGTCATCCCCCCATCTACCGTCCTATCCTGCCACCCTTCCAACCCACGTCCCCAGCCCTGGTTCTCTGCAGCCTGGTCTGCTCCTCCCTGTACAAGAACACCCCTTTGCCTCCATGGGATACTTGCAGATCTATGTTACAGAGGTCTCCCTATTGCAAGAGATCCTTTCTCCACCCTTGAAATAATCCTTTCTAGTAGTGTCTCCTCACCAAGTTGGGATTTTTAAAATTTGACACACCTCAGAGATCTTCCCCTCCAGCTTCTCTGAGGGTCCTGGAGGAGATGCTCCCATCTGGACTCCTAAGAATGGCATGAAAGAAGAGAGGGAGGAAGGACAGGATCCTTGGGTGCTAACTATATATGCTGGGTGCCTCATTGGTGTTTTCCCTTCCTGTGGGAATTACTACATCACTTCATCACCGAGGCTGCTCCATGCTCCCTGTTGGCCTGGAAACCCAGATGCTCTCGCCCAGCTTCTACTTTAAAGGTCACCCTTTGATGTTTCTGTTGAAATCGCCTCCTCCTTGCCCTTTGCTTGGTTCTTCACTGATGCATTTATTTATTTAAACTTAAAAACTTGCAGAGTGACTTAACCTGGCCCACCATTTTGGAAGAAAGCGGCACTGCTTTTGATTCCTCCGAGGCTCGTGGTCATCTGGGGATCGTTCTTGATTCTGTCATGTCAGTGTGGAGTGATGTCCACCCAAGCCCCTTGTCTCAGGTGTATTTCTGACTCTTCAAGCTCCTATCCTGGTCTCCATTTCCTTCCCTCTGCTCTTGACCTCCTTCTCTTTCTCCTCATGCTGACCCATTAACAAATGAATTAATTGGTTCACTACAGAAGCATATTGAAAACACTGCCTGTGTTTGGGGGGTTGTTCCAGGCACTGAAAACACGTAGACACACAGTTCCTGCCACTGAGTAGCTCTCAGACAGCAGTGGAGACAGACACACAAAGTAATATAGCACAACATGATTAATCCTATAATAGAGATATGAGGAAAATAATAGTGCTGTAGATTGAGTTTAAATCAATGTGTGTTGGGGGGACGACGACGAAAAACAGACAAGCAGCAATTGAAAATGTTTCATGTTTTATATCTAATACCCAACCTTCCTTGGGGCCCTGAGATAATTCCTTCCTTGGAGGTCACAGACTAGATAATATAGTTCTTCATCTGTTAGACACCAGCTACAGAGTCCTTCCTAGGAATGAGCTTGATAAACCCACTCAATCTCAATTTTGGAGAAGCAGCTTCCAGGTTGGGTTTTGGGGGTAGGGGGAGGCAGGGGGAGCTCTAGCCTGGATTTCCTTACCATCCACCCTTGTCTTTCCTCAGTCTCCAAGAGATACTGGTCAGCGGGGCTCACCTTTGGGCCCCACTCCCCTCACCCCATCCTTTGGTTTCTTCTATACTGCCTTGGACTAAAGGATGCTCCAGCATCCTTAGGTGGTCCTAAGGCTCTAAATGACCCTGTAGTTTTGCTCAGGAGTCTCTTTCTTTCTTTCTTTCTTTCTTTTTTGAAGGCCACTGACTTTATTGATTTAAAAAACTTTACAAGGACAGTGACTATTCCGCCAAAAAAGGAGCGAAATAGCATAAAACAGACCAGTGGGCGCGGGGGGTGAAGGAAGGGCCAGGAATCCCCTCGGAAAAGCTGATAATTGTTAACACGAAACTGGCAGGGGAAGAAGGGAGATGCATGCAAGAGCGAGAATTTCAAAAAAGTTGAAATGGTGAGAGGAGAGAACTCCCAAAAGACCTTGAAGTACATCAGAAGTGAGTACAACAACAGCAATCTCTTCCTTTGTAGAGGACAGGGGAGGAGTCCCTACCCGGCTACAAACTCTGGAGACTCAATGCTGGGGCTAGGGACTGGGGGGTCCCCAAGAAAGCCTCACAAGAAGGTGTCACACCACTCTCAAAGTCACCCGAAGCAGTCCCAGGACTGCTTGGCATTGGCACCACATGTGTCCTTCAGCCATTCCCGGAAGAGATCTTCATCTTTCTTTAGCACCAGAAACTGGCCAAGGACCACATAGGCCTTGTCAAAGCCCATTTCCTCCAGCTTCTTGCCCAAGACTTCACCAATCCCAGCCAGGCTCCCCACTGGCTTTCCCCCATGGGCTCTGACACGAAGTCTTGGTGCTTTGGGGAGGTTGTCATCTTGATCAGCTTAATCGGCAGCTCCAGCTCCTGTAACTGCTCCTTCCGCCACCTGGCTGCTCCCACTGATACCTTGATCTAAGTCTCTTTCTTACAGGGCTCCCTGTCTTTGCATATCTGCTGACGTTTTAGGAACTCCACTCCATTGCAGAGGAAGTTCGGGTTGTGGGAAATGGCCTTCTCTTTCAAAAATGCCCTGCAGGGACAAGGCGCCAGTCAATGCGTCAGGCCTCTGCTCTTTTATTCAAAGGCTGGACCCACAGACAGTGCCAAACACTAGGATTCTCCATCCCCCCCGAGCACTCCACTGCTGGCATTGATAGATTTTTTTTTCAATTAGAAAAAAAAAAAAGCCCACCTTTCTTAACATATAAAGTAATGCAGCTGTTTTACAAATGAGTTAAGGACCTTCTAACCTTGACAAATGTACCCTTAATCTTTCTGTGATGTCTTTAAAATCCCAAACCACTTATGAGATGAGACAAAGGCTGAGAAAGGGAGAATAGATACTGTGGAGAAAATAAACTTCTCTTAGTTCCCTAAAGATATATTGTTTTTCTTTATATTATTTTTTTCCATTAATGAGCTTCATTCCAATCATTTGCTCAACAAATATACAAATGTTTCTTATGTGCCTGGCACTGTGCTGTGTGCTGGGGTATCAACATGACCCCTTCCTCAAGGCATGTATGGTCGAGAGGGACTGAGGATTTATGGGTCCAACACAGTGACTGGCACTTGGGAAGGCCTTAAAAATATTTGATAAGGGAATGGATTAATCAGTAATTTGTGACTGTAGGTATTCAGTTCAGATACCTAGAGCTGTATGTATGTTATGGGAATTGGAAACCAGTGAAAGGGTTGCCAGGAGACACTTTGCAAGGATCTCCCCCGGGCACTGTTTAAGTAGAACTATCTTTCTAGAATGATGCTCCAATACAGAGGCATGATCCCTCCAAATTCCTGCAATCCTGTCCAGACTTCTGAGTCTGTAGCTAGGTTCTATTTTGGCTAGGGTTTAAGTCCTTCGTGTAGCATTTCCTGGGTGCAGTGGTAAAAGCTTAGTGCCAAATTTGGGAGGAATATTGTGAGCCAGTTGACATCACATTGGTAGCTTGAAATTGACCATGGTGGGAGCATTGACAGCCATGGAAACTGGCAGATCCTACAAGTCAGTACACATATCCCCTCCCCACCAATCCTGTCCCAGAGCCAGTGTGCCGGCATACACTGCCTGTCCTCTGTACACCTCAATCACGCAGCTGATCTCATTGTCACCACGAGGTCCATTCTGTGTGGCCTCCTGCTCTTCTGTCGTCTGAGGCTGGAGGTCCTATTTCTCAGCCCAATTGCTTGCCTTGCTGACATGAGTGTTCTGTTACCACAATCCCATTACCAGCTCCTGGCCAGGTGGTGCTCTGACCTCCACTTAGGGACTTTGAGTCAGGCCAGTGCCCTCTCCCTTCCTGGAGAAAACATGTCAGCAAAGTCAAGAGAGACTGGATCAGCATCAGGCATCCTGCATACTCAGTCTATATCTAGTGTTTATTAAATGCCTCCTACAAAGATGAACATGTGCCCAATTGGAATTCCCACCACCTCCCTTGGAGAGATTTCTATGGTATTATGAGAAAGCATGTGCTCTGGGGAAACATGAACCCAGTCAAACCGCAGCCCTGTCAATTACTAGCTGTGTGGTCTTGGGCAAGTTACTGAACCTTTCCAAATCTCACCTTGCATGACTACTCTTACTTTTAGAGATGATGTACACAGCAAGCACTCAGCGAGTGTTAATTACTACATCTTGCATATATGTTCATTTCATAATTTGTCTCACTAAAGAATTGAGTATACTGTACCCAAATCCCTTTGTTGTCAGTTGCAATATGGTGGGGAGGGGTGGGGATGGTGGGGAAAAGAATGTCATGCCTTATGTGGTAGGGGCGAGCCTGGGGGAGGGGGGAGGCGGGAGGCGAAGCTGAGCCGATACTGAAATTGGGCTGAGTGAGCCAGACACGCTGGCCAGAGGAAGCAGGTGTTGGCTTCCCTCCTCTCCCGGCCATGTTCTCCTCCTCGCCATCTTGGCAGGGGTTTTGATTTCCTGCTACCTCTTGGGAATCTTGTTTTTCTTTATGATATTCTTTCTTGATCGTTTCTTCCAACTCTTCCAGGAATTCATCATCATCATCATCATCATCAGCTCCAGTTGGTTTAAAAAGGTGGAGGACTTATAGACATTCTCCCAACGTTCTTCTTCTCCCCAGAGCCTGAATCCTGACTCTTCCTAGCATACACTATCGTCATTACTTCTGACAGGGACCCGGGGCAGCTGCTTTGGTAACCATGTGTCCTCCAGGCCTCCCTCTGCCAGGTCCCTGTCTAAATACCTCTCCCCAGTATTTTCTGCCTCTTAGAAGGGAGACCTTGTCACGGGGGCTCCTCGGGATAAATCCCGCCTCACCCTACCCCCACCTGGACTGTGTGTGCACACACAGACACTCAACACGCAGGCTTTCTTGCACTGTTGCAGGTTATGTGGTGTATACAGCACAATGGGGCCACAGGTAAAAATATTGAGGGAAAAAGGACCACAGGCTCCCTTCCTCTAGCCGGCAGCCTGGAGTGTAGCTGCGGTGGGACCATCTGGACTCATCAGGGAACCCCACCACATAACCAGGGGCTGGTGAGAAGCCAAAGCAGCCTCCCTCCTGAGGCTGCAGGAGAGGGAGGCAGGAGGGAAATGGCTTGCTTACATCAGTGGAGACAAAGAAAGGACAGCAGAGGTCAATGAGGGCTAAGTGTTGCTAATAGAATTATAAACCTTTCATCTTTGGATGAGGCTGGTGTGACCCAGAGCCTAAATAGACTGCCATCGACTTCTATTTTTAGCTGGGCTATGTCCTGGTATAAACTCAGGCATGCGAGAGCCCCAGGCCAGGACAACCCTGTTTTACCGAGTCACATTGGTCAGTCTCCTGACATCTCTGAACTTCAGCATCCTCCTTGGTGAGGAGTTGACCATGAAGCTGATGTATAAAGAGGAGCATGAAGATAAAGCCAGCCTTGCCAATAATGACATGTTTCATGGTACTACATAGAGATAAGAAACAAATCTGAAACCTTCAACACTCTTATTTACACTCTGTATCACGAACATAGCATGCACCCTTCAATTGGACTTCTAAAACACCCCACATTCATGTAGTTTTAGATTCTATTCTACATAATTGTTAGGAATCTCACTGGAGTTTTTGCTAAAAGGATATTTAATGACTTCCCATGCTCACTGCTAGGAGTTTCACAAGTAATGTTGTAATATGAGTTTATATTAAATTTGCTCACCTAATGTACATAGTATAGGTGGTAGATTAAGGTTATTTTAAAAAATGACTTGAAGACTGGCATGTGGATATGCTCTGCTCCACTACAGGCTCTTGACTTCATATATGGAGCAGAGAGCCTGCCAGGAGGCATGCCACAGTCTAGCTGGCTTCCAGGCCCATTATCTCTCCCCATGCACCTTGAATGGTATTTCTGGATTCTAAGGGTTCTGCTCAGCAGTGTCCTCCCAGAAGGGCAATCTTATCGGGTCACTTTGCCCTTCACTCTCACCTTGCCCTTGTGTTCACTGCCAAAGCATTCCTCCTCCGGGCCCTGCCTCTGCATCCCCCACCAGCCTGGCGTGGCTGCATTGCCTGAGATGTACTGTAGCACTTAGGGATACCAGATGTCTTCTTGAGAAGGTAGTACTGTCCCTTATCCCTCCCCAGGGGCTCATGCCTCTCAGATGCTGTCAGGTTATGCCAAGTGTGTGGTGAGGTCCAGGCATGTGAAAGGCATCATCAGTCTGAATCAGAACCTTGAAGGTTTGGGGTCCTGGGGTAGCTGGCTTCTCCCCGCTATTGGATGGGAACAGAAGAAACCCAGTGTCTTCTCTTGGAAATCAAATACATGGTGTTCAGAGCTGAGGGCACCAAGAGGCTCAGCAAAGAGTCAAGGAGGGCTACAGTCCATGGTGGCTCCAGCTGGGCTCCAGCTGCCATGCCTCCATTCTTTCTGGGCATTTGGCATGTAAGGACATTCCATGAAGCAAGTTTCATTTATTTGGTATGAGGAGCATGGGAAATAAGACAGCAATGAGAACTGGGGAAGCTGGGATCTAGTCCTGGCTTTGCCACCAAGTCCCTGTAGGAGTGCAGGAAAGGCGCTTTGTCTCTGTTTTCTACGCTGTGAAATGAGAGGTTGAAAAATATGACTTCACAGATGCCTTCCAGCTTCAACCATCTGTAATTCTGGCATTCTTTTCAGTGTCAGCCATTAACAAAAATGTGAAGTAGGCAATGTCTATTCTTCCCACTACCCCCAAAAGAATTCATTCTCTTCCTCCTTCCCTCTCTCCCCCTTTCCCTCTCTCCCTCTACCTTCCTTCCTTCCTTCCTTCCTTCCTTCCTTCCTTCCTTCCTTCCTTCCTTCCTTCCTCCCTCCCTCCCTCCCTTCCTTCCTTCCTTCCTTCCTTCTTTCCTCCTTTCACCTCTTCTTTCCATCAAATAGTAACCTGAGCCCCTTCTGTGGTCAGATTTTGAAGAGCGAGAGGTCCATCTGGAGCCCCTGACCAGAATCATCATGCTCACATGCGGAGCATTTTCTGATATAGGAACACCTTTGCCGATCATCAAACAAAACCCCTCCTTTCTTCAGAACCTTCCTGGTGTCCTCTCCCCAAGATTTATCCCACTGTATGTGGAGCACTTACACTGAAGACCTGACCTGAGTTGAGTGTGTACCTTGGTTACTGTGTTAATGTGTTCATGCTCCCAGACAATGCTGCTGTCTGCACCAGGAGGTGAGGCTGCCATGTGTGCTGGCTCCCATCAGGGACCATGTGTTCATTCTGCCCTACTTTCTATCATGGACCACAGCTGCTCCTTGAGTCAGAATGGCCTAGAGCCTTCTAGTCCTAGTGAGGTCTTGGGACCAGTAGCATCAGCATCACCAGGGAGCTTGTTAGAAATGAAGGATCTTAGTGCCACCCAGACCTACTGAATCAGAATCTGAGATCCCCAGGGGATCTGCATGTACATTAAAGCCCGAGAAGAACTGGCTGGGGGCCTCGAATGTTCTTTCACTATCAAAGGGTGTTCCTCACCCTAAAAATAATAGTAACAGTTAACTACCCAATATCTTTTATTTCACAGAGCTTTTTCACAAACAGGATCTTTTTTCCATCTTTATTTTTGCAAAGTAAAGTTTTTGTGTATTTTACTCATTTTTTCTTAGGAAGGTGAAGTGCTTAGCAAAGATGACACCACCATAAATAAAAGATCTGGAGACCTTGGGCTCCAGACCTCCACATCCCCACCTCCTGCACTCTGTCTACTAGGATACAGGTCCCTACGTCTCCGCTCCACTCCCAAATCGCTCTGTTCCTTAATTGGGAGGATAGTTCAAGCTCAACCGATGTTCTTTATGATTACTGGGGCAAGCTCCCCGCAGTCACCCAATTTGTATGTTTGCATTCCTTGTCTTAGGCTGCCAGTAAGCTTTATGGAAATAGATCTCGGACCCTGTTTGTGGGTGTTTATTGCCCACTAATCAGAAGTGAGTTGCAATTAGACTGGAGTTAGAAAGTAATGGTGTAGTAGTTACCATGTAATTAAGGAGTAATGGCAGGCGATTACATGTCTGGCCTTGAGATTGAAACTGTTATCATTGGAGCCCACCTCCTCTTCAGAGAAAAGGCAAATACAAATGCAGTGTCACTGCAGACACCACAAATCAACCAGGCAGGGCGGGTTATTTTCCCCTCTCCCCCTTGTTTTTACTACAGTTCTGGGACTCAACTGGATGCCAGCCGGATGCATATTGGCAGCCGCTTAGCTGCTTTTGTTCCATGCCATTAAACTGCAGCTCTGTTTCACGAGGGGAGTCTCCATCCCAGCTGGCTAAGAGGAAATCATTTGTTCGCTTTTGCCCACCCTGCCAGTAGATGCCCTTCCCAAGCCTGCGAGCGCTGCCTCAGGAGAACCCTCTCACAAAGCCCTAGGGTCATTGCTTACAGTGGGAAGTGAGAACCTCCAACCTGGCTGGCCTGAATACACCTGCTTTGTAGTCTACTGAGGAGCCTGAAGCTGCTTGTCACCTCCAGAAACATATTGCCTGGGCAAGCCGCTGACCTGGGTGCAAGGACTATTTGAAGCTCCACTTTGGGCGATGCCATTCATCAAACACTGCCCTCGCCTTTTGCCCAGGAGTGCCCAGCATCTAGGATGTGATTCATCTTAGAGAGCTGAGGATTCCATCAGGCACTGGTGTGCCTCTTCAGTTTTCCATCTGGCTGTTGTTCCTTAGTGCGCAGCTGTGCCTCGCTGGCCTCCTGGCCCAACTGTGTTAGACTGGAAGGGCAGCTTCTTCTGCAACTAGAGAAGAAGTGGCCTTCTTGAAAAGAAGACCCTGCTGCACTGGGATGGTAGGAGGGTCTCTTAGGGACCAAGGACCCATTCCCTTCAATCCACTCCTCCACAGCGGTCTACTCCATGTCCCTCCTGGGCCATCTCAGGCTGTCTGGCTTCCTAAAAGAAGACAGACACCATACTCAACCATGAGAGCCTCTCTGCTGGCAAGCCGCTGCTCTTGAGACCAGTGTCCATTGCTGCGCAAAGGACCAAAGGGAGCATCTAGTATTTACAGAGCCTTTACCAGCCTGCAGCACACAAAACTTCGTGCAGAGTCCCAACCCAGGATTGGCCCCCTCCAGGACTTTTGCCAGAGCAGCAGGTACATCATCATGCCATTTCACTGTGGGACCACTTTAGTTTTGGGAGACCAGAAAAGTCACATGGATAATTGAGCTGACGTATTGACAGAAGAAAGCTAAGTAGGCTCACTAATCTATGGAGGACTGGTTGGGGAGAAAGCAAATGTCCGCTACAGCTAGCTTTGGACCTAAGAAGGGAGTGACCTAATACTAGCCATGAAAGCATAGTCAGAACTTGAAGAGTCTTAGGAAATTATCCAATCCTAACCCACCATCTTACAGATGAGGAAGTAAGGCCTCAAGCATGTTGTGGGACTGGCTTTCAAGACCCAACACTGGTGAGGGCTGAACCAGGAGAGTAGCCAGGTTTGTAGTCCTCAGGGTACTGATGGGAATCAAATGCTTGTCCCTGCTCTGCCCTTTGAGAAAAAAAAATATAATAAACAGAGCCAGTCACCACTAAAACAATGCAAACACACAGGTTGTTTGTTGGGATGGAAACCACAGTGGCTTCGGATTAAGAAGACGTTCATTCCAATTCATTTCTTCCCTAAGTAGCCCAGTGTCTTATGTAAATCATCAGGCTGAAATTTACCCATCTATAAAATGGGACTAATAAAAGCTACCTCACCAGTGAAATGAAACCAGGGGATTAAATGGAAAGTAAAGTGTTATGTAATTGTCACAATGGGTAATTTCACATTAACTGAGTCATTTTTGCTAATAACTCTCTCTTTGGCTGTACTGGCAGCAAAGTCCAAAAAGTGATTTCAGGGGCCCAGAGGGAATTTCTGGCATAGAACCTTCTCCTCCCCCGCCACCCGCTTGTAAGAGTGTAATAATAATACATGCAAAGAGCCTAGGAAGCTCAGAGCAATGAGTGTGGATTTCCAGCTAGGAGGACGGCTCTCAAGTTTTATCATCAACCTGTTATAGAGCGTCTATTGGGTGTGGACTGGGCTACCTGAAGTCTGGTAAAACTGAGACAGGCAGAGAGAATTGGACAGAGGCTATGTAACAACCAGGCTTGACTCAGCAACCTCACCCCGCCCCACCCTGCTCCTACACCCGGCTTTCATCAGAGCTGCCAGGATGAGCCAAAGAAACGAGTCTGAGTTCTGGAGCTTTTCCTATCCCCTTGCCCACCCATCCAGCAGAACTGCTAAAAAGCAGAACCACAGCCCAAAGACTGGCATCAGGAGGGAGAGAGGAGAGAAGCAGAGCTGCTGAATGAGCCACACATGCACAGTTGGGCAGAGCAGTGATGAGTAGGTGGTTCAAACACTAAGGCCCCCAGATGTGCTCACGGAATTCAGTCACACGGGTCATGCTTTGCATGAGGCTAGCCTCTAGTGTCCAGTGCTCCTGAAGCCCGGGCTCAGAGCCCCTCACCGGGGCTGGCAGGTGTGTGAGATGCCCTTTCATGTAAGCTCAACCTCAAATGAGTTTGTATGAGTAAAAAAAAAAATACCTTCTAAACTCTAACTCGTTTAGTAAGTTGACTTGTCGTTTTCAGTCTCATACTTACCTTCCAGGTGGTTTGGCCCCTAATCCCCAGGCACGTTCCCTGTTCCATCTGCTGAGAGCAGCCTGAATGTCCCAATTGTCCTGCTGGTTCTAAATATGAAATACTATTACCACCCAGCCTTCTTCCCTATGCTGTCGCTCTGCCTTGATTCAGGTCTTTGCTGGCATTGTCCTCAACTGTCAACTGTGGGAGGGCCAAGAGCTCTTCTTCTTGGCTGGCCACTCTATTCTGGCACACGGCAGCAACTCAATATATATTGTGGACCAAATGATGGACATGATTTACTGTAACAGGCCCCTTGCTCCACTCTGTATCTACATCAGTCTTCACTCCAGCCTGAATCCTGCTGCCAAATTCATCTTCCTGATTAAAATCTTCTAATGCCTCCTCACTGCCCACTGAATTAAGTCCAAACCCTTAGTCTGAATCCCCATCTGACCTTTCTTGCTTCCCTTTATGGAGCTGACATCCCCACCAAACTTAGCTCCATACTGCCCTCAAATTCACCCTGAGGTTCCCACCCTTGTGCATTTATGGATACTTTCTCCCCCCTGCCTATTGCCCCCACTGCCAGATACATCTATCCAAATTACACTCAACTCTTCTGTGGTTTCAATTTCTTAACCTATTACATGAGTTCATCATAGCCCTACCTCGCCTGCTTGTAGAAATCATTGGCCCAACATTAGATACATAACAAGTGCTTGATAAGGTCTTGTTAATATTACTACCTGCTCTTCAATGTTTTCCTCAAATTTGACCTCATTTAAAATTTTCCTGCTACCCCCCTCCCTGCTCCCCACCCTTACACCCAGATCACCTTATCCCTTCTCTAAGCATTTAGAAACTCTCAGCATGTGCTGAGTAGTGGTTGTCCTATCTTTCCTGATAGATTATAAACACCTTGGAGCCACAGATTTGTATTGTCCAAAGGTTAAGAGTATGGCTCGGGATTGAGTCTGTGCCCTGGTTCAAATCCCCATCCCACAGCTTCTTGGCTGAGACATTGTGGACAAGCCATTTTGCCTCTTTAGGCTTGGATTCCTCCTCTGTCAAATAGGGATAATAATGTTGTTCCATCCAGGAGGCTGTGCAGAGCACTGAGTGAGATCATCCACGCAAAGCCCTAAAGCATAGTGCTTTGTACATAATACATGTTGGGTAAATGTTAAGTGTTATTGTCATTATACATTTCTGTATCTTACATACCTAGTGTAGAACTTGGAACGCTAGACAAATATTTGGAGGATAAACGAGTCTTAGAAACTTTGGATCAGGAAGCAGCATGTGAACAGAACAGAAGGAGCAGAACTGTCTTACCTGCTCTCGTTTTCCTACTGAACACTGCTGCGTGGCAGGAAATTGGGGATTTGCAGGTGCGTGGCCCAGCTGGGACAGGTGGCATCCCTAGCACTCATTCATGTTGAGAACAACTATATAAACAAGAATGTGGCTGGGGGTAATCAGAAGCCAGATCGTCATTACAGGAAGCTCACACAGGAAGCTAAAGGGAACAGTAGTTCTCTGGGAGGAGTGGGGTGATGGTGGCAGGGGGAGCCACCAAGAGGCTCACAGAGAAGAGTACAAAGGAAATGGAGTTCCAGAGCCCCTGTGTTCTACTACACAGTTGCGGTGTGGTGCCTGTTCTCTAGCCCAGAGGGGGAACAGCCTGCAGTTGAGCCCTCCCTGGCTCTTGGTTGTCCCCAGCTTTCTGTGCAAGTGTCAGATGGGCACAAATTCAGGGGGTCTCATCCTCAGCTTGACCAGGGCTACTGATGCTCTGGCACCAAGGAGTTAACCACCTTTGCAGCTTAAGAGCTCTGGAGAGGAAGAGACCTCTATTTACCTGGGAGAGCTCCCAGGAGCCTCCAGTAACAGCAAACCTGGCTGCTACAATTCCCACGTCAGCCCCGGTAATCCCTTTTTTGATGTCTTTTTATTTCTTCTCAAATAACCCACAACTATGAAAAACAACAGGGTGATTATTCTGCCTGTTCTGTCTGTAAAACCTCCTTCCCAAGTATCAGGAAAAGGGAATACCATGGATGCAAGAATTGTATCCAAACTAGAAGCTGGGACCACGAAAGGGAATGTGTAGGGATGTGTAAGTGCTTGTGAAGGGGGCTCTGGGCTGGGGTGGGGAATGTTCTCTGGCACTGGCTGGCGCTGGGTCTGTCAGCAACATCTGAGGAAAACAGCTTTCTTGGCCTGCAGGCCACGTCTTCCCTGGGGCGCCCAGGGGCGGGGGGATTCCCAGAGGCCTCAGCGCCACCCAGCCTTCCCAGCTGCTGCAGGAAGTGGGAGCAACACTGAGCTGAGTGGAGCTTCCCCAAGGGAGTTGCAACCCTGCTCTCCCCCTAGAGAATGTCTCTGCTGCTTTTAGAGGGCTGCCAACTGCTTCCAGCCTCCCCCCTGGAGCAGCTCTCAGCCACTGCGGAGATCCTGGTTCTGTGCTCAGCATCGGCATCTAGGATTCCTGGGGCTTCGAATCCGTTTGTCCTCACCCCGACCCTCATTCATCTGCCCACGGGAGGAAGTGATCGGAAAATGGACTAAGATGGTGATCTTTATCTTCTCTCCCTTGATCCTCTCCCGGTCCAGAAACAGACTTCAATACCTATAGCTGTGTGAAAGCCCCCAGATCCCACCCAGGCGGTCCATGGCTATGGACTAGTGGCTTCCAAAACCATTCCACCCACCAGCAGCTCCCTTTCGACTGGTCCCTCAGAGATCAGAGGGCATCGTCTCTCCTCTGCCTTCTGGTTGGGCTCTGGTCTTGCAGAGCCACTTACCCAGGTTGCTCTAACCTGAAGAATTTTTTTGCTCCAAAAGAATCCCTTCCTGCTCCTAACCCTCAGCAAAAATCACTCCCCGTGGCAGTCCTCGGTCAGGACTTGGGAAGAAAACAACAGAGATATCAATCAAAATGAAGAACTGTGTGTGTTTTCTAATCAATTTAGTATATTTATAGTCCTGGAGTGTGGGGGCATGGAGGAGACAGAGGCCACATGACAGAGACAGAGACTGGGATGATGTGACCACAAGCCAAGGAATGAATGTCCAAAGCCACCAGAAGCTGGAAGAGGCAAGGCAGGATTCTTCTCCAGAGTCTGCAGAGGAAGCTAGGTCCTGCTAACACTTCGATTTTGGACCTTCTAGCCTTCAGAAAATAACATTCTATTGTCTTAAGCCACAAAGCCCATGGTAATTTGTTATGACAGCCCTGGGAAACACACACTTGTTAATCCAAGGCAATAGTATTGCTGCTCTTGTGGATAACCTGAGGTGCATGAAGCAGGAGGTCAGAGCAGCGTATCAGGAAAGAAAAGCTCTGAACTGAGAGTAAAATGCCGAGTTCAAATCCCAACTGTGTTTCTTCCCAGGACCTGGCCTGGAATGAGGAATGCCTCCAGTCCCTGCTTTCCCATCTGTAAACTTGCTCTGTCTGCTTCACAGCGCTGGTGTGAAACTCAGAACAGATTAGTGGATGGGAAAGGGCTTTGGCTCTATACATTTGTATTGACCTGGAAGGAGTTAATAGATTCAGATGGAGCTGAGTTCAAGCTCAAGTGCAGGTACTACTACTGCACCTGTCACTAGTTTCATGACTTAGTGCCACAGTGTCCTGATCTGTAAAAAGAGCACGATAATACTGTGTAAGAACATTGAGAGGATTAAATAAAATTATAACTATGAATAATCTGAACCTGGCCTAGAACTTGATAGGCCTCCAGTAGATAGTGGTTGAAATTGTAATTACCATCATCACTGCCCACCTATAAGTAAGAACGGTCCTATATCCAGGTTAACCTGAGGCTCTCCTAATATTTTTACGTGTCCAGACATGTTCTTTGGAAAAACTCAGCTTTTCTTGTTGGGGAAGCTGAGGGGACTAAGAAGCCCCTGTCCCTGACCATCACAGCCACTGGGGGGAATGGGATATCTGTAAGAGCCTAAGGAGCCAGCTGTCTGTCACTCTAGAGATCACCCATCAGACAGGTGGTGGTCTGAAGGAACCAGGACCACCAGGAGAGTCAGTGGCTCTCAAACAATGTCTGAGAATCTCATGGAAGACACAATACATTAAAAAGTCTATTTCCTAGAAGCCACGGAAGAGATTCTGATTTAGTAATTCTGGGCAGGGGACTGAAAATACGCCCTGCACCAACATCCCAGGTGATTCTGATGCAGCGTAGCTTTGGCCCACACTCAGAAATGCTGGCAGGAGCCAGCAAGGAAAACACATTCTCAGGGCTTCTTTCTCCCTAGGGGAGTGGGTCCAAGCATTGTGATTTGGGGAAGGGAGAACATCTCCCACAGCCTTGTCAGGATCTCTGAAATCTGTGGCTTAGATGTGCCTTTTGTTGGAAGGCTACTTGAAAGGGCTTTAGGGAAAGAGGTAAAGAGTTAACCATCTTTTTTTGTGCCACGGTTAACATTTCAGCTCAAATGAACAGATCAGGTGGATTCCAGCTGAGAGCTAAGGTGGGAGCTTGCAGCAGTCATTTGGTCACTGAAGAGCAGGGATCAGGGAGGGAGGAGGAGCCACAGAGGCAGGATGGAGAGGGTTTGGGGACAAGCTTCCTCTCCAGTGCTTTGCAGTTTGGCCCCATGCTGGCCTAGAGGGAGATGGAAAGGGGAATCCACCATCCCCAAGGGTAGTGTCAAGCAGGAAAGCAAAGAAACTGCCCATTCAATTTGTCTACCAGATTCCTCTGGGCCCACAATGGGCTTTCCATGGTCATCAAGGTCAAGTCATAGAGAACACTTATCCTATAGGACTCTGCAGAAAACAAAAGAAATCTCATTTTCTCTCAAATTTAATTTTACCCTGTATTCTGAGAATGTGATCCTATCAGGGCTGGAGTGTAATAGCCCAGTTGGAGGGATCAGATTGGATTCTGATAGCGCCCCGAGCCCCCGCATGGCAGGCACATCCGGCCGCAGCTGTCTGCAGAGCTCAGGGACTCTGAGAGAGGAAGATTTGCCTCTTCCCCATCTCCTACAACAGATCTTGTCATCCTTTGGCTTTAACATATGGTTAGCAGGACTGAGGCACTGAAAATGTCCTACGGAGGCAGGCTAAGATGTTTCTATTACAGGTTCTCAGGGGAAACTGGGTTGTTTTAAAGTTTCTAACCAGTGGAAATCATGCCAGGCTCACAGGTCTCATCCCAGGCTTCCAAGAGCAGACAGGAACAAGCAACCTATGCACACAAGGAGTGCAGAAATATGGAGGAAGGGCTGCAGAAGGGTGAATGCAGTGAAATGGACAATGCATGTTCTCACCGAGAACCATTTTCCTTGCTGTAGAGAAATGGAGGGGAAGGGAGGGTGGGGACAGGTGGGACTGGCCTGGCTGTGGCCTCTGCAGTCATGAGGTGGGGGTCAGGCACTGAGCAACAGAATAGTGGAGCTAGGGGGCTGAGGGGCCGTAAGAGCCTGAGTGTCAGCACTGAGGGACCACAGTCAACACCAGGGTTAAAAGGCCAAAGCTGAGATTTGGAAGCCAAGAATTGTATAGGTTGGAAATAGGGTTAGAAGCAAGAGCGAGGTGATTGAAAAAAAAAAATGGCCTTGGAGTATGGGAAGCTCCCCTTTGTTGCTACAGGATCCTTAAAGAGCTACAGTAGAGCAGAGGCAATTGGTAGTAAGATGAGTGAATAGAAATACATAATAACTGTAGAGAATAAAAGTGACAGTAGTTGAGCACAGGGTTCCTCTTGTAAGTAAATTACCAGCTCTTTGGGATGAACTTCAGATACTTTCCAAATATACTAAGTCCTGGGAGAAGGGACTTCCTGATAGAGCCCCTGCCCAGAGGTCCTCCCCCAGCCCACTCTGCTCCTCAGAACTCTCCACGGCCTAGAGGCGTCACTGCCACAGCTGCTGAACTGCATGCCCAAGGCTGGGAATGTGCTCTCTGAGCTGGAAGCCTCGAGGGGCTCCATGGCTCCAAAAATACAGATATCTGGAGTGAGGAGTTAGACTCTGAGGACAGGTCTGAAGAGTAGCAAGGTCCCATTCTGCTTGTGGGGAAGAGAGCCTTTGGTTCAGGCATGCCTGAAAAGAGGGACCCCTGTCTTATCCTGAAAAACTGCAAGCTGGTAAAATCTTTTATTTTTTTTTTAAGATTTTGTTTATTCATTTGAGAGAGAGAGACAGCGCATGCGTGAGCTTGACCAGGGAGAATGGGGGTAGGGGCAGAGGGAAAGGGAGAAGCAGGTTCTCCGCTGAACCAGGAGCCAGATGCGGGGCTCGATCCCAGGACCCCGGGATCATGACCTGAGCCAAAGGCAGGTGCTTAACCGACTGAGCCACCCAGGCACCCCAAGTCTTTGAATGGAAACTTCACTGAAATTGTAATTTATCTAGGAAGTGTTTATCACTAGCAAATCACAAGCTGAAAAAATTATGTTGCTTTTGTTAGTTGATAACAATAGCAGCCATCAGAACGGATGAGGTGTTCACCATGGAGCAGGCATGGGGTTAAGTGCTCTGTATGCTTCATTGCAAACCCTACAACAATCCTACAAGTGTTCAAGACATGAACTCTCTGTCTTTCCTTCCCTCTTTGTCTTACTCTTTCATCTTTTGCAAATAGGAAGATTTGACAGATAAGAGGATTTTGGCCTCTGTTCCAAATATACCTTCTCAGGTGTTTAGGGAATCCCTTTCCTACCACGGTATTTAGCTTCACTGTTAGGCCTCCTTTTAGTGAATAAAACACAACCTTTTAGAGCTGTCAGGGCTACTTCACACTAAACTTGCTTGTGCTCCTAACTCCACTTGAGAACTCAGCTGAGCTCTGCTGACAAAACAAAGGTAAGCTGAACAGCTTGTGAATAATGGGCTGAAGTCTCATCCAACAAGAGGGTCAGGACATTGGCTCCCCGACAGTGGTCAGGCAGCTCCTCTGGAAGAAAGGGACTGGGCCAAGGAGATTAATTTCATTAATTTCTAGTTCTTCTGATTGGCAACAATTAATAAGACTAATGCTATCCAGGACTGGGAAGAATGTGGGGCAGTGGGTGTTCTCAAATGTTGACAATGCAATCTTTATAGAATGTGACCTGGAATGTCCTATTAAAATTAAAATTGCATGGGTCTGTTGGCAACCCCTGATTATGAGTCTTTATTACAGAAATATATACGTATATATATTGGTCAGTTGTATCTATAATTCTATAGATTGGGAACAAATTATAGGGTAACATGTACTGAATGATCCCATTTGCCAAATCAAACAAACAAGAAAATGCGCATGAGTGTGCATGTGTGTGTGTGTGTGTGTGTATGCACATTGAGAAAGCAGTGGAAGGATGCATGCACTAAACTGTGAACATTGGTCATCTCAGTTGCATGGAATTAGAGGGGTCAGAAATTTATTAGTGTTTTCTTTATACATCTATACACTGTTTTACATATTATAAAAAGCATAGAATGCTTTTGATTAAAAAATTAAAAAAATAAAATTATATTTAACACAATTTAGAAAAACCAGGAGGCATGTATAACCATTATGCCCATCATTGCTAATAATACAATATGTGATCCTCACTAACACAATTTTGCTCTGGAGGAGGCGAGGTGGGATGAGATAAATGAACACCAAGGTGCCCCAAGAGACCCTGACCCTGTGAGGAGGCATCTCGGCTTGGACCTCCAAGGGCAGCATCACCTAAGCTCCAAGAGTGCTCTTCCTGTGCAGTGGGCACACTCGGGCAGCTTCATTAACCACAGAGCCACTCCACTTGATAAACTTTACAAACAAACCAAAAAAAGCAGCTTTAACTACTAGGCAAAAGCAGCTCTGGCAAAAGTGCTGAGCAAACCTAACAATTAAAAATGATGTGAGCAGAGCTGGTTTCTCAGTTTCCAAGGCTCATCAGTTGCCCATGAAGAACTGAGGATTCTTGAGGGCATCCATTCATATAGACTGAAAAAGCAGGACATCCAGGCTCTTACTACATGATTGTCGGTGTCATCTTATTTCAACAATGGACTGTTTGATTTTGCTTGGAAGGTTGGGTCTATGAGGTTAAGAGGAGGCTAAACCACAAAACTGAGATCTGCAAACACTGGTAACTGTGAATTTAGGGCTGGCATTTTGTAGACCCTGCAGAGGCAATATAAGTCTTTATATTTGTGAAACAATGAATAGTTTATTAAATTTTTGAATTAAAAATAAAAGCGATATAAATTTTAACCTCTGTTACATGCCTATTTAGTATCATGCATCTTATCTCATTTAGTCCCAAGAATAGCTCTGCAAGATCTTTTTGTGTCTGTTGTGCAGATGGCAACAAGATGGGAGATTTGTGACCTGCCTTGACCATACAGACAGTACGCGGCAAAGCTAGAATTCAAACCCAGAACATCTGGTGTCTGTGGCACAAATCCAGAACTTCTAAGACTAAATTGGAACATTCCAGTGCACCGGGCTGCCTTCCCGTATAAGCTTATGATGACCCTTCCCCTCAGAAGGACAAATAGTCGTGGATGTAGTTCTCAGCCCTATAACTCCTTATAGGGAGGACACTCACACCATTCCCAATCATAAGCTGTCCCTTCTCTCTATGCTCACCTCCTCTCCTCTGCTTTATAGTAATTTATTTCTCATCTCAAGACTTGGCTCAACTTCCTAAACGGAGTTAGACAAGTCTTCCATCTTCCTATGTTGGAGAACTTAGCTTAATAGTAATTTTTTTGCATCTGGTAAACCCCATTTGTCTACAAGGGTTTTGAGAATACAGTTATGTATCTATTTATGTCTCACAAAGCCTAGCACAGTGCCTGACACATAAAAGCTGTTTGACACATGTTTTATGAACAAATGAATGAATATGTACCACAGATGAACAAACAGCCCTTGCTCTCAGGTCCCCGATTAGAGTTAAATCAGAATTCCTCCTGATTGGAGGACTTAAGAGACCCAATACTGTGGAAGTCAGAAAATACAGAGTTGCCAGAGCAGATTAAGAGTCCAGTTTTGAAATGAACCTCATTCCAGCCAAGATGTGAGGTCAGGTTCCTAGCATTCCAGGGAAAGGTATTTCTCAGGGTCCTGGAATATCAGAGCCCCAGAGGGACGCTGAGTGTCGGGGGGGCGGAGAGCAAAAGTTTTGGGGACTCACTGGGTGGGCTTCCCCTCCTGCGTCTCCCATACAGTTGTGATTTAAGCCCTAGTCCTTTAAACAGGGTCCTGCCCCATTCAGGTGAGGATACACCAGGACTGTCCCAGCCAGAAGATAAACTCAGCTCGCCATGATGCACACCTGGGCTCTGCGGTGCTAGGCCAGCCCGAAATACCTGGAAAGCCAGAGCATAGCTCTGCTGTCCTCACCAAGCTCAGATGGGAAGGCATAGAGTGTGGGAGGGCCTTTCCTTGGGTCCAGAACAGACATTTCAGTGGTCACTACCTGGCATCCATAAGTACTCAAAAATCTTTGTGAATGAATGCATGAGTAAATGAAGAAGATAAAGAGAAAAGAAATACAGGTCACCTTTTTAGGTTCCTAGGAACTTGCTCCTGTTTCTGTCAGTACAAATGCTACATGTATCTCGAAGCCTGTTCAAACACGCCTCCATGCTGGCCAGGGGACTACCGTCTGTAGGGCTCTTTGTATTATTCATATTCTCATGTGTTTATGGAATGTCTCCTCAGTGAGACCATCTGTGTCTTGTAGGCCAAGACTTTGCCTTATGTTCCTTTTGTGTTTCTCCTACCTGTAGCACACAGACCCAAGGTATGGCTGGCACCCTTTGTCTGCCTGTGCCTCCAAATGTGAGGGAAAAAGGAAGTAAAGATTCCAGGGCCAGCAGGATGGTGGGAAAGGAGGAAAGAAAGAGACAAAAGGTTTTGGTGGCAAAGAAAAACCATGTTTTGAACAATCTAGCTTGTGCTAAAATTAAAATAGAAATGGCTTTCAAGATGGCATGTGTAATTACAATTAATTAAATATTCTTTTGACCAAATTATTTAATTACCAAAGCTTCCCACAACCTCGGAGTTGATTTAATCATAAATGCCATAAAAATGAGAGAAGTAGTAAATGGATGGTCTTTTAGTACATCCATGTTATAAATGGAACTCTCAGCCGGAAACTAGAGGAAGGGAGAAGAAAAGAGAAAAAAGAAAAGGCCTCCTGATGCTCCAGGTTTCTGGGGTCTGTATCTCAGGGTGGGGGGCAGGGAGAAGAGGCAGTAATTAGGGAAATGTGCCAGAACGGGTTCTGAGTGCAGCAGGGGACAGTGAAAAGGATGTGGGCTTACAAGTCAGTCAGACCCGGTTCAGCCCTGCACTGGCAGTTACCAGCTGAGTGACCTTCCTGACTTGGTTATTTTCATTCACTGAATTGGAATAATTATAATAAAAATAAGGTCAACACCTGATGTCACCATGTGGATGAAATAAACTAGTAAATGTAAACCACTTGACACAGTGAATGACCCACAGTACACTCAGCTATTGCCAATTCCCTTCTGTGATTTTGGGAACTGCTTGCTCTTTAAATGGGGGGCAGGGAGGAAGTTGGGGAGGAGGGCAGAGCAGGATGCCCTACATTTCAGATTCCCCTGAATGATCAGCTTTCTTTGTGGGACGATACCGGTGCTGATGATACGCTCCACTGGTCACGGCCATGTCTCCTTCTTCCATCCCCTGCGCCCAACCACCTGACCCCTCTTGTCCCGACGTCTCCATCAGCCCTGCCCTCTGTCTCACCTGGGAGTCCCAGCTCTGCTGTGGGGGCCAAGCCATCTGTTCTGCTGATGGGGCTTCATCTTTCTCATTTTGTTTTCTTGGCTTAAATGATTGTCCATCTCAGGGAGGCGGTTTATCACAATAGCCCGAGTGTGTGTGAAGAGTGGAATATATCAGAGAGGAAATCAAAGTGTTCAGTGGAGTGGAAATGTGGGTGCTGGTTGAGACTTAGTATATTGAGGCAAGAAATAGGACTCACAGACTTGAAATACTAGAGTCCAAGAGGTCCCAACCCATCCCCAGGGCTCCCTGTCTCCACCATCCTAAAGTACAGATGTGGAAACTAAGGCACAGAAATGGAAATTGACTTGCTTGTGCTCATCCAGCACCAGAAGTCAGTCTTAAGTTTCCCATTCTCATCCAATGCTCTTTTTGTGATAAACCACTGCTTTTTCATGGCAAATTACAATTTTATACAGTACTACTTATTACCAACTCCTGTCTCCCCAAACAAACAAACAAAACAAAAAGAGGTTGCCATGACAATTCTAGGTGATCCCCATTCTCTCAATGGCATGTTCCCATGCCAGTACCCTGTTGTCACTACTCCCTGCTCGGCACACCCTCTGGCCCTTTGAAGGTGGTGATGAGGCTGGCTGTGGGCACCCAGGACAGGAGGTCTGCTTCCTTAGACAGTTAACAAGATGTATCCCCAGAACGCAAGAGGTCTGCTTCATCCCCCCACACACCCTGATGTGAAAGGTATGTCAGAGAGTTTTTCTGCAAGAAGCTGATCTAGCACATGATGGGTCTAACCCAGAGGTCAGCTCTGACTTAGAAGGCTTGATTAGACCTGATATATCTGGAAGTTGTTTGACTTTGATCAGCCTGGAAATTTCCATCTTGAATATGTTCACCAACATGTGGGTAAACTGAAGAGTCTCTTATTTTCCCCTTCAAACTTTGCCCTAGGGCGATGGATGATCTCTAGCAGTTTGGAAATTCTCCAGTGGGGATTTGTCCTGGTTTTAAGGTTTGCTTGCAACATTGGCCCGATAATTCCAGTATTCAGCCAGAGTGAGTTTTCTTATCAGGACTCCATATCTACATTTGTAGAACACATTTTATCAAGTACTTGGCAGGAGATATGGTATAGCAAGGAGGTAATTCTCTTGTATTGGACTGATTTGAGAATTCTTAATAAAAACTCCCCAAAATCCAGTTGCACTGATACAGATGGAATTGGTAGTATGTGCTTCAGACTGAATTAACTCTATAGAGGCTGAATTAATGACAGGAGCCCTCAGCAATCATCCCATTGTTCACCTCCTGTATGATGTTATGCTCATCTCAGCCGCAGAGGACCCTCAATCAAATAATAGAGCTTATTCATCTTAGACTATTATAGTCCATAGAGGCCTATAGATTACTGAGAAGGGAGTTAGCATTATCCACATTTGGATTCCTGAGTGTTTATTTTAGAAATACAAAAAAATAATTTCAGTCCAAGCAGATTTATGTTTCCCCACACAGATATCAGGCATGCTCAGTTTTTGAGGGCTATTTATTATATGTTACTGCCTGGGAGTCACCACCCCATGGGTGCCAGCCTCCACCTTCATTTCTTCTCTATCCAGATCCCCACAACTGCACCTTCTGTTCCCCCCACCCGGTGGACCATTCTTGCTCCAATTCCCAGATCAATCTAAAGTTATGAAAGATGGCATCTAGAGAGCCTCACCCACAACAGTTGGGGTTAGCGTCCATCACCTTGCTGAACTGAGATCCAGGAGCTCAACATTGACCACTGTCTCCTCTGTTATCAGAATCAGGATATAGCATTCCTGGGATAGTTATATGAAAATAATAATGGTGTTGATGATAATAATAGCTAACACTTAAAAATGACTTACATGTTCTAGGCAGTGTTTTAAGCGCTCTATACTTATAAGCACATCGAAACTCTTGCACTAACAGCTGAGTCATGGTCCACCCCTGAGAGCCCTCTGCCCTCGTTCCCAGGCCCCTCTGATTCTTTGCTGACTACCCAATTCTCTTGCTGTTCCTAGTACCTCTTCTAGGACTAGAGATTTGCCCTTGAACCCTAATTTGAGGGCCAGGACTAGTCACCCAGGCACAGAATTCCCAGATAATGACAGTATTTTCTTCTGTCTGATTTCTAAAACTCCTCTATGAGGCCTTGCTGGAGGCCTGCCCCCTGCCCTTGGAACTGCGGTGTTTTCTGCTGTGTGATTGCTCACCAAGATGGCTTCTCTGTTTGGACACTGAACCTTATCAGCCCTGACAAACCCATGCTTGGTTGGGGTAGGTCCATGCCAAGTCTTAACCTGAGGCTTCAGGTCAGAGTCTGGAAAAATAATTCCAAATGGCATGACTGTCCAACAATGAGTTTATTTTGGAGCTTCCATAACTAACATGCGTTGGTTATGACTTTAAACCAATTTATACCAATAATGAAAAGAATGATAGTGCAGTTCCATCATGGGTCTTACACACTCAATTCTGAAAACTGATAAGGAAGAACAGACTTAGTCCACATGAATCTGATATTTAAGAAAGTAGGCGATAATGAAAGATGGCTGGGACGTTCAAGACAGCACTCTGGACTTGTCTTCTGCTTATTTCTGTTGCTCTCCAGCATCATGAGTTCTAATGGTCCCTGATAAATAGCACGCTGGAATATGATTACAGAGCAAACATAGTTATTACATGGTGCAGTTGTTAACTGTGCAGCCATTACTGCTGATGTTCAGGGATCCATAATAATGAAAGCAGAGATAACATGGATAATTAAAACTTAAAGAGAATCCGATATCATTTTTAAGCCATCTAGTCTCTCCTGCACAAATCTTTTCTCCTAACTCACAAATATTTAGACTACATTGAACTGCATCTCTTCTTTCTACTCATACCCACCTTGTGATGGAGGGAGACAGGGCCAATTTATAGAATCCTCAAAAGACAGAGTAGCAAAAGAAAAAAATAGAGAAGCCCTCAGTAATCCACAGCCTGATTAATCATGCCTGGGTGACAATGAGTGAGAGGTAATACATTTATATCTTCATGATAGGTTCATCTTTAGGGGCCAGAATAAGCTAGGTATCAGCTAATCAGTGCCTGGATAATTAAGTGTTGGATGAACTTCTATATGGCTCCAAGAAGAAATCTTCCACTAAGGGGGAAATGTCAAATCTAATGTCGTCTGGACAACTTTTCATCATCTAAACCTTGTCTCAGCTGTGACTTTGGATTAGCTCTCTTTGCTGAGGCTTCTCATCTGTACATGTGGCCTCATGATCACCATCAGACACTGCTCTGTAGACAAGGAGATTCTGAATATAATGAGGGGGAAATGAGCATCCTCCACAGAGGTGACAAGCTCCTTCTCCCCACCGCCATCTCCAGTGAAGCTCAGCAGAGACTCCTGGATTTCCAGGGTTCTTCCATTACTTTTCAGGCTGCATATAAGCATCTAATTGCTCTTCTCTGTGGAAGTATAACTCATGCAGCTGGGTCAATGTCAGTAGGGTTCTTGTGGAGAAAGGAGGGCAGACATTCTAGGAATGTCCCTAAGACCCTGACGCTGAGATCTCTGGATGGGGTTGAGACAGCAAGAACAAACTTCTTTTTATGGAAGTCCTGATGGAGAATATGTCTCAGAAATCTAATCTTGTTTAACTGAACAGGAGAATGAATTACATGAGGTCTCTCAGTCACTAATAGCCAGTTGTGACATCCTTGGACAGGGATATTCCTCAGTGACTTCCAGAGAATGTCTAATCTCATTCCTGGGGAAATGATGGGCTCTCTCACTCTCTCTCATTCTTTTTTTTTTTTTTTCTCTCATTCTTGTAGTAAGACCCCAAAACCCACTTGGACCGACTCTTCTTCAGATGGCTTCATAGTGGCTAGGCTCTTGTGCATATGGTCTCAAGCTAGGTCTTAGCAAAAAAAGACCACCTAGCAAAATGCTGCTCCTGGACCTCAACCCCAGGGCCAGGGAAAGAGGCAAGATTGGTACAGAACCTAGATGGTTGCAAGTCACAAAGCTGGTATATTGGAATGTTGGGGGAAGGGAAAGTTATGGTATTAAAGACCTCGAGCTGAGATTAGAATGCCACCACACCATCTTCCACATTTTAGCAGGATTCTTCCCCTCATTGATTGGAAAGCCAAGTCCATCTTTTAGCTAATCACTCACCCATAGGGCTACATTCGTCCACAATTCCCACTTGTTTGCATTTGGAATATTGTTTTTCCAAACAAAAGTATCACTTTTCCTTATTTTTGTCTCTCAACTTACTCTTTCTATGAGAACAGTTTTATTAAATGAAATATGTTCTTCTTGACTCCCCCCTTTCCCTCAATGCTTCATCTAATCCATCAGCAAATTCTACCAACTTTACCTTCAAAATATATGCAGAATCTGATTACACCTTTACCTCCACTGCACAAACCCTGGCCTAAACTGCAAGCATCTCTCATGGGAAGCTAATGTCCTTGGATCCATCCTTGCCTCATTATAGTCTATTCTGTATGTAATCTCACATCATATCATATCACCTCTCTGCTAGCTTTCCAGCACATGCAAAGTAAAAGGCAAGGACCTCATGGTGACATTTTGTGATCTCGTCTGAGCTAACTTTCCAACCTCATCCAGAATGCCTAGCTTATTCCACACCAGCCACACTGACTTCCAGGTTCACTACCAACTTGGGAAATTTAACCTGTTCCTTCAGCCAGGAATGCTCTTCCCCTACCACTCACTCAGTTCCCTTTCTCACTTCATTTTGGTCTCTTTTCAAGTGTCCTTTATCAGAGAAGCTTTCCATAACTATTTAATTTGACTCCCTGTTCTCCTCACCTTGCTGACTTTTCTGCATAGAAGCTGACACCCCCACAAGAATGTAACCTCATTAGTGCAAGGATTTTTACAGTTTACTTCACCGTTATATCCCCAGTGGCTAGAACAATGCCTGGTAGGTAGTATACACTCAATAAATACATAGTAAATGAAAGAATAAAATCAGTGAAATAAAACTTCTTGCATATTTGGAAGGTGATAGGAGTAACTACGAGCTTCCAGAGATAAACATTTTCTTTAAAGGGAGAAGATGAAGATTTTATCCCCATATGCATTTTACTCAGCTTAGATACATGTGAATGTTTGGGGCCACTGAAGAAGAGTTCCCCAGTCCTCAAACTTCCTTTTCCCCTTTCCTGTATATGGTCTATGTGTTCCAGGCAAAGTCTGAGCATACCCTTCTGGAATTCTCACTGTGGGCTATAAGGGCAATGAGTTCCTTAAGTACATGGACAGTTGTCTGGGAGAGAGAATTTAGGGGGACTTGTTTGTTAAGCCAGGTGCTGCGACCATTACCCTTAGCACCAATGCCACCAAGATTTTGATAGGTGTTTGATTCAAGTTTGGTTGTTCATCTAACTGAGAACCCTCATTCTTAAAGCTTACTGTGCCCTATATTCTTCAGAAGACTTCATTAAGGACCCATATTTAGTGGTCCTTTGCTATGTGGAAGAGCACATTATCAGGTTTCTGACACCCCCCTTCGATTTCCCTTGAGTCCACAGGAGGGGCATGGGGAGGGAGGCTCTCAAATTGTATACATAATTATCTCCTTTGCAAGATAATGCTCTTAGCCATATCTTAAAGTTCCAGAGCTGGATATTAATTGTTCACATACTTCACCTATCAAAAGTCTCTTGTAACCAATGGAATATACATATTTCTAAGTGGACTGACAAGGGTTGAAATTACCATAAAGCACCAGGAGCAAAAAATAAGCTAATTAGCCTTCACAGAATTAAGCATGTGATCCCTTGCTCTACCAAGTACAGGTGCTTTGCATAAGATCATATAACTGGCCCAGGTAGAGTTGAAAAAATAATGACAACTTAGTCTGATGTAGAACTTCCATATTATGCTGTTTTCTAAATAATGTTTCTCATTCTAATTAATGATGTTTATTTATGCCTTTATTTATTGATACAGTTTATAACAAAAGAATCCAAAATAGCTGATAAGGAGACATACTATAAAGAAAAATAAAATACATAAAATGTGGGGAAATGGGTCAAAGGAAAATAAAGTAGGGAAAAGATGTGTCTAGAAGTAAGGATCATAGACAAAATTCATGTTTTGAGCTCTTATATACTAACAAGAGGCTAATCACAAGTTTGATTTCAAGCTTCCCATAGTCAGTTTGAGATAGAGACACAATCAGTTTTGTGGTTTGCATTGTCCATAAGGTAAAAATAAATGAGTTATCTAGAAGTATTTGGGTGACAATACTGAATAAATTCTCCCAAGCGTCCTCTTAGGTAGAACACAGTAATATAAGGATTAACATACTCAACAGCATCCTCCATTGCTCACTGTAGAGAGGGCACAATGGGGTGGAATGACCCATAGGGCAAGGAGTTTTTATCCCATGGGTAGGAAAAGGAAGATGTTCAGCAGTGCAGTGACCCTCCTTATCTATTTTTGTCTTCCAGCTAGGATTTAAAAAAAAAATCTTCCCCATGTCTGACACTGGAATAAAAAACTGCTTTTTACTAATGTAGCCCTTTGTTCATGAAGCTAGGTTACAAATAGTTTTGCTCTAGGCTCCAGGATTGTGCTGAGAATCCTTTGTATTAAACAGAGGGGAGGATGTGTTAGTGAATTATTGGCCAGGGAAGCCTCTTAGCACAGGGTTAAGAAATGAGCTATCCAAGGTGCTGGAATCTATCACTAAAAATGGAATTTTCGTGCCCCATTCTCTTCACTTCAATTCAATAGACATGTATTGAAAACCTATTATGTGTTAGGAACTATTAAGCTAATGCCATGAAGATTAATAAAACCTTGCCCCTGCTGTCAAATAGGTCATAATCAGAAGGCAGAGAGGTAGACTCACTACCCAGGGCCAGTCTACTCTTAAGGATACTCTGGCAGCAAAGTGAAAGGGTCTCTAACCCAGCCTAGAGAGATCAGAAAGAACAACCCGGAGGAGGAAATCCATAAACTGAATCTTGGAGAATATTTCCATTACCGCTGCCCCCAACCCACAAGAGGTAGTATGGGAAAAGTCTATGAGTGTGTACATATGAGTGGCATTTAAGGGTCTGTGGAGTACATGCTAGAGGGAGATGATGCTGTAAACCCAGGGAACAGCATATGCAAAAGCAAGCAAGTATGAAACTGCAAGAAAATTGGTATATTGTTGAAACCTATGGTTAGAGACAAGAAGATGCAGGAGCTTCATTTGGAGAAGCATCCAGAGGCCAAATCATGAAAGACACTTGGACTTTTCCTATAAGCAGCAAGGAGTTGCTGAGGTGGATGTGACCATATTTGCATTCTCTATTACCCTTGAAGTGCTGTGGAAGAAGGATTAGAGTTGGCAGCCAGTGGGGTAGGGGGAGAATGAAAACCTGGAGACTCGCTAAGTTGTTGCAGTGAGCTATGAGAAAGGATGGAGACCTGAAATAGGGCAATGACAGTTGGAAAGAGGGGAAAGAGATGGTTTTGAGAATCCCTGAAGGAAACATTAACAGAACTTTGTAATCTATTGGGTGAGGGGTGAGGGATAAAAGTCTAAGATATTTCTCCTATTTCTAAAGGGTGATGATGCATCAAGGGGAGGCCGAAAGAGACGCCTATACATATTTCTGATGCTTCACCTGTAAATGGGCCACTTCTTAGATAGATGTTAACCCCTCATGCCCCAATTCTATAATTACTTTCAACATCCTGGGGATATGCTCTAGGTTGTGATAGGAATTATCTTCCATTACATCAGCCTCTAGTTAGAAGGCAGTGTTATGAGTAGGAAGTGTTTGGAGGTAAGTATCAGGAGTTCATGGCCTCTCCTAGTCTATTGCCGAGTAACAGTAATATTGGTCACCAACTCTCTGTGCCTCAGTTTTCTCATATGTACAAAGGATGTTTGACAAGCCTTGTCTACCCATCTCACAGTCAGTGTAAAAACTAAACGCAGTACAGTTGGCCCTTGAACAGCACAGGGGTTAGGGGCAATCCCTCGTGCAACTGAAAATTCATGTGTAACTTTTGACTCCCTAAAAACCTACCTACTAATAGCCTACTTTGATCAGAAGCTTTACCGATAACATAAGTGGTTGATTAACACATATTTTGTATGGTATATCTATTATATACTGTATTATAATAAATTAAGGTAGAGGGAAAAATGTTATGAAGAAAATTGTAAGGAAGAAATACATTTACAGTACTGTACATCATTTATTTTAAAAATCCAAGTATAAGTGGACCTGCACAGTTCAAACCCCTGTTGTTCAAGGGTCAACTATACTTTATTGGACAATGTTTTTAGAATATGTATAGGATGCAAAGGTAAGATACTGTTGTTATTATTATAGGAGGGAAAATGAAACAAAGGATGGTAAGATGCAACAGCAGTTCTGCAGAGCCCAGAGAACTTTTTAATCATTTCCCTCCTTCTTTTCAGTACACAATGAAAAATACATACAAATATGGCCACAGACGTGCTGCCAAATTCAATACTCATAATATCTATTCAATATTCAACAATACACATGCAATATTGCAGATGGTTGTGGGATGTGATGGTCTCTTTCCAATAGTTCCAAAGGAGAAAACAAAATGTTATAAGACAACAGCCAGTCATTTGATGCATCCTGATTGTTT
Source organism: Zalophus californianus (assembly GCF_009762305.2). Taxonomy (NCBI): domain Eukaryota; kingdom Metazoa; phylum Chordata; class Mammalia; order Carnivora; family Otariidae; genus Zalophus; species Zalophus californianus. The sequence continues at coordinate 51,589,981 of NC_045604.1, read as the reverse complement.
AAATGATATGAGAGTCAGCAATCATGTGCAAATTAAAACATAATTATGCACACAGACCACCCAGGATTAAGTAACATTTCACAGATGCATGCTAAATTACTAAACATCCTTTGAAATAAATTGTGACCATCATTTGCTATTTTCCCAAGAATGTTATTACTAAAAAAGTCAAAGTACAGAAATATGTATTGCCTAGTGAATTAATAGTATGCATGTTATAAGAGATGGCTACCACAAATTGGGGGATGTGTTAGCAACAAAGTAGTCACATTACTCCACAGGGTCAGTAAACAATTTATGTAAATGTGCAGCAATAGAAATAGACACATTGCCCAACAACATGCCATTCCTCCCTTGACGATATAGATTATTTAGCTTTGAAGTATTTGGTCACGGTTTATTGAGACCCAATCAGTGCCACCTCATCATAATCCTCAAATGCAATCAAGCATGCACTCTCTAATTCTGGTGTCAGGTATATCACACCTTAGTCCAGCCAGATCATGGCTGTGGGCGGAAGGGTCAAGAACATGGTGGTGGTGGACTTATTGGTCCAACAACTGGAAGAGGAAGGAGGACAGACTGTGTGAGAATATATATTATGTAGACCAGTGGTCATTGTTACCATTCCTCTGCACCCCTCACCCTGTTCTACAAAGCTGGGCAGTTCCAACAGAAAGATGACCCTAATGGCAATGTCCTGGCCCTGAGATCTGTCTGCTTTTCCATGTAACCCCTGAAACTAGACTACTCTCCACCATCTCTGTCTTCCCTCACCTGTCATAGGGCAAGGCACATGATAAATACTCAATGCATGCTTGCTAAATACAGGAAATCTTTAGACAAGTAGAAGCCATTTTCTGGTGTTCAAGTGTCCTTGCACATTAGAATTTTTACTGAAATCCAGGAACCACTGAGTAAGTTACACTTCTACTTTCTGTGTCAGATGCCCTATTCATTTACAGAGGAGGGAGAAAGTATGTAAAACCTGTCTGTTCGCTCACTTTATATTTATGAATAAGCTTCTATTCTTTATATGATTTATGTTCTTTTGCTTCTTTCATTGTCTTAGGAATGAGCTATTAGTCAATGGTGAAGTGAAAAAATTAGCAAGTATTTATTGAGTGCTAAATGGGTGTAAAGTTCTGTGTTAAGTACAATTGAATGGTTTTTTAAAAATTACAATTCCAGCTGAGAAGGTTAAAGAGATACAAATGAAGTAATTTGAAAACAATAATAAAATGGCATGTGTTTTTAAATGAGCATAAAATTTGTCTAATTTATGTACTGTTTACTTTGAAACCTATTTTAATCAACATATAATAAAACACATATATGCAGAAAACAATTAAAAACAGGTCAACACCAAGAAAATGAAACATAAAGATAATTGTGCTCCCAATTTGGAAACACGTGGTTGCTGCCACCAGCACAAAGGCAGGCTTTTAAGATTCCCAGCAGCCAAGGCAAAAATGGAAAGGGAGCATTATGAGGTCTAGAATCTGCATGATCACTTAAGTGGAAACATTCTCGAGCCAAGAGAAGCAAACATTTTCCTTGTACTAAATTCTAAGAGGAATTTATAATGTGGATCATTGTCTTAGGAACATTGAACAACATAATGGACATATCTTCCACAACAGTTTTTAGAGAAATTGTAGAAATGTTCCTCATTTGGCTGATTCTTAAAATGGCCTTCCATAAAAGTCATGGGCATGATAATCAACACAACTCAGTGAAGATATTTCCGCAGGGAATGAAGTTAATGTGGTCCAGGAATATAGCTTTCTGAACAACCCAAGAGTTAGGGAGAGAACTTAATAAACAGTAAGCAATAAATAATTGACATATGCGTTGGTCTAACTTAAAATTTATCAGTTATTTCAGCTAAGTTTTTATCTGGAACTAAAAAGCAGTTCCTTTACTGCTGAATACTGGCAAATACTAGAATGCTGAATGAAGAGAGAGTTGTATGCTTTAGATATCAGATCTGTAGACACGACAAAGCTGATAATTTTGTTACCTAAGTTAAGAAGCCTGACCATTATTCTTGCCTGGACTAGAGGCCACAAGAAGGGCTTTGGACAGGGTCAAATTTTTCCTAATTCCTGGGTGCCAAGGCAAGAAAGTGAATTTTGGTAGTATATTAAATTGTGAATATGTTGGAGGCAGCGAGGTAAAATAAAGGTATTCTCGTCGAGTACAATTACACGATCTAAGACTCGCCTACGGCTTCCCTCTCCTGCCTCATAACTCAGGTCTCTTTGTAGACCCCACAGCCACTAAAGAGGCTCCATCTGACTCAGGTAGTTATTTTGGCAAAATGTTACTCAAGACAGACAGCTGGCTTTGCATGTGGGTTTGACGGCACTGACTCGGTCACTTTTAATGAGAAAGAAAACACATAAATAGTGCTAGTGTTATGTGTAGGCAGAGCACCAAGCTGCCAAGACAGCATAATGTGCTAGGGGAACAGGTGCAGAGCCAGGTAAAGTTCTTGTTGCAAGTAACTTTTCCAAGCACAAGCACTCATTATAAAGCCTCCAGCTCCACCATGAGAGACTCACTTTTGGGGCTTCTCATGTTTAAGAGGTTGTGATTGAGATAGAAGGGAGAGACAGTGGAATCTTAATCCTTGACCAAACACTGATAGAACCAGTATATAGATAGATATAACCTGGCCCGGGGATCACAAGCTGACTATCTTGCAGGACAAATTCAGCCTGCAGATATGTTTGTGTGGCTTGAACAGTGGTTTGAAAAATGGAATTTTTCACATAAAATTCACATTTTTTAGTTTTCTTAAAATAAATTGGAAGTTCTGGCAACACCAGGTTCACACTACCTATGGCAGCAATCAGCTGGAGCAAAATAGTCTCCACCCTATAGTCATAGCAGGTTTTACCCACTTTGTTTCAGTCCCCACCACTCCCTCTTGTCTGCTGCCAGGTCTGTTTCACCCATTTATATGACCTGATTTTTCCTGGGTTCTTTTGAGTTTTTAATCCCTCAGGATTTAATACCCCCAATTTATGTCCCAAAGAGGGGAAGGGATTTGCTCAAGTTTGGACATCTGGTTAGTGTCTGAGCCAGGGATGACCCCATCTTCCCCAGCTCCCTGTTCTCCCCATTGAAGATCTAAGCCCTTAGCAGGCAGGATGGGATGGGTACCAGTGGAGGTCAGCCCCTGATCAGGGAAGAGGAGTCAGGAAATCACCAAAGATGAGCTTTGCTCAGTTCACACTGTTTTGCCCCAGGCTGGCTCTGCCTGCAATAATATTTTTACAGCATCCTCCAGAAAAATCAATTTGTTTAAAATAGCAACTGATTTTGCCCTGGATGAAAATGTTTGGCATATGCAAAAAAGGGAGTATTGTGTTTTCTTTAAAGCTCTTCCTAACCTATGAACAAGTGCAATTGTTCACCGCACATATAAAAAAAAATCACTCAAGTGTATTTTCTTGGGAGAGAGACAGATTTAAAATTTAGGAATGTAGGTTTTTATCTAATTCTGTAAGAGCCTTTCTTTCAGTCACATAATGCCTTTCTTTGTTATAATATTCAAAAATATGCTTGTCACTATTTTGTGTTAAAAAAAAAGTTCATGGTCTAAAGCTCTCTTTTAGGAGAAAGAAGCAAAGTAAAGGAAGAGGGAGACGTTGGAGTAAATGGTTTTGCCTAGATGAAAAAAAAAATCACAGGCAGAACATTTCCAAGTTGCTAAACACCAGAAGGAGATAACAGACAATGTATGAGATGCCAATTATGATGGTAACAATAATGAAAATGGTCCTAAAGCAGTCCTGACTGTGCTTTGGAAAGCCTCAGGTCCTAGGCAGACAGGAGTCCTCCTCTGAAGCTCAGGGGTTCTTGGCAGTGAGACCTTCCTTACCTGGAAGCTCTGTGATCCCAAGTGTGTAGGTCAGGAATAAGGAGCCCTGGGGTAGCCCCCAAGAGAAAGTACCAGTCACATCAGTCCTTTTCTTCTATGCCAATAAGCTGGATATTTTCCAAGGCAGAACCCCTGGTTTTCCAATCTTTTCCACTTCTGTCCCTGGCAGACCCCCTCCCCAACTGTGTACAGTGCAGATGGCATGAGTAGTCAGCTTCTGCTCACCTGGTTCCCCCTTTCAGAATGCCCTTCCCCTCCACCTTTAGCCAAAATCCCAGCAAGTTCTCTTTTCCATGAGTCCATCTCTGATCCCTGGTGCTCTCCACCCACTGGAATTATATTTAACTTTCCCTCCTGCTAGTTGTTGCTTGTAATTCCTTCCTTGCACTGATTTTGTTCTGCTTGGTTTTACTCTCACTGTCTCTCACTGGATGGTGAGTTCCCTGAGACCTGGAACAGTGACTTAGCTACGTTTGTACCTTCCCATTTTCAGAGTTTTTGTCTATAGTAAGCCCTCAATAGATATTTAATGAATATAGGGCTCCTTTTGTTAAAGAAATTAGCTGCTTTGCTGGGCAAGGAGTGATACCAGCGAGGCAAGAATTAAGTCAGTCATAGGAACACAGTCTCGGGTCACTCAGTCAGTTTCCCACAACCCAAAGGGACCCTCTCACCCACACACCAGCCCCTCACTCCACCATCACATGGCAGCAGATGGCTTGGCATCCTAAGAAGACAGAGATGGCCCAATTTCAGTTCCCACCATTGCAAATTGTCCCCCTTTCTTTCTCCATCTCTGAGAAGGGAGTGCTCCTCTTTTTGATGGCTTACTCCTCAGTCCTGTCTCCCCAACACCCATCAGCTGCTCCTTCTCCCACTTGCCTATTCAACTCTCCCTGCCCAGTGGTCCTTCTCCTTATGGTGCCAGTGAAGTCAGTCTTGGTCCACAGCAAAGCAATCCTCCCCTTCCTTAAAGCCACCATCTTCTGGGCTCCTCTGCCCACCTGTGGAACCTGTGCCACCCTTGGTTCTCCCATCTCAGTAGACATGTTATCATCTACCCAGTCACTTGGCCAAAAACCTCAGGTTCATCCTTGTTTCTCCCTTTCCTTTACTCCCGGTGCAAGTCCCATGCATGGCCATCCTTGTCAGCTCTGCTTGACACCTCGTCACCTTTCTCCTCCTCATCTGCCTGGAACAGTGCAGTGGCAGCTACTCTTACCCCATGACCAACATCCCGTCCCATCACTGAGGGATGGTAAAACATGCTTGGGCCATGTTCCTCCCAGCTGGATGCCCTCCCATGGTTCCTGGTGACCCCAAGACAAACCCAGGCTCCCCCTAGTCAGGCCCCCCTACCCTCCTGTGCACTCCCTTCCCTCCGGCTTTCCCTTGAGTGCGCCCATCACCTCTTCGTCTCCAGGCTTTTTCTTTGCCGTTCCTTCTACCCCAGAAGCTTTCTCATGCTTTCCCTCTGCCTTCAGGTCAGCTTAATCCAGATTATGTTTCTATTAACTATTTCTTAAAGTTTGGTATCAGAATGAGAATATAGTCAGTGGTACTGTAATAGCATTGCGTGGTGACAGATGGTAGCTACACTTGCGGGGAGCACAGTATGACATATAGAGTTGTCAAATCACCATGTTGTACACCTGAAACTGATATAATGTTGTGTGTCAACTAGACTTCAACTACAAAGAAAAAGAAAAAAATAAAGATTGATATCAAAATGAAAGCACAAAATTTTAAAAGTCCCTAGGGTTCTGTTGATCTCAGCTTGAGAAGCACTGTTTTGAAGGATTTCTGCTTGCTTGTATGTCTTGCTCTATTTTTTTTATAATCTTAACACATGCTAATTGAGGAAATCATAAAATCTGGATTATTGAGTTGGCCCCCTCATAAGGGAGTACTTTGATGGGACTGCAGGGTCTGTGTTTGTATTATTGTTTACAATAACCTTGGCAACAAGTTGGGCTGGATTAATGGACAGAGGATAATAAGAAACGAACAGTGGGGACAACACAGCAACTACCTCCCCACCTTATTACCAACCCTCCCCCACCTCATACCTGTCCTCCCCCATCTCATTACTAACCCTCCCCCACCTCATTGCTGCCCTTTCCATCTTATTACTAACCCCTCCCTCATCTCATTACTAACCTTCCTCCACCTCATTACTAACCCCTCCCCTACCTCATTACTAACCCCTCCCTTATCTCATTACTAACACTCCTCACCTCATTACTAACCTCTCATGTACCTCATTACTAACCCCCCTCACCTCATTACTGACCCCTCCCCTACCTCATTACTAACCCCTCCCTTATCTCATTACTAACACTCCTCACCTCATTACTAACCTCTCATGTACCTCATTACTAACCCCCCTCACCTCATTACTGACCCCTCCCCTACCTCATTACTAACCTCTCCCTCATCTCATTACTAACCCCTCCTCACCACATTACTAACCCCTCTCCTACCTCACTACTAACCCCTCCCTCATCTCATTACTAACCCTCTCCCCCCTTTACAACTCCTCTTCCAGCACCACATTCACAAGGACTGGGGCTAGGCTCTTGGAAGCAAGAGTTGTTGGAACAGAGCCTTGCTCAGGCAGAGGGCTCAGCATATTCTCTGAGGGGTAGGGTTACCTTGGGCTGAAGGAAGAAATGGGTGGCAAACCTGGAGGGTCAAACCCAGAGAGGAACATAGAGGCTTTTTGCCCTAAGCTGAATGAATGAATGCATGAATGAATGATGTGAAGGAGGGAAATTCAGGCACATTGGAGATTTCTTAAAAATAATATAATAATATTAGGACTATGTTTTAATAAAATTGAAAAAAACACATAAAATGGATAAACTTTAAAATATATAAAATATAGTATTTCTAACAGGTATTGAAAAGGTAATTAACTCTTTCCAAAGAATATTAGGCCTGGTCAGTTAGACAGTTACATTCTGGTAAGTATTCAACCAACAGATAAACTTTACCTCATATAAGTTGTTCCAGAAAATATAAAAAGAAAAATGCCTACTCATTTCATGAGGCTACTATTACCATAAGCCTAGACCTGGATAAGGATAAGGCAATAACAAAAATCACAGGATCATTTCATTTCTGTGCATGGAAATAAAAATTCTAGATAAAATATTAACTCACTGAAATAATATTGAATTGAAACAATTAAAAGATTACAGTCAAGAAAGATTAATGCCAGGAAAGAAAGGGTAGTTTAACAGCCGAAATTTATTCTAACACTATATTCACATAGAGATTATATTATTATTTTACTATATTCAGAAAAGGTGTTTAATGAAGTACAAACCTATCTAGAAATAACTTTCAAAAACTAAGAATAGAACTTTCTTAATCTGATAAAGGCGATATTCTAAAAATCCAGAGGAAACCTCATACCTTTAAACTAATAGATTAAAAAACATGAGAATATAATTGCCACTTTGAGTTGGCAATACATATTTTTTAAAATAAGATTTAAAAAGCACAAACAACAGAGTAAAAAATTAATAACTTTAAATACCACAAAATGAAAGATTTCTATTCAATGGTGACCACATAGACAAAATTCACAAAGTTAATAGATAGGTCATAAACTTGGAGGTGACATCTCAACGTATTAACAAAACAGTAAGAAATTAATATCTATGATATAAAAGGATCCTACAAATCAACAAGAAAGGAAACCTAATAGAAAAGTGGGCAAAAGTTATGGGTAGAAAATTCATAGCAGAGAAAAGCAAACTGGCTAACAAATATTTGAAGAGATGGTCAACTCATTTGTTCATTGGAAAAAATGCCAATTAAAACAATGTATAGGGACGCCTGGGTGGCTCAGTCGGTTAAGCTTCTGCCTTCAGCTCATGCCGTGATGCCGGAGCCCTGGGATCCAGCCCCACATCGGGCTCCCTGCTCCCTCTCTCCTCTCTCTCTCAAATAAATAAATAAAATCTTAAAACAAAAAAACAATGTATAATATGTTACACCTATCCAAGTGGCAAACATGTTAAAGCCAGATACTATCAAGGCTTGGTGAGAGACTGAGAAGAGGAAACCAACATAGTCTCGTTGGAGCACAGTGACTCTGGAGAACAATCTTATTAAAGTTTTCTATGCACAGCTCCTATTTTATAACCAGCAGTCCCATGCCCAAAGACACGCTCTAGAGAAACTTTGACACAAATGGCTGAGGAGATTTGTGCAGCTTTATTTGGGGCAGCTGGAAATGGGAGGCAATCTAGGTGTGCTCAGTCTAAGAAAGTAGCCGATGAAAATGCAGCCAATCCATGTACAGCGCGACACTATGCAGTTAGACGAATATTCAGAAATTCGCTCAGCAGCATGAGTCATTCATAAAAACATGGCAACAAATGAAAAAGGTCAGAAACAGGATGAAGTATATTGCTCAACATCATTTAAATAAATTAAAGCCAGACCACAAAACGATACTATACATTTTACAAACAAAACAACAGATGTCCAAGGACACATACCACACACACTCAAGTGGGGGCTTATAGGGATGGGAGGGGCCCGGGGAAGCAGAGGAACGAAAGAGACGAATAAAATGGAGCAATCCAAGAAAGGGACTTCGTCCTGACAAATTATGATAGTTTGCCATGATTTCAATAATGTAATTAATTCAGCTTTTTGTAGCTTAGGTTTACAGGAGAAAAAAGAAACAAGCGGGGGACACACTGGGTTATTTTATAATGCATACAGATATCTTAAAGTCAAAAGGATCGGCAGTGTTACTCAGTAACCAGGTAATACTTGATATTCACTTTGTAAGCAGACATTTGTTCTGAGCAAAACAACAGCAAATCATATGAAATTGATGTGATTCATTTGAAGGTGAGTTTTTAAATGTTTTAATTTAATTTATAAATTTACTTTAATTTTATAATTAATGTAAGATTTCCAAGTGTTGAGAATGTATACTTAGTTTTATGTTTACCTAAGTTTAAATTCAAGCACCATTATAATAAAAGTTATTTGACATTAGAGTCCTTGAGAATATTTTTCTCTACAAGAGAGTATTTTTCTCTTTACTCTACTATGGGAACCCATTTGAGGGTTATGACTGTTCGCCACCTTAAGAGACTTGAGTCTTATCTTAAGGTATAATGGTTTGGTGCCCCAACACATCTAGATATTCTTTTTGCTCTTCCCCTAACTATTTTAGAGCATTTCTGTGAATTCCCCCAAATCCTCCTTGCTTATTGCCTTTCATGGCCCTGAGGCCCCCAACTCCCCTTTGGTGTGTACATATAAGAGATGTTTTAAAATGAGACTTTTCAAGAGCAAGATGCTGGTTTTAGCTACAGAAAGCCCTAGCTGTTTGGAAAGCCTCTCAGAGTGGATTTGCCACGGATAATATAAAGAATGCATGAATGCAGAAAAAGGTGAACCCTACTCTATCTTGGAGAGAAGGGGATTAAGTGGCCTACATAAACCAGATCAGAATGCTGTGCTCTGATGCTGACTTCAGGGGTCACTGTGCTCTCTCCTATCTAGTCTCTCTATGGGGACCACAAGCTTCCAGTCACAGCAGTGAGGATACATCCTCTATGTGTCACAAGGTTTTGAAAAAGTGGACTATATCCCTCCTCCACATTGAGTGCCTCTGTCAAAGTTCTTGCCTCTTCTGGGAATGCTAGTTCCTTCCTCCTGTCCAGCCTCCATCTGACCCTTTTAAGATTGATTTCAGTAAATCTCTTCCACCATTTCCATCAGACTAATTCTTCTTCCACTGAGTGGATGTGATCTCTCCTTCTGCCTCTGTGTTGATGCTGACAACTGACGTGGGGTTATGGTGCACTGGGATTGTCAGTTATAAGACCCTGCGGCACAAGGTGCTGGCTTGCCTACTGCTCAGTCCATTCTTGGCATAGTACCTGATAGGCAACCTGTGCCCCATGAATGTACTATGAGGTAGGTCAGAAGCACAATGCTCTATCTTCTAGACCTGCCCTATTATAGCTCTGCTCCTTTCAGAAAATTAATTCCTTATTTGGCCTCCATAATTTTTATTAACTCACCCTATGTCCAACCCCAGGACAAAAAAATATATATTTCCTTTAATTTTCCCAAAAAGCCTCTAGGGCAGGTATATTATCCCATTTTGCAAATAAACTGAGGCTCAGAGAGGCTATAAAACTGTTGCCTGGACAATAAGAGATAAGAGCTGGGATTCAAATTCAGATCGGCCTGATTCTTAATTCCTTTCTCTCGCCTCCGCGTTGGGCTGCCCTCAAAATAGAACGAGCGGATGAGTAGAGGAAATCCTCATTATCACACTTCCTCTCAAGGAGGATGGGACGTGCGTGCACACGTGCTTTGGAAACTGTGAAGAATTATTTGCAATTTAACTATTATCATGAGTATTGTTGCTGCTTCTCTCACCACTGTTAGCAAAGAGCCAGCTGTGACCTTACATGAGTGAACTGCTCCAGTCATTCGCCGAGCGGGGGCAGCTCAGGCATTCCACCTCACCAGTGCCCTCGCCAATGAGGGTAAAGGAGCGGGGAGGGCTAGGAGATATTTGTCACCCTTTGGCTCTGAGCTGTCATTAAAAAGCACTATGAGGAAGCTCATTAGAGCTCACTGGGGAAATGGTATGGGGTGCCTGCTCAGGGCTGCTGTGTGGGGGGGGGTTGCAATTTTTGTTCAAGCCCCAAGGATCAAGGGTGCTGGAATCCAGCCAGTGGTCTGTTCACTAAGCCATGTGTCCTGTGCAGGATGGTGACCTCCCAGGGAAAGAAAGAATCACCCTAAAGCATTGAGCCATCAGTCTATCTGCCCAGACAGGGCATGTTTTTAAAAATCTGTCCTTGTAGGGGGAAGGAGGAGGAGTGTTAGGCTGTGTATGTATGTGTGTGTGTCTCTGTGTGTGTGTGTATCTTTTTCTAATTTGTCCTAGGCCTCCAGCAGCTTGCCAAGCCTTATGCCAGCCCTACACCAACCCTGATGAACCACACAGACCAGCGATGACCTCGCCTACATGGTGGGACAGGCAGGAGACTCTCTGCCAGCTAATGGTAGCCATCAGCTGTCAGATAAAAATATTTTTCAGCTCCTGCTGGCTGGAGCTTGGGCCTAGAAAAATCTCCTAGCTCCATTAGCTCAGCCACTTGAGAGCCCAGCTCCAGGTTAGAGTTAAGTCCTAAAATCAGAGCCACTGGTTGGGACCCTGTATTCACTGAGGGGCTCTGCTCAGGCATATACCTGAATGGGCTCTGAGCTGACTCACTCCACTGCCTGCCCTCCTTCCTGTCCTAATTAGCCCAGGCTGGGGGTGGCAGTATCACTGGAGGAGGTGTGACTCATCCCCGTACCGTACCAGCTTATCAGAGCAGAGCTGTTGGTCATGTCAGCCTTCGGCTGGAGCTGGCAGAGGCAAGGAGTCGAAGACCCATGAGCAGGAGGCGTTTGCAGGTGGAGAGGTATGTGGCTGTATCTGTGTAAGCCTGAAGTGTGTGCGTGGTGCGAGCATGTGGTTGTGTGTAAAAGGATGTGAAGTGGTTACATATTAATATGATTGTAGGTGAGAATATATTTGTGGTTGTTCATTTGTTGTATGTTTGTTGTAGGCAGCTGTGTGTGCTGAGTGCGCGATGAGACAGAGAGACAGAACATGTGAGGAAGGAGGGAAAGAAGGGGATGCAGAAGGTAAGGAGGTGCAGAGAAGGAAGAAGAGAAGATGCAGGTGGAAGGGATGGGGTGATTAGGGGAGAAGAGACTGTCTTTTAGGGGTGGCTCATTCTCAGAAGCAAAGGGCTGGAACATTCTTTCCCAGATGAACATTCTGAGGTCCTTACTAAGATCCCAAGTTAATGAGGGGTTGGAGGGAAGCAAAAGCTACAGTCAAGCAACGGCCTCCCCTCAGGTGCCCCAGCATCATGTGGATCATTGACACTCAAAGACTGGGCCACAAGCCCCCAGGGCTCAGAGGTCCCAGCTCTTGGGGTCTGGCTTTCATCCGATGCCCCTGCACCTCCAGGTTTGGAGCCAAGGCTGCTACACTCTTCCTCCCCAAACAGGTCAAGAGCCCCTCAGGTGGATGGACCCAGCTCCCAACAGCCCCTCCAGGCCCAGGGTCTCAGCCGTCATGGGGTCGGGGCCAGCACAGTGCAGCAGGGAGACGCTGCTTCCCTCTGCCCGACAACAGAGGAGAACTGAGGCGCAGAGCAGTTAAGCAGGTTTCCCAGAAGCCCTTCGCTCCTCCATTGTCCCTGAGTACATGGAGGGGTAGAGGGTTTGGATCTCAGGTTCTTAGTAGGGAAACCAGCCCTGGGGTTGGTGAGTCTGCTCTGTGTGCTCTGTGTGGAATGCCAGGAGGCCCAGGGAACCTGTGCTGAGGACAAAGTAGAGCCCCATCCCTGTCCACCCCACCTGTGGTGCACCTGCTGAATCAGGCGCTGCCAGCACCTGGCCGGGAGCAGGATGTTCGTGTGGGGAAGTGCTGAACAACTTGTGGAACCTTCTGCCAAATAAACATGACCTTCTCAAGGACTGTCGGTGCCTGGAACTTTTTCAGAGCCAATGCCCTTCCTTTTCCTCCTCCTTCACTGGTTTACTTCATTCAAACCCTGCTTAGATCAGGCTGACTTTCTGCTAAACACATTTCCACTGATTCCTTGAAAGCAGAAGCTCACGAATAGGGGAACCCTCTTTTCTCCAAAATCAGTGTGAGGAGACAGAATTTCTCCTTCACTTTCCTGCCAATCCTCGGAGACCATTTCAGGAAACAGCCCAGACTGGAGGGAGAGAGAGGGAAGACACCCAGCGAGTCTAACGCACTGACCATACACGAGATGCTGCGCTGCTGGCTTCAGGAAGTTTTTCCAGGCGTGCTGGAGCTGAGCACAACCAGAGGAAGCTGGTAATGTTCCGTGAGGGATTCTCAACCTGCTTGCATGCTGGGAGAGGGGGAGAAAATGGTAGGGGGGGTCGAAGCCATCTCTGCCTCTGCCCTCCTCCCATTCCACTTTCAAAGATGCCAAGTACTGCCCCAGAAGTCCCAGCCTGTCAGAAGACCAATCCCCTGGGTCCGGCCGCAGCTGGGCAGAGCTGGTTAGAATCTGAGGTCAACCACTCATACTGGGGGAGCCAGACTGGCCAAGGAATGTGGCTTCCCTCTGAAGCCCAGGGCTGTGGCTCATCCAGATGGATGGAAGGGGCTAGGAGCCAGGGACAGAAGAGTGGGTCAGAACCCTACTGCAACAGATCCTCCCCAACTCACTGTGGATGGTAGGTAAGACCAAGGGCTCTGCCAAGGATGAATGAATCCACCAGGGAAAAATGCTTTGGAGACCCTGTGTGCCAGTGAGGAGAGGGAAACCAGGATGAGACCCTCTTCCAGGAGAGGCACTCAGGTGCTCAGGCAGACTGCCCCACAGGTCCCACTGCATTCCCATTCATTCATGTTTGACTCACCAACACCTCCCTCTCCATCCCCAGGCTGATTCCTCCAAGAAAGCCAGTTGAGATCGGGAGGCTTCCGAATGTCAAGCCCTGCTTCTTCCATCTCCCTGTCCATCACGTGGGAGTTGTCCTTACCCTGCCTCTCTCATGGTAGTCACGTGAGGGCCGAAGGAGCTGAGCTATCATGAAATGGACATGCTTGTGGGGAAGGGATTCTGTTTATCAGAAAGACCCAGATGCCACAGTGCAGAGGTTCAGACCACTGGGTAATAACTCCAGGAGGTGGCCAATGGGGGTTTGGCTAGAAAAAAATAAGCTGGACTTATACATAGAATCTTTTGGTAGCTTTTTTCCCCTTCATTATAACTCTTAATTTCTCTTTCACCAAGTTTCTCTGAATTTAATATTGGAGGGGGACCTGGGGTCCCTTCCTACTGAAAGAGGATGCTAGAAAATTGGTGAGTCCTGACCTGCATGCTCTGTGTGTGCAGGAGACCTGGCTTCTCCTCCTGACACCAATTCTAACCACCTGAGTGACTGTGAACCAGCCTTGTCTCCTCTCTGGACTTGGTTTCCACATCTTTAAAGGTTTTTTAAAGGTATGGAAGCACCTGTGTGAGGCAGCACAACAAATCACTCACGAAGTGTGTAATCGGTTCCTCCAGCTGACCCCATGCCCCCAGCACAGCTCCAGGGGCAGTCCCCAGGGACTTCGATCGCCCTGAGCCCTGTGGGAAGGGCATACCCCCTTTCCCACCAACCAGCCGAGAGAGAATTCTACCAGGGATTGATCCCCTGAAGGTCACGGGTGGGTCATGTGACCTTGAGCAAGTACTTTCCCCTTTCTGTGCTCCTCAGTCTCTGTCGGTGCAACGCTTGCAGACCTCCCAGACCTCCCAGACAAGTGAGGATGGTTATGAAAGCCTTCAAAAGGCATGCACTTTCCACACAGGGCAGATGTCTGTTCATTCAGTATTTATGGGAATCTCAACAATGTCCCGTATTATCACAGACATCAGGAAGGGAATTGGAAGACGGTGAGAAAGAACCCAGAGAACACAGCACCATGGGTTCCTGGGGCTCCTGTGAGGTTACGGGAGGGAAGGGCAGCAGTGGGGTGTTGAGCCCACAGTGAGCTCCCAGAGGTGGAAGGAGGGCACCACCTCCTTGACTGACTCTTTGGAAGCTTCCAGAAGAAAGAGCACCAGTGGTGGGGAAAGGGGAGGAGGCTCCAGATGGTGTAGAACCTGGATGTGAGGGGTGTGCTCTCAGGAATGCATCAATGTCACTCAGCCCACAACTTGTCCACAAGACACTGAGCCATTTCCCTTGGTGGCTGGGACATCTCCGAGTCAGGGTGTGCGTGGACATCTTCACAAAGAGTCCCTGGATTTGGGTGGTACCTCAAAACAGTCAGTGTTCTTTCCTTCCATTCTTTAGCCACATGGTCATTCCTCCCACTCGTACTTCCTGCATTCCTGCCCGCCGCCACCAGGCTTCATAGAGGGGAGCAGGGAAGCAGCCAGCCATAGGGATGGCGGTCCGCACATGTGACCTGGTGAGGCCATCCTCCTAGAGGCACCAGGCATGCAGGTGAAGGAGCACCTCGGGCTTCCAGCCCCAGCTGACATCACACGGGACAGAAATGAGCCATTCTTCCCATCCCTGTGTGAATTCCTGAGCATTGGACTCGTGAGAAATAATAAAGTAGTACCTGTTTTAAGCAACCAAATTTTGGTGTAACAGGTAATGAAAGAGGTGCTCAGAGCAGTGGGGGGGGGGGCAGGGCATTGGAGGAACATTTTATTTCGGGGACATCAGGAAGTCTTCACTGACAAAGGGGACTTGGGTCAGGCCTGGAGACAAGAGAAGGGTTCCAAGGCCTTCTCTTCACCCTGCTTCCCACTGCATGGCCAGTGCCGCCCAGAGAGAGGCCTCCCTCCGTCTGACAGCAGAGCCCATAAAGCAAATGTCTTCCCATAGCAAGGGATTTTGCTGCAAATCCCTAATCAATGAGGAAAAATTTAAGGAGATTAAGGTAGCTGTTGCGCTGGACATGTCTCCCCTTCCCTCCCCCTGCTGGACCTTTCTTTCCTCTGACTTTACTTTTCTCTCTCTTCCCTCCCCTCTATATCTATGGGTCCTCTCTCCCTCCCTCGCTCATCCCTCTCCTCTTGCCTCCAGGCACCTCTCCCTGTTCAGTGCCTCTTTGCCCACAGTTCTTTCTCCTGCTTCCCACAGCCCCTGCCAGGCTCTGTCCCACCCCCACATTCCACCTGCAGGGGCCTTTTCTCCACAGCAGCCCTCTGGCCTTGAAGGGATGCTTTCACTGTTTATAAGTTTAGGACCAGGTGAAACTACTTTTTTAACAAGCCCACAGGGAGACATTCCTGCTTCCATCCCCAGCCCCTGAGACTACCCAGCCCTACAGGCAAATGTCCTGAAGAACTTGGTCTCCTGAAACTTGTCCTCTCCAAGTTTTAGGAGGAACAGACCAGGATTGAAGCATTAGAACCAGAAACCACAGGTGAGCAAAGACGGAAGTTGGATTCAGGCTCATGAATACTGGGGTAGTTGTCAGAAACCCAGATTTGGGCAAGAATAACCCTGTTCCTACATGACATTTAATAACACTTTGTGCTTACTACATAGCTCTTTCAGTGTTTCAAACCGCTCATACATGTCTTGCTTCCCTGTTCCTGTAGGATCTCCCCCCAATTCTCCATTCCGCACATCATAACCCACCCACCATGAGGACCCCCTGTTTGAGTCCCAGCCTTTCCACAAAATCTGATGAACTAATTCCTACAGCACTGAGCATCCACTTCTCACAACTTGGCTCCGGATAATTACTTATATTATCGCTTTCTCCTGCCGTTTCTGGTGTCAAGCCCCCCAAGTAGGGCTCTTGCAGGGCCCAGACCAGGCCTAGTACTTCCTCTATAACTGGTTCAGGGTCTGACTTTGTGTTGAGCTTCTGGTTGTGGGTCAATAGTATATGATTAATCAATTGATTATAAGTCTCATGCAAACCTGGGAGGCAGTCAGGGATGGATATTCTTCTATCACTATGAGGTTGAACAGTATGGGGTTGGAGGGTATCTCTTACCTGTCTTCTGGATCCAAGGAGGGCATTTATTCCATCAACCCTGTAAGACTTGCCACAGTCTGGGTGTAGGCGGTGTGCGAGGGGAGCCAAGAGGGCCTAGGACAGGTTTCCTCCAGTGTGCCTGTCCTCCTCAGGGGCTCACCTTGCTCAGCTGCTTGGAATAGAGTGTCACAGAGTGAACACTTATAGTGTCCCAAGTCGAATGAGTAAGATTTGAAGTTTGGTTTCAGACAGAACTACGTTCAAATCCCAGTTGGATGAGCAGTATCTTCAATTATTACTTTTATCATCTGTGAAGTGGGTTTAAATTCTACCTCACTGGTTTGTTAAAAGGATTAAATGATGTAGTTTATGTAATGCCATGAGCATAGTACCTGGCTCTTGTCAAGTGCTTGGAAAAAAGACAGATACTGTTATTCCAGGCTTCTTCACTAGGCTCCTCACTGTCTGTCCTTACTGTGAAAGAGATATTTGAATCCAGGAGCTGGAGAGGACTCCTTCTGCTCCCCAGGCAGCTACCCTGGCAGGGGATCTGCTCCTCCCCCCCCACCCCACCTCAGAGCATTGCCCTCCCCCTTACCTCTCAGAGAATCGCAAGTGAGCACCACTCAGGCCAGTTCAGATCTAGGGTTTGTTCCACGAGGAGTATAAAGGAGACGTGAAAACTGTACTTTAAGAAGAGGGAGTGGAAATCTACTAATGAAGCCTTTTGTAGTCCATGGGCAGCTGCTAATTTACTAGCAGAGCAAGAAAGATGAGGCAAAGTGTTCAAGTAAAAGATGAAGGCCTGTCCGCGGCACATACAGAAAGGACATGAGGGTTTCATTGCCTATAGGTTCGCTGTGAACCAGTGATGCGATGTGATGGCAAATACATAGATGATATAGATATATAGATATTGTACAAAATCACCTGTGGGCAGGGAAAGGCTTGGAGGGTTCCAGAGCGGGTGTTATATAGTGACTAGAATAAAGGAGGTGACAGAGTGGTGTTGGATTGCGGTTCTCAAGCCTGGATCTTACCCTCTAAAGGGCACGGGGGACAAGAAGTATGCTCAGAAGCGAGCATCCAGGATGGTAGGGGACTAGGAACTGTGACTCACAGAGCCAGCTGGAGGAATGAAACACTTCCAGCCTGCGGAACTAAAGACTCGGAGTCCAAGGGCATCCATGTTAAATCACTGAAGGGATCTTGGGAGCGGGATCTCACTCTTCTGTGGGATCTCAGACAGTAGATTGGTCTGGAGTGGTGGGTGTCTAAATGCAGATGGAGCCCTGTCCAAAATAAAGGTGAACTCACCAGTATTTAGAACCATCCAAGGATGGGGCTTTGGGAAGGCAGTGGGCTCACGTGGGTGGTGTGTGCTCAGACGCCAGACCTCACTAGGTTGAGGAGGGAGATGTGGTCTTTCCTGAGACCAGAGGCTTGACTGCACAGCCTGAGAGGTCCTTCCTAATCCTCAGTAGCTATCTGTTTAGTAGTTAATTCTTCAAACTGTTTTCTCCTTTGACCAGCTGCAACCAGCCTGCCTCTGGGCAGAAACGTGGACCGAGACTTCCTCCATGTGTGGGGTGGCCAGACGGGCCCTGCGGGAGGAGGCTGCCCTGGTTATCTGCCCTGGATGGAATTAACTCCCATCAGAAAGGGGCAAGGAGGGGGAGGCATGGAGTCCGGGAAGACACTGGAGGGGACTCTCTGCCAAACACTCACTACGTTAGGGGTGACATCATAGGTGGGGTGTCAAGGGTGAAAGGACAGAGCAGTAGGAGTAGCTGGTTTAACAGCTGATTTGAGCCTTTCTGAGACTGGGAAGTAGGGACAGAGGAAGGTGAGGTGGTAGGGGCAGAGCTCCTTTGACATGTGGTAGGCTGTGCTAAAGAAATCAGGGCGTTCAGAATTTCTTAGACCATCTGGAGCCTCTGTGAGTCTTCTATTTTCTGCAATTACCAAGGCTCCCTACAATTGTGTGAACTTTTCCCAAACAAACCGTCTATTCTAATGAGCACAGGGAAAGGGTGTCAACATTTTGATGAACAATCAATGGAAGATTCAGCCTAGACTAAGCCTATATCCTCTGTTCATAGCATTCAGAATATAATTTTATAAATGTGACTGGCACAAACCACCAAAAAGCAAAGACAAAAGTAAATAAACTAGAATGTGGGGTTGACAGGTAGCATGCCCTAAAATATCAAAAACAAGAAAATACAACAGGAAGGAGAAAACTTGCGGGCATGTCCCCAAGATAACATACCTGAGCGAGTCTGGTTAGTGAAGGTAAACAAAACTTCCAGACAGAAATATGAAACTGTCAAAGGGGTGAATTTGAAGCAAGTGGAAAGAACTTCCTATGCATCTAAGAGAGGGAACGACATAGCTAATTGTCACCCGAGCAGAAGCATTCATGGCTTGATGTTAACATTAACCAGTTTGGTCTTCTAAGTACAGGACATTGCTTTGAAATTAAGCCGTAGTTGTGGCCCTGATTTCTTTCCTCATGATGCTGGGGAAATTGCATTAGCCTTTGTGGCTTCTTTTAACATAGCATGTTGCAGGAGGCTGCTTGACTTCTATAGTGTCTTTGAGTCCTAATGTTCTAGTTGTATGGCCCAAACCCAAGCTATCGGTTAGCTGGTTTCCTGGTGTGCGTAAAACACCACAGCTTTCCAGATGTGCTCATGGAATTACAGCCTCCTGTCTCTCCCTGACTCCTCTTAGAACCCCAGCTTCCAAAGCCCATTGCTCTAGGATATCTCTGGGTATCTGAAGGAGGCACCAGGCCCCAGAGAGTGAGGCTGGTTATTCTTCTCACCCCCCTCCGTCCTCGTCTTGGATTCTAATGGCTCCAGAGAGCTCCTTGTGGCTGCCTGGCATTCCTAATCTAGTTAGCTGGGAAATCGGGAACTGGAGGTGCATGCTGTCAAGGACGTCATCAGGAAAGCCTGCTTCATTTCTCCTGGCAGGAGGGGGGGTCTGGCTGGCTGTGCCTGAGCTTGCCCTTAACAGAATACTCACATCTTTGCCCTGCTTTTGAATCAAAATTGACCCAGCTTCATGCTTGTCACCACACTGTTCCTTCTTCCTGAATGACCCTCCCCATCCTTCTTCACCTTTTGAAAACCTGCCCATCCTTCAAGGACCATGACCTCTTCCTCCACTCCTCAAGCCAGATCTTGTGTCTCCAACCTCTGTGCTCTCCCAGGCTGAGAGCCCCACGACCCAACGCTTAGCTCTCTGCTCTGTGTGACATTTCATCATGGACCAAAAGTCTCCCCATGGCCGGGAAACCCCACGACAGCAATGACCATGTTTTGGCCTCTGCGATGGATTTCAGCCCACCTCTCATGTTTCATAAATATTCACAGAGTACAGGTGAATAAAGAGCCAGGAAGTGACACCCATCCAGCCTGTATGTGAATGAGCCCTTCTTATTTATCCGTGGACATTTCTTAAGCACCTACGATGTGCTGAGCATTATGCCACATACTGGGAACACAATGCTGAATAAGGTCCTTCTCCGAGGGATTCTCAGTCTAGTTGGTGAGACACACAAGTAAACAAGGAATTCCCATACAGAAGTGCCAAGAAGGCAACCCCAACTCACAGGGGAGGTGAGGCAGAGAGAGAAGAAAGCGTCATCGAGGAAGCTTCTGGTCGCTGATGATGGTCGAGATGCTCTACACATAGAGCTCCAGGTCCTACTTCCCTCCCCTGACACCCCGGCCTGACTGTCCCTGCATGCCCTCTGCCCTCCTGCCTGCCCACACGCTCTTGGTCAGACACATCTTTCTTGTATATTGCAGAGAGATCTGGCCACGCTAGCTGTGGGAACGGAAAGACAAACGGGGGGAACTTGGGGAGGGAGCACCAGTTAACAGCAGATTGGCCAGGGAGACCCAATCCATCCATCACGGCTACTCCAAGTGTGGCCATGGATCAGCAGCATCAGCTGCATCCACATCCCCACTGAGCTTGTTAGAAATGCAGATCTCAGGCCCTGCACCGGACCTACTGAATCCAGAGGCTCCAGGTGATTATATGCTTATTATTCACATTTGAAAAACACTGGTCTGACCCATGTCTTTGGAACTGCCTTCCCAGGAGCAGATTCAGGGTCCTCCTTCATAGGAAGGGGGCTGGAGGCATGTCTCGCTGTGCACAGTGTAGCAAAGAGGTTTGTCTGAATGAAATGAACACATGAGGCATCTTACCAGAGAAAAGAAGAGAGAATAGGAGGCACACAGGAGGACAGGGAGCCCCCACCCTTTGCTGGACCTCAGTTTAAGTGATCAAGTGACTTACAGGTTGGTCTTTTGAGGAGAGCTGTCTTGTGTCGCCGTCAGGCCGTGTCTGCTTCCTGCTAACCACTGTGTTGCTGCACCAATGCTGAGCATGCCATGGAGCATCCCCACAGCAGGGAGGGTGCCCCCAACCCAATACCGGCCATTCTGAGGCTCGCCTGCTGGGTCCTGGCATGCAGTCCACCCTGGCCAAGGGACGTCATTGACCCGGGACAGTGCAAAGGGAGACACACATCTTGCTGTCATGGTTGCTATCACCTGGCGTCTCAGAAAGTCAGGGATCTACACTGGACATGGTTATAATCAGCATAATAATTGCATTTATTGAACACCTACCGTGACCGGCACTGTGTTAATATTACATGTATTCTCACTAATGATTTGAACAGTTCTACAAAGAAAGTAACTCTACCTCCTTAAAAGTGAACGTCTGAGGTTAAAAGAAGCAAGTGACTCACACAGGCTCACGCAGATGGCAAGAGATGGGGTGGAAATTTGGAACTCAGGTCTGTTTACCCCAAAGCCTGCACTCCTTCCACTGCCCTAGCCTCCTCGGCCTGGTGCACAGAGCCTCTCTGACATGGCAGATCCACGTGCCCAGTCCCGAAGTGTTGAACCTCTGCCACACAGGTGCTCCCAGGGCTGAGGAGACCTGCATGAGGGCCCTCCCAAGAGCATGCCCAGTCACTCCCATGGCCCTCCCGCTTAATCAGAAGCCGGCACACCAGCTTCTACCTCAGTTTCCCCACATTTTCTCAGCAGACGGCAGTAAGTGATCATTATCTCACTGGAGTTGTGAGTGCTAAAGAGATGACAGTAACGTGTTTGAAAGATAAAATGCAGTAACCACTGTAATTATTGCTTCAGCTGGAACCCCCTCTACCCTGTAGTTGAGAGTCGGAAACATTCTCTGTAAAGATCTGTTGCCAAGCCCAGTGCTTGGCACTCAGCATGGTTGCTAAACGAAAATAATAAAGCTTGTCTAATCTCACTCCTGGTTGCCCTCCAAATCCATACTCCATCCCCCACATAAAATGGGGCAGCTATGCAGTGGTCAACACTGTGGGGTCTCCTTGTGCTCCACTTCCACACCCTTCCACAGAGCACACTGCACCCTGGTTCAGGGGTAAAACAATTAATATTTTTTTTAGTAAAACTATAGGAACTCCAGTCATAGGGTATGGCCATTTGGATTTTTTTCTACTAGAAATCTGAGTTAAGTTTTTGAAAAGAGGTTCTACAGAAGTGTTAATGTTAACAGCTATGGGCTGAGCTGGGTTCTAGAGGGGAGGGCATAAACTGTGAGAGGGGAGAAGAGACCCCCCTCCCAGATCTTTGATGTAGAGTCTTACAGTTGGCTGTGGAGACGAGGCTTTGGGGTGGGCAAAAAAAGAGGAGGGTGGGCTGGTTCCCTAGAACACAGCAATCTGAGTCATTGGCTTAATGCTCTCAGTAAGAATAATCCATTGCCTCTAGCCTTTCCTGCATCTGGGCATCTCCTGCTCAGAGGCAGAGACTCTCCCAGCATCTGCTTTCCAGCACTTGGAGAAGATACAATCTCAGGGATAGGACTAGCCCTTGGTCTTCAGCACAACGCCTTCTGGTCCTTCCAGTCCATCCTACACAGATTCTCCAGCGATCTTCTCCTCTCTCCTGGGCACAGTCAGCCAACAGTGACAGGCCACTCAGTTTCAGGGGTATGGGGAAATAGCTGCATAGGCACTAGATTGAGGTCATGAAATTCATTTCACTTATACTGCGACCTCTGCCCCAGCAATATTTCTTACCTCTAGGGGCAAAAAGCTGGTTACGTCATTAACCCCTGAGAACTATCAAAGCCCATTTGGGGATTTCAGTAACATTAGGATCTAGCCATTCAGGGTCCGAGAGTCTCAAATCCAGAACATGAAGCCTGGTATGAGAAATCTGGTGAGGTGTGGGTCCTGCTGCCTCGCACTAAAGGCAGTCGAGGGACTCTTGGGTGGCTCATTTGGTTAAGTGTCTGACTCTTGATTTCAGCTCAAGTCATGATTGAGGGGGTTGTGGGATCAAGCCCCGCATTGGGCTCTGTACTCTGCGTGGAGTCTGGTTGAGAGTCTGTCTCTTCCTCTCCCCCTCCCCCATCCCGTTCTCTCTGTCTCATAAATAAATCTTTTTTATAAAAAAAAAAAAAGGCAGTCAAAAAAGAGGGGAGGGAGGTTGCATCTGATTAGACAGAGAGAAAAGGAAGTGGTTTTAGCTTAGGTTGGCATTTTGTGAACTCAGAGAGTTGGTAAATAAGTAAGTTTTCAATCTTGTAGTTACTTGCTATGTACTTATTCCGTCAACCGTGTGATATGTGATTAGCTGAGCATGCTGCCAAAGGTGCTGGAGAGCCCAGAGGAATTTCTATATCACCCCTGAGCCACAGCAGGTTTCGTGGAAGAGACAACTGAGTGGAATTTTGAAGGACAGAGCATGATGTGTTTGGGAAAGTGCAGTGGTTTCAGGCGAATGGAGAGAGGGACGTGGATGAGCCCTGGGATGGGTCTAAAGCGGTAAGGGGGGTACAAATCATCAAGCTTTGTATGCCATGCTAAGGATCTCAGTGCTCTTTTAATGGGGAGCCTGTGACAATCTGGATACAGGCGAGCAGAGAAATCAGCTTTACATCTTGGAAAATACCCCCGAGAGTCCTCCATAGTTGTTGAATGAGAAGGAACGTAAGTTAGAAGCTATGCCAATCATTCACGTGAGGGATGATGGTGGCTGGAACAGAGGCTCGGCCTGCACTTGAGCAGAGAAGGACAGGATGGAGACATAAAGGGGGAGAAAGACAGCCAGCAGGTGGTTACTGAATATCTGGGGATGCTCTAGAAGGAGAGAGTGGCCAAAGTCCAGCATGCGTGAGCCCATTCACTAATATAGGAAATGAGGTGAGCAGTGGGGGTTTGAGGAAACGATGATGGGTCAGTTTGGACATGCTGAGCTTGTCATCTGAGGGGTCTGTGGCCCTCCACACAGAGAGCCCACTGAGCTCCCCCAGCAGCCCCCACCCAGTTCTTGGGAGCCAGAAGAAGCAGGAGCAGAGCCCCACCCAGGAGCCAACACTGCACAACCAGGCAGATTTGTTGTCTTGTGGAAACGCTGGCCACACTGAGAGGCACTGATTACCCAAGAGTGAGGGAGTGCAGGGCCCCCCCCCCGACTCCTCAGTTGGCAGAGGTTCTTGAGTCGCCCTGGCATTTCCACCAGCTGTCCTGGACTCCTGCATGGACAGGGAGATGTCCTGCGCTCGGCGTTGTGACAGTGACAGGTGACAGAGAGGTAAAGTTGCCAGATAAAAAGATACCCTATTAAGATTAAACAGTATACTTAGCATGATGAGCACCAGGTGATGTATGGAAGGAAGTGCTGAATCACTATCTTGTACACCTGAAACTAATATTACACTGTATGTTAATGATACTAGAATTAAAATAAAAAAAAATTAAAAAAAAAAAAAAGAACAAGAAGAACTGACCATCATCAAGCTCAGGTGTGATTGAGTATCCAATGGTAGTGGAACCTTTTCTTAACAGCAGGGACACAGCTGGGATACTCGAGGTACACTGGCCTCATCTCCCTGATGCCTCTTCCCCAAGACCTAGTCACTTATTTGGGGGGGCAAAGTTTGTCTTAAATAGGAATCGTTATATTTGAATACTATTACTTTAAAGTCCTATTTTTAGTATAGCCTTGGGGGGGGGAAAGACATCCTGTTAAATTTGAATCTCAGATAAACAACACATTTTTTTAGTGTAAGTATATCCCAAATACTACATGGCTATACTTACACAAAAAAAATTAGTCATTTTTCTGAACTTCAAATTTGTGTTCTTATTTGCTAAATCTGGCAACCCTACAAGGTGGTTAAACAGGACCCTTCTTTAGATCCTGATCTTACTAGACCCAGAAACATACTCGTGCTGGTAGCCAAGTAAGTACTCAGGGCAGTCCTGGCCAGATCTGTTGGCCTCATCATGGACTCTCCTTATCCAAAGAAGCCTGAGAACTATACATGTGTGTGTGACAGGGAATATTGATCTCCCACTAAAGGGCATCAGCACAGTGGCCTAGCACAGTGGATGGCTCCTAAGAGACCCTCAATAAATATTTGACTAGAGATGGATGGAGAGATTCGGACTCCCGCTCTAGAAACAGAATGACCTTGGACTTTACCTATCTCGCAGCTTCGATTCCCTCATTAGTAACATTGAGATAATAACACCTTCCTATAGACCTGTTGTGAAGAGCCAGTGAAATAACTCAGGTCAAGCGTCAGTGCTCCCTGCCTGCCCTGCCCCCCTGCTCTGCCAGTTCCCAACCCCCAGCCTTATCCTGTGGCCAGTGTGGATGGGAAGGAGGTTCTCATGGGTCTGGCTTCCTTATTTGGCAACCCACCTGCCTTTGGCCTCTGAGTTGGGACAACCCAGGAACCGGTGCTGCCATAAGGGAAGAGATGCCCCGACTTCAATCACTTGATTTTATTTTTTTCGTGCAGTGAGTAGAAGGTAGGGCAATCCTAAGTGTTGCTCTTCTGCCTGAGTGGGGATAAATTGTCTTTGTCATTTAATATCCATTGGCTGACAGCCTGTCACCGCCCCTCTCCAAAGGCAGCTTCTGCATGCCTTCTCAGGGAGGCCAGACTGTGCCCAGGCCCAAACCCCGTGAATTCAGAGAGCTGAATTCTAACCAGGTCACAAGTTACCACACAATTCCTTTATCCTGCAAGACTTGAGAATCTTCCAAACCTTTCCCATGTCAGGTGACCCTGGGCTCCCAGCTAGCTCAGGTTTGCAAAGGAGGATGAAACAGGTGCATCCTGCAGGGTTTGGGTCTGATTTATCATTGTCATCAGCTTCCATTCATATTCTCCTTTCAATTTTGAAATGCCCTCTGAAATGCTGCTTCCCACTAGGCTAGTCTCCATTCTTTCCCCACAATCAACACATTTATTTCTTTTTTTTTAAGATTTTATTTATTTATTCATGAGAGACAGAGAGAGAGAGAGAAGCAGAGGGAGAAGCAGGCTCCCTGCTGAGAAGGGAGCCCGATGCGGGACTCGATCCCAGGACCCTGGGATCATGACCTGAGCCGAAGGCAGACGCTTAACCATCTGAGCCACCCAGGCGCCCCACACTTATTTCTGATTCCAAGTCTGCATATCTCATGCTATTCCCTCAGCCTGGAAATAGCCCCCTGCCCAGCACTGCCCAGGGCCTCCCACCTTCCAAGTTCCAGCTCAGGCTGGGAAATGTCCTCTGACCACTGGACCCAGAGGCCCTCAACCTGTCTCTGGGTTCCTAAAGCACGTGTGTCCCCATCATTCTCTGGGGGCCCTTAATTCAAATCTATCTTGATTGGCAACTTCACTATTTCCTCCGAACCTCTTGTTGCCTCGACCAGATTGTAAGCTCTTGGAAGGAAAAACAGAATGTGCCATTTCTTTCCTGTCCCCCTCAAGCCTGAGTTCGTCCTAGCCGATAAGAAAGCTCTTGGTAGATGGTTAGA
Source organism: Zalophus californianus (assembly GCF_009762305.2). Lineage (NCBI taxonomy): Eukaryota > Metazoa > Chordata > Mammalia > Carnivora > Otariidae > Zalophus > Zalophus californianus. The sequence goes on along the minus strand of NC_045604.1, from coordinate 51,563,700 downwards.
GGCCAAATGAGAGAATGAAGGGCCAGCACCAAGGACTGTCATCTGTCCGGAGAACTAGCATGGCTTCAGGGCTCGTGGGGAGACAAGTAAACAGACAGGGGTCCCGCCCTTCTGGGATTTATAAGCTCAGGCAAACAAAGTGTCTGATAGAAATTGAGGAAGCGTTCAGAAGAATGCGTAGGTGTTGATCAATAGTTAAATATCTGCTTTATATGGAAGCAAAGGGGCAAGTATATTTGGGGCCCTGAGAGAGTAAAAAGGAGAGTTGGGAATGTGAACTCGTTCGTTTAGTCAATCAACAAACACTCTGCAGTGCCACCTGTGAATCTCAGCTCCCAGCTGTGCGCTGAGTGTGCACTATCAGAGGAGATAACCTTCCTGCACCTTACCTCACAACCAAGTGAGCAAACACTTCCCTTTGGCCAGATAAATCCAGACAGGCTTCTTAGAAGGTTGGATTTTAAGATATGCTAGTATGGGAAGGTAGAATTAGAAAGAATGGAGAGGGAAAAGACATTTTTGGCAGGACAATCATAATAAGAAGCAATAATTATATGGTTATCACTAGTTAACAGAGCCACAGAAGAGGCGTCCAAAGAACAAGATACTCAGAAAACACATCAGGACACTTGAAGTGGCAAAGCACAAGACATGATTAAGCCTGGGGAGTGCTGGGTTGCATACTGCATTTACTGCAGCCACACACTGGCCCTCACCGATGCCCAAGCTCCCCCTTTCACTGTCTCGTCCTGGGGCCCACCTCTGCAGTAACAAGGCTGATTGCCCCCTCTTTTCTCCATCCTGGTGCCAAGAAGCAGGGGGAAACATGGTGCGGCATGCCAGGAACCAGGGAAGTCTCGAACTGGCCGGCAGCAAGGAGCCCTGTGTGTGTCCAGCCTGGCTAGGGAGGAGGTGAAGGGAGGGCTTACACCCTGGAAAAGGTTAAAGGGAAAGGAGAAAGGGCCAAGGAACTGCAGGAAGGAAACTTGGGGATCTAGGGATGAATGCACATTTTCTTTTCCTTTTACCAGAGATCGCTCCCCTCCTGAGCAAGTCTCTTTAAAATGAAATAGAAAGACACAGTTCTGAATGGCAGCTCTGGCCTACAGCTGGACCCCTGAAAACCAGAGCCCAACTCCATCAAATTTCATTCTTTATACTTGAGCCAAAAATCTTCCCACCAGACTTCAGCTTCAATCTTCCCCCTCCCCCTCCTCACACAGCCCAACGCCTGTGTGTCCACGCAAACACACACACACCCCCACACTGGCCTTACCTCCCTGCCCTGTGGGGCCAGGGGAAACTGTGATGCTGTAGGCTAGTGGCCAACCACCCCCTTTGAGACAGTCCTGAATAATCTGGAACAGCTGGTCACCCCACGGTAGTCTGAGTGCTCCATGCATTAGGGATGCTCAGACTGTTCCGTCCTTGCACCTGACCAGGTGGACTTCCTGAGCAGCCTCTGCCTTCTGAGCCTACCTGCCACACTGTTCTCCTGGCCTCCGCTCCTCTTCTGTGTCCCCTAGCAGAGAGGAAAGCACCAGGACCCCCGATCAATCTGCTGGGCCTCGGAGAACCTGTCCTGTTGTGATGGATTTTTTAATTGGATTGTGACAAACATTTAATACCTAATAGAGCTCTTACCAGCACAGTTAATTAAGAATGTGACTAATCTAATTCAGTGGCAGCTCAGAAAGAGTGAAAGTGGGGAGAGCTTCGAGCAGGGAGTGGAGTTTGGGGAGATGGGGTGGTTGGAGCTGGGAAAGGACTATCGGGCTTGTTTTTATTTTTATTTTTTTTCAGGGTGAGGGATTCCAGACATATGACACAGGGAGATTGCATCAAGCTCCAGAAGAAGGAGCAGGATGTCGACAAGTTGCCGAGCAGCCAGGCGGACAAGGACCTCGCTTCTCAGCCTCTCGTTTGGTCCCATTGTACTCATCGGCTTGTCGCTGCCGGCTTGTTAGCAATGTCTAAGCAAACCAGGCTTTGTGGATCGTCCAAAGCTGTATAGATAACTGCCAAGGGTTACAAGCCTGCTTACTGAAACTGCCTCACAGAGGGTAGCTCGGCTCTGTGCTGCCAGCCCAGGGCCCACGGGCCCTTTCACCCTTCTGGACCCCCAGTATCCTGCAGAGAGGAGTTGGAACACAAATATCACATTCATCACTCCCCTTGACCACACAGGTACACTGCCAAAAGTATCGCGTGAATGTGCAGTATACATGTGCTCCCACGTGCATGCTGTCCACCTGAGCATGTAGGGGTCACCGCGGGTCCACCCAGCAGAAGTGCACACCCGTGCACGTGAGACACACACAGAGATGAAATCACCCCGCCAATATGCAAATACAGCACATCACAGAACACCGGGGTGGGGGGGCACGACTGGTCAGTGGGTGCCCCTCCTGTCTGCAACAGAGTCTTGTCCAGTGCCCTGCTCAGACAGGGACATCCCACCGGCATCCTGAGGTCTAAGCACCTATGTCCCTGATAGGATGGAGCCCTAGTTCTCTGGCAGGTGGCCCCCTGCATGGGAGCAGAGGAAGGGGTGTGAGACAGTGTCCTGGGCTGGGTTCTGGAGTGAGTAGTGTCAACCATGGGGAAAGAAAGGTGCCTTGGAAACTCTGGATGCAGTTGACATGGCATCGGTTGTGGGTGGAGGCAAAAGGGAGGGCTCAGTGTCAGGGTTAACTTTCAAAGGGGGTGGAGTGGGGGCAATATTAATCCCTGATCTGCACGGTGCCATAGTAACTGCTGGGAAGGAGAACTATTTTGAGTGTGTCTCTGTTGCAGCACAGTGGTAGGTACTGTGCTGAGCTTTACAAATGTGGGGCTTTCATATTCTGATCTTTAATGGCAGGTGATAAGATTAGGGCAAGAAAGCTATGATTTAGCAGTTCTGAGCTACTTGATATCTCACCCAGGGCTCAGCCACCATTTGTCTGCATTAATCCCATGGCAGACCAGAGGTGGGTGGGTGGGACTGAGCTACCTTCTGTCTCAGGAGAGGGAAGGCCAAGCCTCTGGAATGTCAGCTCCTGGGGGGCAGGACGCAGCCCTCATGGTTTCCACTGAGCTCCAGGGTTTGGAGGCCTGGGGGTGGTTAACTGGCCACTGATGGATAAGCGGGGGCAGCTCATAACTCTCCTGGGAGCCTCAGGATCTGCAAGTGGGGCAGGCCATGCAGACCTGGCTGTGTGCCGGCAAGGCCTCTCTCTTTGGGACTGAAACAAAGGACAGGTCTCCTGATAGGACTCAGAAGAGACTAATGGTGAACATCATAGCTGGAAAGGCCGGAGGACACATTAGCAACAAATAAAACAGCTGGAAAGGAGGAAAAGCAAGCAGAAGAGGAAGGGTCCCTCCTGTCTTTGCTTGTCTACCCTTGGTGCAAGTGAACCATTCCTTACATCTGTAGGGCACTTGCATTTCCCAGGACCTCGAACATCTGTGGAAGCATTATATACTCTTGTCAGGAAAAACCCCGTGGCTTTCCAGCACACAGGGCTGCTCAGAGGTGGAGGACCCAGATCTCCAGGATCTTCAACAAGCACTAGCTGCTCTGCACATCATCTCACTTAAACCCACCACAGCACTGGGAGGAAACTCCCACTGTGCCCATTATACTGGTGAGGAGACTGAGGCTCTTCAGGTAAGTAACCAGCAGTGGCCAAGGCCACTCAGGTCACAAGTCTCAGGGACAGGACTTGGGGTCCAGCCTGTGGACTCCCAGTGGGGTGCCCTCCCACTTGTCCACGTCAGGTTGTTTTCACTGAAACAGAGGGCCTGAGGGGACCTCTAGAAAGAGACTGGGAATGTGGGCAGCAATGTAACCACACCGATCCCTCAGCTGCCAGAAGGCATGCTAAACCGGCAAGCAAAGCTGCCGAGAGTTTCAGAAGTATGGCCAGAGTCCATCCAGCGAGGCTTTCTACTGTTTCTTCTTGGCATCTTAGGTGCCTCTCTTTGATTTCCCTCCATTGCCTGCTCCCAGGAGGTGGACAAAGTGGCCCTCTTTGAAACTGTGGTTTTTCTCTTGCAACAGAAGGTGGGAAAACTCATGCCCTTGCTGGGGCAGCTGGTCAGAGCACAGCAACCCCTCTGGGCTCTGGGGTCAGGTCCTCCCCCCACCATGTCCCAGGCCTTGCACTGCAGCAGAAAACCTCCCAACAGTTGCTAGTCTGACTACTTGATCCATCGAGGAAAAGCAAAGGTGGCAAGGAGAGAAAGGAGTCCCAGGCAGAGCTGTGGCAGGGGGCGGAGCCTCGGGTGAGACCAACAAAGTGCGTATTTCCCTACTGCTAAAGTGGCCTTAGCCCAGCCATTCAGCACTTTTGAACCTCGTCCATTAACTGGGAATGAAAAATCTCTGCACACCTCCCTGGATTATTGCTGGGAAGAAATCATACATAGGAAAGAGGTTTGAAAACTGTAAAGGGCAAAAAAAACCCAAAACTGTAAAGAGCTACAGAAATGAAAGGTAAACAAAGATATTTTTATTAAGTACAATGAGGAAGATCAAGAGTGGCAGAGAAAGAGGAGGGAAGAACCAGAGGGTTAGGAGTAAGTGCCTGCAGAAATGAATGCTTCCCCACAGAGAAATGCATTAGGCACCTTCAAATGTTCATTCTTTTCTAGAAGATCATAAAAGAAAATCTATTCCTAATGGGCATCAATTATAAGACTTAAGAGTCAGCTCGTGGCACCTGTGATTGGTAGATATCATGGCAGTTCCTTCCATTACACCCCCAGTCTAGTGCACAAAATCTGCTCCTTTCTTATTCTCAGCCAGGCTAGAAAGGGCAGGACTAAGGATGAGAGGAGTGGAAATGAGGGAGGAACTGAGAAAAGAGAACTCTTACAGCAAATTCTATGTATTTTGTTATTGATAAAGTGGACCGTTAAAGGTCAGGGTAGAATAAGGGAGGGTTTTTTGCAGTCTTGCTTGGATGGCCCCAGCCTACACTGCTGGTGTCTGGGAACAAAGCTGCAGCACTCTTGAGGCTGGGCTCTCCCTCTCTGATGCTTGCTAGACATTATGCATCCTCCGTGAGCTGTGGGACAGGATACCAGACCTGGCAGCTAGGGCACTGGTGCAGGACCTCTGGACTATCCCATATTTACTGAACACCTACTAGGTGCTCAACGCTAGACTAGCTGGTGGAGAAGGGGAGTGACAACATTAATAGAAGATAAGATCCCCGTCATCAAAATACCTACATTTCTATTGGGTAGACGAGATGCCCCATTGCAGGTCCATTCCATTGCGAGGTGTTGCCCTCCAGCTGTGAAGATGATGTCACAGACTGTGATCAACAAGGCATAGACTAAAGATGAGCAGGACTGCATGAGGGGCTACTGAGGAAAGGATTGGAGTAAGGCCGGGTGACTCAAAGGTTTCTTGGAAGAGGCGAGGCACAAGAAGTAAGTGTGAGTACAGCTCCCTGGCATCTCAGCCCTGGACGGGAGGGCCGTCTGGAGACACTAGACCCTGCAGAGGGAGCAGGAAGGCCTGCATTCTGCTTCCAGGGTGTTATGGGCTCAAGTGACATGGTGTCTACAGTCACTGCTCTCCATGAAATCAGGGAGTCCTCTACCACCATGTTCTGTCTGCCAGAGCTACCCTGTAGTTGTGCAGCCTCCACCTACACACAATTCAGCCTGAGCTCTGACAGGAGGTCCTCGCTGAGAACCATATAGGCCCCCAACTGAACCTAATCACCAGCCAGCTGCCCCATCTGTATGCAGGGCACTCCCCAGCCCGAGAGTTGATAAATAAACCAAGAGAAGTCATTTTGTCCCAAGAGATCGGGATGTCTCTTGAAATACAGAGATGCTCTGTCTTGTGGCTCCGTGGTTCCTGAGTTCATTGTTATTCTTTGGCGAGGAACAGAGTGTGGATTGAACCTGGTTCCCATCTACAGCTGAGAGTTTCAGCGAAGGCGGAGGGGGTGGAGCGGGGAGCAGGGACAGAGACAAAGATGCTCTTGGTTGCACCCTGAAGTAATAAATGGGGCCACTAAATGAACAAGAGAGGGAGACAAAAGAGAAGTGTGGCAGGGAGGGAGTGAGAAGGCAGAGGGTGTTGGGATGGGAAAGAGGCAAGGAGAGAAAGAGATACTGACAGAGACAGAGAAGAGACCTTGGCAGGACAGCTGGAACATCCAGCCCAGGAAGGGGGAAGGGAGATGGGAAGTTAGTCAGGGAGAAAAACAGAGAGCTCCAGGCAAAGCGCTGGGGCTGTAGAAATGCAGGACAGACAGGACCGAGCCCCAGGGAGTCAGACAACAAGTCTAGGCAGAAAAGATGCAGAGGAGGGGGACTGGCACAGAGAGGACGGGGTTGAGGGAAGCATAAGGAGGATAAAGGGACCCTGTGAGCACGTGGACATGGGGCCTGAGAGTGAGCGCTAAATGCCCACGTGCGTCCCAGGAAAAAAGAGCAGCTTGTCTGTCTTGTGTGCATCCTTGTGTAAAGAAAGAGCATGGACCCTGGAGGAAGACCATCTGGGTTTGAATCCTGGTGCCACTAATTTCTAGTGGCATGACCTCTGGCAAGTTAAGGAACCAATCTGACCCACTTCCCCTCTCTGCAAATGAACATAATGTGAGTCCTACCTCCTAGGATCGTCATGAAGCCTGAAGAGTTATGTACAGAGAATATGGAAGCACCTAGAACAGTGCCCTGCACATAGTAAGACCTTAGGGGCTGCAGGCATGGACAGGAATGTGGGAAAAGGGCCAGCCCACTTCTTATTTCACATTTATTATCTTGGGTGGACACACTTTTTGTTGTGTACAATGTGAGGAGGACAGAAGAGCCCCCAGCAGTGGACCAGCCCAGCTAGCTGAGGGGAAGCCTGAGCCAAGAAGAAGAAAGGAGTCTCGGGTCAGTGTCATAATAGCCTCTAAGGACGCAGCGAGGAGGCTGACTTGGGGGGATGTCAGCGGGACCCCGAGGAGCCTGAGCATGCAGTCTTTCACACCACATGCTCCTCTCTCCTGCCATCCAAGGGGACAGGCTTTTCCTACCTGAACTGATATGAGACTTTAGAAATGACTTCCTCTGGAACTAAGGTGTCCACCTGCACACCTGGGGGAAGACACACTCTGCTAAACCAGGTGCAGAAATGTAATGGGGGCAGAATTATAGACTTGAATGACTTTTTTGGGGGAAAAAAACAGGGGCAGGAGTGGGTAGTGAGGGAGGGGTATGAGGAGAAGGAGGGAAGGCACTGGAAACTCATTCTGTTGCAGGCCCTCCATCGCCCTCCCAGGCTGGCTCCCGTGATCTCAGGGTGGGTCAAGTGTAGGAAGCTGAGGCTGACACTGTTCTCCATCCACCCTCCCTGAACAGTATATGGCTACTGCAAGAGACCCAGCAAAACCTGAGCACAGTCCTTGTACTGAGCAGGTGCTGTTCGCTAAACCGCAGTTTGTCACCAGGGATACTTCCTAAATCAGGTGAGACCCCCAGCTGCCTAAGATTGGTTTTAATCCTGAGAAAAATGCAGGAATCCAGTATCTTCAATCCCCAGTTTGCTAAACCAGGATCTTGGTGCTGGAATGGAGCCTGGAGCAACAAACATAAGGACACATTGAAAAAGTTAAAACGTATTAATTACTGCCAATGTTCACTTGTGGTTATAAATATTGTGATCAGAGCTATCACTTACTGCAAGGCTCTCCAGGGCCCAGGTGCTTTTACCTATAAACTCCTAAATCCTCCCCACCCTACAGAGCAGGAACTGGGGATTCCTGTGTTCTAGACAAGACAGAGGCTCAGAGAGGTGAGTCATGTTTACACTCAGGCGGATCCAGAGCCTCTACCCTTTCCACATCTAAATCTCTCCCGTTTCCTTAGGGAGCATGGATTTCTATTAATGTCAGTTTCTCCTGAAGGCAGTACCTGCCCACCCACTCCTGCCATCTTCCCCCCTTGTAAGATGGAATGATGGGCTCTGTTGAGATTGTCCTTATGAACCAGACATGATCTGGGAACTCTGGCCCAGAGGAATAGCCTTGTGGAAGCGCCCACCCAGAGACAGAGAGACAGACACCAGGTCTACTGCTTCCTTCCTTCCCTTCCTCGTGAGCTGCTTGGGCCTCTGCAGGGAGCAGGAGAGGGCTGTACCAGGAAGCCATCCAGGCACCTGGCACCCTTCACCCCCAGAAACCTCCACACAATCCACACACAGTGATGGAATGACATGGCTGTAAGAAGTGAGATTCTAACTGTCCAAAAGTTTAAGATCTTACTGCACCAGGCAGCCTTTTATATGTAGCTAGAGCAATAGAGAAGGCCCACAAAATAGTAGGGCCCCCGTTTCTCTGTCTGCAACAAGACTCAGACTAGTCCAAACTCCTGTTTCCAGGAAGGGTGGATGAGTTTAGGGGCCAGGGGTTAGCACCAGCTGGACACGGGTCTGTATCCTGGCGACAGCTGGTCCTGCTTCCCTTTTTCTCTGTTGACATGAGCAACTTCATCCAGTGCTCAAAGGATCCTAAAATAGGTGTCTTTGTTCATTCGGGCTGCTCTAACAGAATCCCATTGACTGGATGGCTTATAAACCACAGAAATTTATTCCTCACAGTTCTGTAGGCGGGGAAGTCCAACATCAAGGCTTTGGCAGGTTTAGTGTCTAATGAGGGCCTGCTTCTTGGCCATAGATGCCGTCTTCTTGCTGTGCCCTCATGTGGGGTGAGGGAGCTCTGTGGGGTCTCCTTTATAAAGGCACCAGTACCATTCAGGAGGATTCCACTGTAGTGACCTAATCTCCTCCCAAAGGCCCCACCTCCTAGTACCATCACACTGAGAGTTAAGATTTAACCTATGCATTTGGGAGCACACAAGTGTTCAGTCTATATCAGACATACACACACACACACACACACACACACACACAGCTTATTCCCTTAAGAGAGTAAGGAACACACAGAGGTCTAATCAAAAAAGATAATAAAATCTTGTCCTAGAAAAATCAGGTTAATACCCAGCTCCTTACAGGAGGTAAGTGGCAATGTGTTACCAATACTGATTGAATTTAGTCTGGATGTGACCAACCCCACAATCTCAAGTCAGAGCTGCTTTTGCTAGAACAGTTTTCCTCAAGGAGTGATTCTACTGCCATGACCCTCCTCCAGAAAAGACCCCGAAAGCCCCTAACATGGCCAAGGGTGAGCTGGCAGTTTTGGAGCTCCTGAGCTGCCTCTGCTCTGTGTCCCCCTCCAACATAAGGCAGGCATTCATGCCCCGACTCTGGACTTCTGGTCTGAGCCCAGGCCGCTTCCGTGAGGGCACCTGTCTGGCTGGTTCCCACCTCGACCCAAATCCCTGTCTTGAGAGCTGAGGCCCGAGAGCTGGAAGGATGTAAGAAGGGAGGAAGGAGCAAGGAACGGACAGACTGAGGGAGGCAAGTGGCACCAGAGGAAGGGGTAAGGCACGTGAGAGCGTGTGCTGGTGTGGGTTTGGGGAAGCCCCAGGAGATCGGCTTCCAACAGTGATTAATTTAGTGAGAGAAAATAGATTCTCACTGCCAGCCACCAAGTCTGCAGAAGCTGACAATGAAGCAGTCAGCTCTGCGATCCGGCAGCTCCAGTCCTGTGAGAAAGCAATTTGTGAGTTCCACGCTTCTGCACCAACAGGCGAGTGATTGTGGGAGTCAGACACCCCCTTCCCTGTGGGGAAGGAGCCACCCTGCTCCTGGAGAGGGAGATGCTAACTCTCCCCAAAGCCTGCCTCCTGCCTTGGGAAGGACTCGGGGACCCAGAGGCGCCAGGGCTCCCGTGGACCACCAATGCCTGGCTGATGGGGTCCCGGAGAATGTGGCAGTTTGGTGCTGGATGTGTGCGTGTGAGACTGACTCAGCCACTGGGGGAAGGCTGAAGGTCCGGCGTGAGCATTCCATCTCCTGTTCTGGCAGGCATGACATGATGGTTCATCAAAGATGAAGCCACTCATTAATTCTTTCCACAAAATGTATTGCCCTTCTGCTGTGTTTCAGGCTCTGGGTTAGGTGCTATGGTTACAAGAGTGCAGATAAAATAACTGTAGACCCTGCCCTCCCAGAACTTAGAGTTTAGTGAGGGAGACAGAAAATTAAGTGATGAATGGATTTCACTTGTCCATCCCATAATATGCACATGACTCCAAATACTCAAAGGGAACCAATTACAATGATAAGGCCCAATGCAGGATAAGACTTCAAGATCATCTAGCCCACCATCATGTGACATATGAAGAAACTGAAGTCCAGAGAGGTTGTGTACCACGTCCAAAGTCACACAGGTAGTAGGCGCCAAGGACAAGGATTAGAACTTCCATTCCCTTTTTAACACTTTTCCTGCCACGCCACACTGCCCCGATCCAGAGAGACCCAGTAGGAATGAAGCATACTCAACATTTCCTGAGGTGTGTTCTTTGAATCCCTGCTCTGTCAAATGCTCCATGATAAAAGTGTTCTATTGTCAACTAGGTCGGGAAAATGCCAGCACTGTGTCTTCCTTATGGAGGTTGACAGTATACATGATTGTATTAAAGGCTCTGAGGTCTGTGAGGAGGATCTCTGTTTATCATTGTCTAGCGCAGTGTTTCCCAGACTGCTTTGTCCATGGAAGGTCCTTTACATAACGCATCTTAGCACCACGTGCTGCCCCTCCTCAGAACTTTGGGAAACCCCAGATCAGTTAAAGTTCTGTGAGTTTTAGACCTTGGACCCTCCCTTGCTGGCTTTTTCCTGTTTTCTTCTTCTGTCTAGGAGTTCTGGTTCCTCCTCTCTAGGTTACATTAGATCTGACTCCTTGTTCTCGTAGACTCTCCACATTCCTGGGTATCCATTTCCCTGAAATTCTGGGGTCCCCTCTTCTCTTGGATTTTCTTCACTTTGCTCTCTCTGAATCATGTCTGTGGACTTCTCATTTCATTCTGTCCCTCAGTAATTGATCTTCAATTTACTTCAAGCTTGCTTTTCCCGAGGTGGTCAAGAAAAGGACTCAAAACTTCACCAGTCATCTTCGTACACATAAATCACAAATCCAATAACTGACCTGTGAACTTTCTCACTGCGATTTGCTTCTCCAGCTAACAGTTCATTCATCTATGTGAACAATACTTATTGAACACTGATGTACAGGTCACACTAAAGGACACTTTCCCAGCAATCTCTGCCTAGTTAATTCCACTGGTTAGAGAACCATGGGAATAAGGTTAAGCTCATGGGTTTGACCTCTTGTGGGACCCTGAGTTTCATTCTGCCTGTGACCTTGAATCCTGGCCAATATTCTCTGAAATGTGTGCCCTTGAGCACAAAGGGGACAGAATAAAGGAATGGGGCTGGCTTGGTCTGGTTTGTGACCTTTAAAGGAAAAAAACCCCTCAAAGTCCATGCCCTGGGATTGGAGGCAACGTCACGTTAAGTATGGCCAAGTGACAGTTGGTTCCTTTCTACATCAGCCATCCACCTGCTTCTCCCAGGTTCCCAACCATCTCTGAAAGCATCTCCCTCTGCAAAATTCCATAATTATCTCATCAGGAAATAGCTAACATTTGTCTTTTATTTCTTTTTACTCAAACAAACCTATTCTTTTTTCTATTCACTGTCTATTTCTTTATTCCCCCTGGCACTGTGGTTCATATGTGTTGCTCTGAGATTTCATTTGGACCTGAAGAAATGAGAAAAATGGCCTTAAAAACGTCTACTGTTCAGCAGTAGGATTATCAGCAATATGGTCCCTTTTGCAAGAAACTTACTGCCTACCAGATGTGTGACTGGGTCCGAATTTTTTCTCTCTTTCTCTCTCTCCCTCTCTTTCCCTCCCCTAGCCCCCACCACCCCACTCAGAGGGTGTTCTTCCATAGGAAGACAACTCCCAGAAGTTGATTTTTATCATCCACCTAAGTTTTTTTGGAATCCTTTGGAGAATTATTTTCATGGAATGTTGCTTACTACTCCTGCTCTCCCAATAAACCTGGGGACATCTAACATAGAAGACAAATGACCCTTACCCCAGAGTCATTAAGAAGTGTCATAGAAAACACTACCAAAATTTATACCAACCACTGATTTCAAAGACTTTATACAACACAGAGAGTCCCAACCAACCTTCGTTTGCACACTCATTCCCAACACTCTGGATTATCCCTGCACAGGTGTGAGAGAGCTCAGAGTGTGCAGCTCCACCTGCCTGGGCCTCCCTCTCCTCTCCCCTGCAGCCTTGTCTTGTCTCCTACAGCCCTGTTTGTACCTTGAGTCCCTCAAGAACCCCTCTGCCCACTCCAGGCTCTACCACCCTTCCTTCACCCCTGCATTACAGTCTTGTTACAAACGCTTCTTTTTCCGAAAGCCCAGGCCACATTAGTGCTGTCAACTCTTACACCAACAGAAAGGAAACTCTAATGCTATAGACTATAGATCTATGTGCTATAATAGAGAGAGCACAGCATTCAAAATAAAGCAACATATTCTTTTCCTTCCTTTCTTTCTCCCAGGCAACCTCCAGCTTGCCTCGTCCCCCACGTCGGAACCCTTCCAGACACAGGCAGGTCGTGGTTAACTTCCAAATGAAACAGAGCCGTGAGATGCTGAGATCCATCACCCCCAGGCCTCTCTCCCATGGGAGGTATGGAATGATTTCTTTCTCTTTGGAAGACAACAGTGGGGACTGAAGTCCTGACAAAGTCCCCTCCTCCCCTGCACTGAGAAAACAGGAGCCACAGACAATGAGAGGCAGATGCTCTTGTCAGGATACCATGCTCCAAGCAAGATGCAGCCCATATGGCTCAGGCTGAAGACTCCCTGCCCCTCCCCATCTTCTGAAGCCAGGCCCCCCACACACCCTCCCCTCCCCCAGAACACCCTCAAATCTTCCCACAAGTCAGGCGTGAACACAGCAGCCATCTCAAACACCCAGAGATTTGAGGAACGTGTTAGGAAGAAATGTAAACAATACATACTAATTGCTGCTGTGACATGAGTTATAAATTAAATGAGATGGGCCAGAGTGCTGAGCTCCCCTACTCTCCCAGCTTCCACCCGTAGCGTGATGGTAGAGCAAAGGCAGGCATCTCAGAGAGAAGAAACCGACTCCCATGGGCATTTTTAGTATTTCAGTAACTGGGCCCTGGATGCTTCGGGCCACATCAGCCCTCCACTTTGCTCTCTGCTGGGCTTTGGGGCACTCCAGGCTGAGGCAGGGAAGAGTCCTCATCCTGGCAGTGGACCAGAGCGGCCAAGCATACCTGCAGCTCATACGCCTTCCACGGGGGTTGCAGCCTTGCAGAACGAGCCTCAGAATCAGCCCTGCCTTTGAGAAGTGCCCTGGAGGAAAATAATGGTGAGCTTTCTAATTAACTCTGAAGAGGCTTGCCATCGTCCCCTTTTGTGTAGCTGCTCGAGAGGGGACCAGGAGCAAAGCAGAAGCTAAATGGACATTAGATGCTTAGATGAAGGAATGAAGGAATGAGGATGAGAATGAGAATGAGTGAAATTGTTGGATGCTCCAAATGCCTCTTCTCTTTGCAGATGCAAAGGTTTGTTTGGTTTTGTTCACTGAGCAGAGGGAGGTGGGAGGAAATGGCAGCTCCACTGGGTGGGTCCGGAGGTCTTGCCTTTGCCACAAGCAATGCTTAAAGCTGGCTGACCCAAGCAGAATCCAGAGGCAGGACTGAGGGTTTGCTCTCATGTTGTGAGGTCAGAGGGGTGTGGGGACCAGGCCTTGTTTCCATTAGGTTTTTCCAGTAACTCCTTGCCCACATGCTAGTTCTGAGTTGCTGGTATTCTCTCCTTTCTGTCCCCCTCAGAAAGAGTTGTTTCCATGACACAGGCCAAGGCTGCATCTTCTGTGACAGCAGCCAGAGACAACTTGTCGAAGTCTCTACATTCACTCAACAAACATCAGCAAGTAACCTCTGTGTGCATGGCATTGTGATGGGCTCTGGGGAGCCTGACATGAATGAAACACAGTTATTGAGCTCAAGGGGCTCACAGTCTAGTAGCGACATGGCAAGCAAACAGATAATTATAGATCTGGGCCCCCTGCAGGCCTCACAGCCCAAGGTCTCCATGGCACCATCGGGGACCTTGCCACCAACAGTAAGTGAAAGCCCACAGAGGACCAGAGGCCTGATCTGGATCCACAGCTTCTCAGAGACCTTCTCCTGGCTCCTGCCTGGGGCCCTTTGCCCTCCACTTGGCTCTGCAGCCCCTTGGCCACCCAGGGTGACCCCAAGCAGTGCCTCCATGCCTCTCTGTTACCTCCCTTCTATCTAAAACATGCCACAAAGAACTCCTCTTTCCACAGGGACACCAGAGAGCATGGCCAAATATCTTCTTGGCCTACCTTGGTTTTCTTCCATTGTTTTCGTCAATATAAATCCAAGGTGCCAAATACCTCTTAGATGGGAGGCCTGTAGTCTGCCAGGGAGGGAAACCACACTGGGAGTAGGGCCATTTGCATGCTTTCATTAAAGCAGACTCTTGCTAGCCAAGCTGCCAGCTCCCCTGAATGCGTGTCTTCCTGGGGTGATAGAGAATCAATTGGCTTGATGCAACTTCTGGATCCTTGTTACAGTCCTGGCTTAGGTCCCGTGGAGGCCCTCAGACAGACATCAATAACCTTGCCTCTCATTGCCTTTATCAGCCTCGATCTGGTCCCATTAGAATGCGCCAATATTTATGTACATTTTAACAGCACTGCCAACAGCAGCATTGCAACAGGGTGGCCGGCCAGGGGGAGTGAGGGAAAGCTACAGGCTGTGTTTTCTCTCCCTTGCCCTGCCTTTGTTCAGTCCAGAGGCAGAAAGCTCCTCTCTGTCCAAGCCCTTACCTCAGTAGCCTTCACCACCCAGAGGTTCAATATTAATTAAAATAAGTAATATCTGTTGGGGATCCATATGGTCAAGGGATACTGTTTCATATGCATTCATTATCTCAAGCAATCATCTCAAAATTCAGCCGGGTAAGTAGTATTGCTATTTAACAGATGAATAAATCAACGCTCAGAGTAGTTGAAAAGTAGGCTCAAGGTTGCACAGCTATAACCAGGGTTACAGGAAGTGTAACAAGGTCATACAGGAAGAACCAGGGTTTTATTTAATGTCTAGATGCAAACACTGTATGCTTTTACTCAATTACGCTGCCTGGTGTTCTTTACATTAAATAAATGTAATAAATATTTATTGAATACCTACTATGTTCCGGGTGCCACCACATGTGGAGGATACTGAAGTAACAAACAAGGACATTTTTAGACAATAAATGCATCCCCAAGAAATTCTTTCCCGGCAATAAGCATGTGAAAAGAGTTAAAAGTGAGCGACTGGGTGCCACTTTCAGATGAAGTGACAAGAAAGTCCTCTTGAGGGGGTGACGTTCATACTGAGTCATGAAGAGCAAGGAGAAGCTGCCACGTGACCCTCAGGAGGCACAGTTGCTGATCCTAGTGTAGGAACAAGCTGGGTGGGTATGAGGTAAGGAGGGAAGACCAGAGTGGCTGAAACCTAGCAGGTGAAGGGGTGAGAGGTGGAAGACATGAGAAGGGAGAGGGGTGCAGAGCCAGAGCCACTTGGCTCGTGCACCAGAGGAAGCCATTGTGTTTTACTTTCATTGTGATAAGAGGTCCTTGGATGTCATCTGATATAATTTCTTAAAGTTCCCTCTGGCTCTGTGTGGGGAAGGGTTGGAGAGGAACAAAAGGAGAACCAGGTGGACTTAGTTAGAAGGCTGCTATGGTAGTCACTTAGGGAAGGGTGGAGTCACTGAAGGAAGGAGAGAAATGAACATGTGCTAGATAGGTTTAAGAAGTAGGGCAAATTGACTGGCTGATGGATTGGAGATGAGGTGTGAGAGAGAGAAGAATTGAGAAAGTCTCTCAGATTTCAAAATGGAGCAATTTGGTGAATAATGGTGCCATTTGTTAGAATCTGGAGGGAGGGTTGGATGAGGAGTCAGGAGTTCTGTTTGAGCCATTTTCAGTCTAGATGTTAATTAAACATGCATATAAGTTGTTCGTTATCACCATGGAGAATGTATAGCTATAGATGGGAAGGGATCTGGTTCTATCCCTGCCACACCTTAATATTCAGAGGTAGAGCAGAGAAAGAGAAGACTGAGAAAGAGAGGCCAGTAGGGTAGGACGAAAACCTGGAGGATGTGGTATGTGGAAAGTAGAGATATTAAAGCATTTCAAAGTGATGATGATGATGATGGTGGTGGTGGTGGTGGTGATGGTGATGATGATGATGGGATGGGATGATGATAATGGTGGTGATGATGATGATGGTGCTGATGGTGGTGGTGATGATGATGATAGAAGGAGGAGGAAGGAGACATTGTTATTCTCCCCATTTAAAGGTGATACAACTCAGGCTCAGAGAAAGTACTTAAAAATGAAATAGTTGCTCTTTCTTCCCCTTGTGTTCATTGAATAAGCAATGCCCAGTTCCTTCTTTCTGTGCCCTACAAATCAGCTTCTGTGCCTCAAACAAGTCCTGACTGAGTTCTCCAGAGGTCCTGTCCTTTTTCAGCCCCGAACTTGGTTTATTAATCTCTTTGTCGGTTTCAATGCTCAGATCAGGGAAAATCTGCTAGCTTAGCCGACAGACAAGCAGTCTGCAGCTGTGGAGGGCAATCAGGTTTCCTATTTTGCTCTATTCTCCAACACAAACCTTTCTCCCGGCTCAGTCTCTCACTGGCAGCTAAACACATCATATGGTAGTCAGCCACCCCTTGCCATCTAAAACTGCTCCACATCCTTCCTCGAGACCTCGTCCAATTCTTACCTCCTCTGAGGGGGTTTCCCTGAGACACCTACCCATATTCATCACTACGGTCCCTCAGAAATTATTCCATATATAATTAATTTTCATTCCTAATTAGATTCAATTTTGCGCTTCTTATTGGCAAAGTAGCTGGGTTCCTGTGACATATTTCACAGTCAAAAACGTCATTACCAGAGGTGAAAGCAACAATGAAAGGAGAGAAGTGTGTCCCTGGATGTCAGAAAAGAAAGAAAAAATTATCTTAGATGCTAATTAACCTTGGGGAACAGACATGCAAGAGCAAGGGGCATCAGGAAGACCTGGGATGAAGGAGCAAGGGCAAACGTGGCTAGGGAGAAACACTCCAGGTCCTGGAAAAGATCCTAGCTCTCTACCACCAACAGTGCTTGGAACGTGATCTTGTGCAGCTAGCCATGGCCCTGGCCAGCCCTCCAGAGACCTGGGATGAAGGAGCAAGGGCAAACGTGGCTAGGGAGAAACACTCCAGGTCCTGGAAAAGATCCTAGCTCTCTACCACCAACAGTGCTTGGAACGTGATCTTGTGCAGCTAGCCATGGCCCTGGCCAGCCCTCCAGAGAGAAGCAGGTGCCATCTGGGAAGTGAGAGTGACTGCAGCATCTACTCCGACCCGTTCTTGTCACATCTGTCTGAAATGGACCACATACATCTACACATGGAACCTTCCCCAGCAATGGTAATATAATTTAAGAGTGCTCCAAGTTCCCTTCACCAATCTTCCCATCTGCTTAGAGTATGAAATTTGTATATTTGAAGAATAAAGCTTTCAATTTTGCAACTATAAACAAGTGGGCTCATTCTCATAAGCACAGTTGAGGGAATGCAGTGGGGAAAGGTGAGTCACACCAAGGGGTAAGCAGGCGTAAGGAGTGTGGAAGTGACCAGATGAAATTCTGCTCTGAATGGAATCATAAGAGGGGTAGGGGAGTGGAAGGTCTCATTAAAAGGGCAGCAGGAGACATGGGAAGAAGTTTCATGAATTCCATAAACTCCCAGGTTAAGCCCTCATTTCCTCTAATGTATGCAGACAAACAGGGTAAAGAGAGATTTATTACTTTGCGTTGCTCTGTGCACTTACGCGGCCCTGCAGAGCTATCACCACACGTGGGGAGACCTACATCAGTCCTGCTTCATGGAATTCTGAAGACAGTTCATTCATTCACTCAACAAGTATGTACTGAACATCTATTATATGCAAACACCATTCTAGGTGCTTGCAAAAAGTCATTGAACAAAACACACACAGACCCTTGCACTTGGGGTGCTAACATTCAAGTAATGAGACTCAGACAATAAGCTACAAACATGATGAACAGTAAAGTGTGTGAGATGTTAGAGGAAATGAGAGCAGAGTCTGTAAAAGAGATGCTCTTTCCCTAAGTATGTATCCTAAATACTGCATCATCATGTACAATCTCATTTTGTTCCCTATTATCAGAAGTTGCCACACTGCTCACTTCTCTCCGCCCATAACTTGTACTATGCACATATCAGTCCCAGAGAAGGTGCTCAATCACAAGTGTGACATTGAATTAGTCATCCTAGTTTGGGAGCACAAATTCTGTTCCCTGACAGAAATCCTGTTTAGAGATTATCTGTTTACCCTAGAGTCCCTTTCCCACAGACCCTGTGTCTTCTGAGACTGTTCTGGGAAATGTGGTTATCCAAGGAGGGTTGGCCTAACTTGGGAAGAAAAGAGAAAATGGCATTCCTATTACGACTGCTTTCCATTCTTCTTCTGCTTGGGTCTCCCAGGAGCCCCATCTCTACCCTTCACCCACAGGGACTCCTTCTCTTAGTTATTCCTGATCCAGAAAGAGAGATGGGGGATGAGGCAAACACTGCACCCTTACCTGTGTCCCACAAGTGACTGTTCTAAAATTTACCATATAAAAGATCTGAGTATGCTCTGATTTCATCTCCCTTCCAGCCCATGTGCACACATGCATGAAATGGAGAAAACAACATTCCTCCACGTGCCCAGCGCTGGGGCGATGGGCAGTAACACTCTCAGATGATAAGATCATGAACCATGCTGAAGGGCACTTGGACTGCTCTCTTGCCCTTCACTTATTCTTATATGTATTATATCAAGTTCTGTAAAGACACAGTTAAGCCATACTTTCAAATTCAGTGTATGTGGAAAGTAGAGGAGTAGGCTCAAAAATCCAGTGTGTGTATGCGCCAGAGCTCTTTTCACACTTGGCCCCAGGCCCCTTTCTCTTCTCGCTCATACCTGGTTCCAGTCCAGTCTCACACATGTACTCTCCTCAGATACCACCTCTCTGTTGCAATACAGACCTCCCTGTGCCTTATAACTGAGCATCTCACAGCATCCCAAGGGGTGTCCCTGCATGGCTCACTACCAGGTATCTCAACACCATACAACTATTACAAACTCAAAACCCTCCTACCACCACTCCAAGCCTGGACCTCTTCCATCATCAGCAATAGTTTCACTGTCATTCAGGGTACAAGCTGGAAGTGCAAGCATCATCATCGACTCTCCCTTGTTCTCACCCTCATATTCAATTTATCTTGAATCTACCAACTCCCATTGTCTCTGTGGCCACCACCTTCATCCCAACACCCATCCCATCTCACTTGAAGCACTGAAGATCTCCAGTTAATTTTCACTCGTCTCCCTGTCTAATCAGATCCCCGCACTGCAACCTGAGGAATTTCTAAACGCAAATCTGAGAGTGCTACCTACCACCTACGCTTAAATTTACTTCAGTAGTTTCCTGTTGCTCTAAGAATAAATACCAAAAAAAAAAAAAAAATAGAGCTACCGTATGATCCAGCAATTACACTACTAGGTATTTATCCCAAAGATACAAATGTAGGGATCCTAAGGGTATGTGCACCCGAATGTTTATAGAAGCAATGTCCACAATAGCTAAACTGTGGGAAGAGCCAAGATGTCCATCGACAGATGAATGGATAAAGAAGATGTGGTATACACACACACACACACACACACACACACACAATATGGAATATTATGCAGCCATCAAAAGGAATGAAATCTTGCCATTTGCAACGACATGGATGGAAGTGGAGGGTGTTATGCTGAGCAAAATAAGTCAATCAGAGAAAGGCATGTATCATATGACCTCACTGATATGAGGAATTCTTCATCTCAGGAAACAAACTGAGGGTTGTTGGAGTGGTAGGGGGGTGGGAGGGATGGGGTGGCTGGGTGATAGACATTGGGGAGGGTATGTGCTATGGTGAGCGCTGTGAATTGTGCAAGACTGTTGAATCACAGATCTGTACCTCTGAAACAAATAATACATTATATGTTAAAAAAAAAAAGAAGATAGTAGGAGGGGAAGAATGAAGGGAGGGAAATCGGAGAGGGAGACGAACCATGAGAGACTATGGACTCTGAAAAACAAACAGAGGGTTCTAGAGGGCAGGGGGTGGGGGGATGGGTTAGCCTGGTGATGGGTATTAAAAAGGGCACGTTCTGCGTGGAGCACTGGGTGTTATACACAAACAATGAATCATGGAACACTACATCAAAAACTAATGATGTAATGTATAGTGATTAACATAACATAATAAAAAAAAGAATAAATACCAAAATTCTTATGATATGGGCTGCATTGTGTCCCCCTGAAATGTCAAAGTTGTATTCCACCCAGTACCTCAGAATGTCACTATATTTTGACATAGTGTCTTTAAAGAGGTAATTCAGTTAAAATGAGATCATTAGGGTGGGTCCTAATCCAATATGATTGGTGTTCTTATAAGAAGAAGAAATTTAGACACAGGCAGAGAGACCATGTGAAAACTCAGAGAGAAGAGGCCATCCACAAGCCAAGGATAAACCTCAGGAGAAGCAAACCCTGCCAACACCTTGATCTTGACTTCAGGCCTCCAAAATTGTGAAAGAATAAATTTCTATTGTTTAAGCCACCCAGTCTGTGGTGCTTTATTATGGCAGAAAATGAATGCATCTTAATAGGGCTACCCAGTCCTCCATGGCATAGGGCAGTTTTAAAAAATGTACACAAATCTTTGACCCCTCAAAAGGTAGAGCCTAATTCTCCTCCCCTTGAGTGTAGGCTAGTGGCTCGCCTCTAACACATGGAATGTTGTTAGAAGCCACAGGGTATGGCTTCCCAGATAAGGATTTTAAAAGGCATTATGGCTTCTGGTTCTCTTTCTCTTGGATCATTGCTCTGGGGGAACCAACTGCCATATCATGATGACTCTTAAGGAGCTCCATGGAGGGGTTCACCTGCTAAGGACTGAGGCCACATAGGCGAGCTATCTTGTAGGCAGACCCTACAGTCCCTGACAGGCCTCCAAGTGACTGCAGCTCTCACCAGTGTCTTGATTTGTGGCTTCATGAGAGACTCTGGGCCAGAACCACTCAACTAAGTTCCTCCTGAATTCCATACCCGCGGAAACTGTGAGATAATAAATGCTTGTTGCTTTAAGCTGCTAATTTGGGGGGCAATTTGTTACTCAGCAATAGATAACTAGTGCAGCTGGACTCGAACTCCTCTCTTAGACTTGCCTCTTTCTACTCTCTCTTACTCTGAGCTCCAGCCCCATTGACTTTCTTACCGGACCTCAAACTCCCCATGTCCCCAAGCCCATATTTCTAAAATGCACCCCTACATTCTTCCTTATTTGAGTCTTACTCATCCTTTGATTACATTTCAAGCACTAATTTCTTAGGGAAATCTTTCCTGACCCTTAGTCTAGTAATATGTTCTCATTAAACCATGCTCCTTTCCTTTAGAAGACTTTCCTCAGCTTATTATTTGTTCTTTAGGGTGATTATTGAATTGATATTTGTCTTCCCCACTAGACAGGAAGCCACATGAGGCCAGAGATGGTGATGTTTTTGCTCACCTCTATGTCCCCCGTACCTATACAATTTAGTCTGTCAATAATTATTGGATAGATGGATGGATGAATGGATTTTAGCCAATATCTGCCAATCCTTGCTCTTAAGGAACAAGTCTTACATTTCAGAAATGGGGACTCAACTTTTGTTGCATCTCCTAGTTACAGGGTCATCTGTAAACCTACAAACACTATCAACCAATCTGTAGCTAAACACGAGTTAACTAGGGCTCTGAAATCTGCACGGTTAGCTTATACATGTTGTGTCATTAAAGATTTTTTTGTCCTCCTTTAGTATCTTTGTAAAAATTCCTTTTCGAAATTCCATTAACTTTGGCAGTGTTTATGAGTGAGGAGAGGAAATATGGAACAGGTGAAAGGGTAAAGCTCCCACAGGTAGATGGGTGGGGCGGCCGGAGTGGTTGCCACACCTCCTCTTTGCAGCTGTGGGACAGGATCCGAGTGGCTTGATGTGGGGGAGGAGTGTGCAAGGCCAGTGCTTCTGGAGTAAAGATGCAGCAACTATGCAGATGGTGCGCTGCAAACAGCTTGCCTTAATTGATGAGCCTTGAGAAAAGAAGGCCAAAGAGAAACATTGGTTATGAACTGGATCATCCTTCTTTGTAGAGACAAAAGCATGGATGGCTCAGCACCTGACAGAGTGATCCCGGACTGGGGGGCCCCAACCCATTTTTTTAAGATAACTATCATAATTTTAAATAAAAAATAGATGCTTTTAAATCCAAGAGCTTTATTAAATCAAACTATTGAGCCCCATTTAGCCTGGTTTGCCCTAGTTTGAATTTGTGTTGTCTCTAAGTGTAGTTTATGAATGACATTTCTTTAAAAGGAAAAAAAACAACTAGAAGGCTGTTTTCCTGCGCCTCTTTATCTCAGGCTATTTTGCATGTATATGTATGTACATATATCTGTAATTTCCCCCTATGACCAGGAAGGCCAGACTTGGGAAGAGCTTTTATTCATTATTTAATCAAGGAAAGAGCCTTAACTCAAACAAGAACAGGGGAGGGTGGGTCGGGTGGGGGAGCATGTCCAAGCAGGAGTGAAAGAGGCTGGGCTAGAGAAAGAGAGCATTTTTAAAAACAGACTCTCAAGATAAAAACCTGAACAAAGAGCAACAAACGGCTCCTTCCTGCATCTTTTTTTTTTTCTTTCTTTTTTGAAGCTCCTGACAGACTCAATTCCCTTCCTGCATAATCTCCTCTCATTTCTTTCTGGAGCAATGTCAGTGTTCTGAATACAGAAATACATCACCACTTCTTTCCCCTTGAGGTTGCTCCTTCCTCTGGCTACAGAGGCAAGAGCCGAGCCCAGCCCCCCAGCGGGCTCAGTGGTTTCAAATCCCGCCTTCACCTCCACCTAGGGCTCTCCCCTCACCTGAGATTGTGTCCCTGATTTAATTAACTGTGCAAGCAGCAGATGGTGGCTGACATTCGGCCTCAGTCCCACTTGGGGTGAGACAGGGGCACTTGGGGCTGCTGACTCCTGTGAGCACCTGCCGAGTGCCAGGCCTCCCGCCAGCTTCATCTCACTTAAGCCTCACAACCATCCTGGAGAGGGGTTCCTCCCACCTTCATCTTGCAGATAAGCCAACTGAGTCTCCAAGAAACAGCTCTGTGTTGATGGAAAAAGCCCTGGCGTGGGAGTCAGCCCTGCCTTTCCACCACGGTGAGCTCTCCAAGGCTCTTGCCTTTCCCCATGCAAGTGTTCTCCCCAGAGAACATTCCTTTGTGGCCTAAATCTCCCCCTCCTGTGTTTCTCCAATCAGCTGTTTCCCATTGCCTCTTTTAGCTTGCATTAATTCCTTAATTCAGCAACTACTTCTTGAGCACCTCCTGTGAGAAGCTTGGAACTCCTCCTGTGGAGTTTCCGTTCCAGTTAAGGAAGACAGGTAACAGACAAGCAGGTGTGTCCCGCGCTCAGACGGTGCAAGTGCTGAGGGAGGAGGAGAGACCAGGCAGGCACAGAGGATAGGGCATGGGGCATGGCGGTGGGTGAGGGGGGTGCTTCTTGCCCTTCTCTGTTGGACGGTCAGGGAGGCCATGTGAAAGGTGATGCTCAAGAGCAGACCTGAAGGGAGGGAGGGATTTGGTCTGGGTAGAAGAACAGGACGTACAAAGGTGCTGGAATACTTGGTGTGTTTGAGGAACAGTGAGAAGGCCATGCAACCGAGGGGAATGGTCAAAGAGGTGGGATAGGTGAGAGCAGAGTGGAAGACCAAAGTGGGCCCGGAAGCAAGAGATGAGGTTGGCAACTCAGCAAACAGAGCATGAAGGCCTTCAGTTGCTACAGCTTTGGTTTTTCCTCTAAGCGAGTTGGAAAGGTACTGCAGGGTTGGCAACAGAGGAGCTACATGGTCAGACCTGATCACTCTGGTTGCTGTGTTAAGAGCAGACCAAGGCGGGGAGGCAAGATCAGTCACAGGAAGACCCATGCGGGACGTCTGCAGTCATGCAGGCGCAAGCTGGTGGCGACTGGAAGTGATGAGCGTAGTTAGAGTCTGGAGATATCTAGAAGGGGGAACCAACAGAGTTGCTGCTGGCTTGGATGTAGGACTCAAGACAGAGTGGAATCAAGGCTGACTTCAAGGTTTGGGCTAGAGCAACAGGAAGATGGAATTGCAATTACGGAGAGAGAGAGAGAAGACCATGAGAGGAAGAGAATCAGGTGAGATTAGAGGAGGAGGTTTGAGAAAAGAGAAGGTGGGAGCCATCACCCAGGAGCGAAGGAGAGTGAACAGAGTAGGGAAACTCGATAGGATTGCCCAGCAGAACTGAGGGCTCTGTTGAGGTTTGTGGCCATGAATGTAAAGTGGCCTCATGGCCACGTTTTGTTTTTGCAAATTGTGGTAAGCTGTAGCTTTTGTAAGCATTTGTACAGGTGTGGAGTAAGGCAGGGAGCGGGATCTAACCCCAGGCTGGGGACTCGAGGCCAACACACTGGAGAACAGATGCGAGGGCACTGAGCTTACGCATGGGAGGGATGGTAAAAAGGTCACTGCTAGTGGAGCCAGACAGGAGGGGAGCAAGCAAGAAGGCCGAGGCCAGGGGGAAGTGGGCAGGCAAGATCAATGGCTTATGCACCTCGGAAAGGTGGTGAACTGACAGCGACAGTGGGCCGGGAAGTCCGGAGGTGCAGGAGTGGGCTGTAGCAGGCTCAGGGGTAGGAAAATGGGAGGAATGGCCCCACGACCAGCTTCCCTGACATCTCCCCTATCTTGGGCTCCCCTCCTGCCCTTCTACCTGATTTTCCAAGAATCCTTTCCCTGTCCGATATTTATGTCATTATCTGATGCACATCCAGCTCATTCCCCCTGTCCTGCCGGTCCCTGCTTGTGTCAGTCTGTCTGGGACATCAGAGAATCGGAGGTCATGGGATCAAACATACAAGAGTTTTATTAAGGGAAATGTCTGTGAGAGGAAATGGAGAAGGGGCTGGGCAAGGCTGGGAGAGCCGTGAGACCACCATGCCATCCCAACCCCCAGTGAAGGACAGACAGACAGAGACAGAGAGACTGAAGGGAGGGAGAGAGGGGAGGCTGGTTGGAAGCATCTAGAGAGCTGCGCAATTGAACAAAGTTTACAGGCCGGCAGGTTGGCAGTTTGGCAGGATGTCCTCTCGCTGAAGGCATCTGTTAGAGACCCCATCCCTCGGGCAGGGGTCTGCCTTAGCAGCCCTGACACAGCCGATCACTGACTGGGAGCAGCCCAGGGAAGCCCGGGGTTAGCGCGGCAGCGGATTTCAGAGTGCGGCAGCTGGGGCCCTTAGACAATTATTCTGCACACATGGCGGTCCCGAAGGCATGTTGTTGTGGACGACGCCACACCCAGCGGCAGGACCAAGCTCAGGAGTGAGGGCACAGCTCTTAAACTCACCGTCCTGTACCCTATGGCTTCTTGCTAAACTCTGGGGACAACTTGCACAAGAGAAGCATGTCAGCAAAGTACAGCTGCCTGGTGGTGCTCCCCACGTGGTCCTAACCTCAGAGATGTTTCTCGGCCCTCGGGGAAGCTGCACTGCTAAGTCCTCGTCCAGCTGCCACTGATAAAGTGAGCTTAGCAGGATTTGGACTCCGAGAGCATCAGGGCAAGCAGACACAGAGATGGAACCAGGGTCTCCTTGAGCCCCTTTGTCACTCCTCGGCTGATAGCAGTGGGCTCCCCTACAACACAGACGGCTGTTTCCTTCTATCTGTTTGGCATTCCTCAAGTCCCGCCCAATTCTCTGCCCCATATTTCCCACTCATTGACACCTGAAAACTCAGCCATCAGAAGCTACACCTCAAGACTTTGCTCCCCCACCCCACCCACCCAATTCCTCAGGCCTCTCCACAAAATAAAGGCCATCTCCAGCCCCTGGCAGTTTGCACCTTTGCCGTAAAATGCACCTTGGATTTTTCTTTCTCTCCACAATTCCTTTCACTCCATGTCCCTCCATGACTCTTGATGCGTCATCCATGTGCTCTCAAGGCTGTCCCCGCACCTCTAGGACTGTTTCCAACCGTTGGCTGACGCTCCAAGCATCCTCCTCGGCTAATACGACCCACTGTTTTCTGCCTTCTGTCCTCCTCCTTCCACCTTCTCACTTCCTTTAGGACGGAAACAAAACAAAATGCTCCCTCCGATGGTGGGGTCATTCAGAGCAATACCTCAGTTTGATCAGCCCTGCCCCCCGAGCCCCCAGCTGGCCTGCTGAGACCCCACTGGATGCACCCCTAAAAGGCAGGGTTTTAGAGATTGGGTTGGACCTGGAGTCATAATCAATTCTGCAGCAAAGATTATGCAGGTAGTTTCCTCAAGGTTGCCACTAATGAGAGCAGAGCTAGACCTCAGTCCCATATCCTTTCAACTGCGTATTGACAGTGTTTCCAATTAAGAAGAAATCCCAGCACGGGGTGAGGCCATGGGTTCTCCACCACTTTAGTGTGCTGGTGGAGGACCAGCTGCCTGGGGCTCAGGAGAAACACAGACCCTAGGCCCCACTCACACCTACTGAGTCACCATCTGCGCTTCCACATGTGACTCCTCCACGCATTAAACCGTCATGAGCACCAATCCAGAGCCCCTCAGCCACGCCACACCCCCTCCGGTCCGGATTAGAGGCTCCAGAACATGATATTTGGCGGGCAATTCATAGTGGAGTAGAGAGAGCTCTCTGTAACACGATGGATACTAAATCAATTTTCTTTACTGACAACCTGGTTAAACAGTCCTGTCCCTTCATTATTTTCGTCTTCTATAAGTGGCAAGTTAAGTTAATCATTTTCCAGGGATATTTTCAATGGAGGATACTCTAAAGGGGACTCCAAGGTACACCTGGTTGGCTGCAGCATCTTCGATGTGTGCTAAATGACCACACCCCGGGAGCCCACTCTTTGTGGCACTCTGCTCGCAAGAGTGGACTCAGAGAGACGCAGTCAGACATAGGTGCTTTGCAGACTCTCTGCTCCACCGTATCCACTGAGACACCTGTGTGGTGCCCCAAGCTATTCTTAGACTGACATGCCACCTCTGGGTTGTCACCCAGCCAGCACTCTTTGTGATGTAAAGAATAAGAATACCTCAAAACATTGATTTTTGGATCCAGAGGCACCTTCCTTCCTCCAGACCCACAGACAGGAAGAAAGGCATCCTTGGCAAGAGACCAGGTGGCCTGCACTGAGCCTCTTGATAGCTGAGGGCAGGGAAACTCATATGAACAAAGGGGCAGTCTGGTTATATCTCACACTGAAATGAGGTAAAAGGTCAGAAATGCACTCTCAACAATTTTACCCCTAGGCACAGCAGGTGTGTGTGCGTGCAGAGTGGTTACCAAAAATGAGCCTCGAGGAAGAAATTATTTCTATCTGAATGGCAGTGTCTGTACCACATTTCCATGAGATGTTACATTGGATTTGGATGCACCTGCCCAATACACAAAGATAAACATCTGGAGCCACGAAATGTTCTACATTTCAGGGCTGTTCTGGATCAATACCAAATGAGGATGTAGATTTCTTCTTTCTGCTCATGACAAAAATGTGCTTGAAACACATAAAATCCTTTGGCTCTGCTTTCATTTAAAAAGCACAATTATTCTTGAAGTTTTCAGTTTGCTACCACAGACAGTTTTCTGCTCAGTGTAGTAATCCAAAATATCCATCCATAATGCTTAGCATCTGCTCTATACAGAGCACCATATTTTGATGTTCTAGGAAAATTTTTTAAATAAAGGAAGGAAGGAAAGAAAAAAGGAAAGGAAGGAGGGAGGGAGGCTTAAAATATCCTCTAAGGGTAGTTCCCTCTCTGGGAGGCTAATAATAGATAAACTTTAAAAATATTTACATTGGCAGATTCTTATGTTGGTTGATTGATGGTCTCCGTATTTTTAGTAGAGGGTTGCTGGCAAAAGCAGGTGAAAACAATTAGTAATGATTTCATTATAAATCAATTTACTGTAAAGGTCAATAGCTCTTTGTTTTGAATAAGATCTCTCCTAACCCTTCTATGATCTGTGATATTCCTTTGCATGTTGCTTGGTTCAGAGGTATCATTCAATTTTTAAAAATTATTCAATAAATGAATAAATGAATGCTCATATTTATATGAAAATTTCATGACTGTCTACAGGAATATTTGAATTTCATATATCCTACCTTTCACAGCTGGGATAAGATCTAGACTCAGTTAACACTTGGCTGTACTGATCATTTTAATTATGATACTTCACCAAAGAAGTCAGCACAGAGCCATTTTTTTAAAGATTTTATTTACTTATTTAAGAGAAAGAGAGAACGAGCTGGGGGGGCGGGGGGGAGGGGGAGAAGCAGACTCCCTGCTGAGGAGGGAGCCCAACACAGGACTCCATCCCAGGACCCCAAGATCATGACTGAGCTGAAGGCAGACGCTTAACCGACTAAGCCACACAGAACCATTTTTAACCTACAAATCAACAAACCATCCAATAGAAAAAAAAGAATAAAAGATATAAATAGTCAAGGGGTTCCTGGGTGGCTCAGTCGTTAAGTGTCTGCCTTTGGCTTAGGTCATGATTCCAGGGTCCAGGGATCGAGCCCCATATCAGGCTCCCTGCTCTGCGGGGAGCCTGCTTCTCCCTCTCCCACTCCCCCTACTTGTGTTCCCTCTCTCGCTGTGTCTCTCTCTGTCAGATAAATAAAATCTTTATAAAAAAAACATATAAACAGTCAATACACAAAAAAAGAAAATACAGTTGGCCAACAAACATAGGAAAAGATTCTCCCCCTAACTAGCAATCATGGAAATGCAAATTAATACACCCGGGGGACACCATGTTCGACCCATCAAATGGGCAGCAATGGGTACAATATGGTATGGAGGGGAAGGGCTCTGAAGTCAGGCTAACTTGGTCCAAATGCTGGATCCACTGTTTGCATAAGACACTTAACTTCTCCAGGTCTATAAACAGGTAATATATTAATACCTACCTTGTTGGCTTATTGCAAGCATTCAATGATTTCATACACATAAAACGTTTAGAAACTTGCCCGGCAGAAAGTAAACACTTGATAAATTTATCTGTTATTGACACCCAGTGCTGGTTAAAAACAGTAGAAAATTTCATGTTAAGTCTATTTTACCACATTAAACATTTTAATTTAATTTAATTTAAAAGTCCTTTATATGATAACATGAAACAATAGGATGACTCGGGTCAAGGTTGAGTTTGTGCCACAGAGTCCAGAGGTGGAGCCTTTCAAGGAGCCCAGGGTTTGGGATGGGGAGAGAACCACACGCAGGTCTGGAAAGGAGAGGCAAAGGGGAGGCCAGTGAGCCCAGGGAAGCAAAGTCTTGAGAAAAGATGGGAAACACAATGAGACATTCTGTGGCATGTCAGCAGTGCCCAAGTGATGGAATTGGGCCTCGATCTGCTGGAAGAGAGAGAACGTGACTCCCCTAATTCCGCTCCCTCTCTCTCCAGTCAGAAACCCTGCAGAGGTAAGTTCACAGGTGGGAGGGCTGGGGGGTGGAGGGAGAAGAAAGAAAAGAAAGGGTCATCAAAAGTAGAATCTCAACTGCTCGCATTTTTTGCTGCAGCAGCTCCTCTTTCAAAGAGCTTTCACGCACCTGGAGAGAACTTGATTTCTTTCTGAGAATATGCCTTTCAAGTAGATTAAAAACTATTTTCATGAGTCGCGGCTGTTTACATGCAAACCTGTCATTCAGTTGATGTGTGCCTCACAGACGCCCACAGAGTCTTATCAATGGCTCCCTTCCTTTTTTGGATAATTTCCATTAGGTTCCTATGCAGTGTGTCTGGGCAAGGGAGGAAAGTGAGGGAACCAGAGGGTATTTTATTTCCTCAACAAAGTGAAAACAAAACTGGGAAGGGCATCATGGGGGTGGGCCTGGAGCAAGTTTAGCGTCTCCTCCAGCTGGAATGAGAGCAAGACAGTCTCAGAAGCTGACCAGTGCTGAGCCCACCCATTGCCTGAGGAAGGCAAGGTCCACCCTAATCTACAGATTTAACAACTTCCCACGGTCAGAAACACTTGAGTTCCATGCCTTTGGCCACCTACCCGTCAGTATAGCCTAATACCCAGGGCACACTCAAGGACAGAGAAAGGCTTTCTCTAGAGAAGGACACATTGGCTTGGGTGGGTGCAATAAAGCCTTGAATTCAAATACCATTGACCCTTGAACAACACAGGTTTGAAATGCATAGGTTCATTAATATGTGTATTTTTTCTAATAAATACAGTATGGTATCGTAAATGAATTTTCTCTTCTTTATGATTTTCTTAATAACATTTTCTTTTCTCTATCTTACTTTATTATAAGAATACAGTATATGATATATATAACATACAAAATATGTGTTAATAGACTGTTTATATTATTGTTAAGCCTCCCCGTGAACAGTAGGCTATTAGTAGTTAAGTTTGGGGGGAGTCAAAAATTATACATGGATTTTCAACTGTGGGGGGACTCAGTACTACTAGGTTGTTCAAGGGTCAAGCATATTGTAGATTCCAAAATTCCAGAACAAAGTTTAAAACATTTTCTGAATTTAATTTATGTTGTGGGGTTGGGGTTTTTTTTGCCAATTTTTTAAAAAGCAATTAGTAAACCACTTCGATCTAGAAGCTACATTGTTTTTTAAAATTTATGACATTAAATGTAAAAGTATTGTCTATGCTGAAGATTTTGATCTAAATTCTAGAAGGATAAAGAGATGGCTTGTAAGTCTTTGGAAAGAAAAAGTTGATCCATTCAAGCCAACATAAGACAAAAATAGATAACAAACCAACGGCTGGGTGTGTGTGTGTGTGTGTGTGTGTGTGTGTGTGTGTGTGTGTGTGTGTGTGTTTGGCTGAAGAATCCACAAGATTTTTAATAATGTTTCAAGGACAAGGTTGAAAAATATGATCAGGATATTAACAAATACAGATTGATTTGTAACTGACCAAACAGCATTGCCCCATGATTATTAATTTTGTAAATCTAGGTTTCTTCATTTATAAAATAAAAAAGATTTAGATACCCACCAAGTTCTTCTCCGCCTCTTCATCCTGTGATTGTTTTACCTGGAGGAAGATCCCCAAGAGATATTCCCAAGATTTGCCAAAGTCTGTCTTAATTTGGATGAAAAGGTAGGAGAAATACTTACAAAGCCCAAAAAGACACAAAGGGAGGAGAAGTTACTGCCTTTGAGGATAGAATTGGCATTCAAAATTACCTACCTCCCTCTCCAGCCAATAATGTCATAGTTTGATACTAATGAGATAAAATGTAACTGTATAAAGTTCTGATTTTTAAAAATCCATCCTATGAGGTCAGCATATTGGAAATCAATCTCAGTAGCAGATCAGATAAGGAAATTGCAGAGATCTGGTTGACCTTAAATTTGGTGTCAAACAGCAGAATGCCATATTTCAAGCCTGGAGGCAAAGGAGGACTTAATATGGACTAAGCTATATTAATAAAATATGGGGTCCTTACCAAAGGGCATCATGGCCCTACTCCATACTCTGTCCTGAATTTGGAGTACCATGTTCAGCACTGGACACCATCCATTAAAAAGGACATGAACAGGGGCGCCTGGGTGGCTCAATCAGCTAAGCTCTTGATTTCATCTCAGGTCATGACCTCAGGGTCATGAGATCCAGTCCCCAGTCAGACTCTGCGCTCAGTGTGGAGTCTACTTGTCCTTCTCTGTCTGCTCCTCCCACTGCTTGCACATGCTTTCTCTCTCTCTCTCTCTCTCTCAAATAAATAAATAAAATCTTTAATTAAAAAAAAAGGACATGAACAAGTGGAAAGCACCCAAGGAAGAGGGAAAAATGGCAGCAAGATATCTTAAAGAGGGGGGCGCCTGGGTGGCTCAGTTGGTTGAGCGACTGCCTTCAGCTCAGGTCATGATCCTGGAGTCCTGGGATCGAGTCCTGCATTGGGCTTCCTGCTCAGCAGGGAGCCTGCTTCTCCCTCTGACCCTCCTCCCTCTCGTGCTCTCTCTCTATCATTCTCTCTCTCTCAATAAATAAATAAAAATCCTTAAAACAATTATTTAAAAAAAAAGACATCTTAAAGGGTGTTAGCCTACCATCCCCACCCCCGGCCCCTGGCCATTGCCCCAGCAGACCTGGCTTAGCTCTTTGACAGTATTGCCAGGCTGTGGATGTATGTCTTTGCTTGAACATGCGCGCATGAGAAAACACCATTTCCTGGTCTATTAGAAACTTTATCCTTACCCTGAATGGAAATCTTATTCTCTAGGACTTCTCCACTCACTGCTCCAGGTTCTAGAGCCCTGGGGTCACACAGGTCCATTGTAATCCCACTTCTACATAAACAGTCCTTTAAGTAATTCAAGAAAATGGATGTTCACCCCAAGAAAACTTTCCAGGTAAAATTGGGCTGATTTTAAAGATTAATTTTCAAGGTCCTTTCTCAGCTAGTTGCCCATAAGGGTTAGAAGTCTGTCCATTCAGAGGTGAAGGCCCCATGGTCATTCCTTCCTCCTTGCATCATTCAGAAGCAAACAGAGGTGCTGTATTCCACCAGCCTGTCATCTGAAGCCAAGAGATGCTCAAAAATTGGAGCAATGATCCCTACACATGACTTTTCTGATTCTTAAGGGTATTTCTGGTTTACACAAAATTCTTAGAACACTCTTAGCTCACGTTGATTTTAAAAATAAATATATGCCCTAGAGCATTGTATGAACATCAAAATTCTAGGTCTCAATTCCAAACAAGTTGAAAATCATTGGCCTGGTTAACCGTTTTCCTACTACTTCCAAAATACTTTTAATTATCTTGCCTTTAAAAAAAAGGCATTGATTGCTATTGATTCCTATCCTATTCTGTATTTGAGACATGTATTTTTTAATGCTGCTGACATTGCTACATAATTTCACCTATCTGGTATTTATCTGAGTGCCTGCCATGGGCATGACATCTTGAGGTACATGGCAAACAAGAAAGAAACAAAAAAACGGAGTGAGGTGAGCTCTTTGGAGGGTGGGGGTGAACTGTTTGGAAAAATATCCCCAATTTACAAAGAAACACTGAAATACAGGGGAGTTTGGGTGACTTGCCTTCCAAGGGGGGCGGGATCAGAATCGGTCCTTTTGTTCACAGACCTGAAAAAGATCACAGAGTGCTGCTGGGGTCTCTTCATTGATGTTTCATAACCTCTTTTTAAAACCCAGCTTGTTCAAAGTAAATAAAATGTTGCTTGTGTAAGTAATTAATCAAGAATTACATGGAAGGTTTATTTTGAGGCCAATAGCAAGCAGTCTCCTGAGGCACTCAACAAACTCTCTCTTTCAGTAAATAATTACTTAAGTTAAAATTATTTACTAAATTAAGTCATTCCTTTTGTGGTATCTCTAAGACTTAAAGTAATTGGTTGGATTCACTTTAGTTTGGTGTTCTATAAAGAAGAAAATAGTGCTACATAATGAATTAACTGTGCAATTAACTATAAATTTAGCACTTCAGAAACACATTTTTAATGAGTAAGAACAGGTACAAAGAGCCCTGTGTGGTTTTTAAAATTTTTTTTTAACTCTAGGTATAATTTTCCATCTCGATTAGTGCAGGATTGCTGGGAAAGTGTTAGCACAGCATAAATTATTATTTCCTATTTACCAAGAGTTAGCAACATGGAAAGCCCGTTTCAGACAGAGCAGTAGCCAGCCACAGGCCCCAGCCCTGGGCCCCTGGTGAGAACCGCTTTGGCCTCCAGGCGGGTCCAGTTCCTTCCTTTCTCTCTTTAGTTCCCACGGAAGGTCACGTTCTCCTGGTAGCTCTTCCTGGTTCCCTCCTGGGGTTAGGAGGGAACGGTAATGATCTCGCCCCCAGAGCTTCCTCCCCTTCTCAAACCACAATACTTCCCTCTTATAATTATGAGGAAAGAAGTAACAAAAATTAAACCTGGGTTAACTAACACCTTTAATAATTAACGATTTCTTTGTTGTGTTCTTAAGCTTTAGGAGAAAATGCGAATCAACAGCTCTTAAGAGCAGATAAGAAGACTGAACCCCCCTCATTAAACATCTGCACCCTGCAAAGATATGTGCTATCATGTTATCTTCCCCCGCACTTTGGGGTTCCTTGCTATGAAACCAGAAGTGTGCCTCTGCCATGTGCCAGGCACTAGGCTGCAGACTCCTTCCAGCATGCCATCTCATTGGATCCTCACAACAGCGCCATGATGTTGGTGTGGCAAATGTTAACTCACTGGGGAGAAAATGGAGGACTTTTCCAGTGCTGTGTAGCTTCTTTGTAACACAGCCAAAATAGGTCTCCCTCTGTCACCTTCACATACACATTCCCCAAAGGGAAATCAGGAATTAATTCAAAATGTCAACTAGGAGGTGTCCTCTATCTTAGCTTCCAACATAGATGACCAAAGTCCCAATGACCCTAAAACTCCATAAAATGCTTCATTTACCAACAAGTTGGGTTTCTGTAGTTAGCACACTTTGGACAGGCAGAAAAGTAAACTTATTTGTTGTAGAAAGAGAGAATTTTGCCAACAAGAGTTGAAAAAAAATGTACTTGGACCATCACCATAAGTAAACACATTAGTTAGCCAGAATGCTCATTCCCCTAACATGGCCAGTGAGTAAGGTCTCCCTGGCTCTGTGATGTCTCCAAGATATTGTGCTGTGGTACACAGACTTGCTTTCCATTCCTATGTCAAGTCCAATGGCCATTGCTCAGCCCTTACCTTCTGGACCTCTTTGTAGTGTTTAAGCCTCCTGAACACCCTACTGCTTCCTTCAGTGACTCCTCTAGCATCTCCTGTGATGGTTAATTTTAGCTGTCAACTTGACTGAGCTGAGGGATACCCAGATAGCTGGCAAACCATGATTTCTGGGTATGTCTGAGATGATATTTCCAGTAGAGATTAGCATTTGTAATTAGTAGACTGAGTAAAGATCTCCCTCACCAATGTAGCTGGGCACCATCCAATCCATTGAGGGCCTGAATAGAACAAAAAAGTAGAGGAGGGGTGAGTTTGTTCTCTTTCTTGAGCAGGAACATCCATCTTCTGCCCTCGTGCATTGGCGCTCCTGGTTCTCAAGCCTTTGGACTTGGACTGAATTACACCACCAAGTTTCCTGGTTCCCCAGCTTGTAGATAGCAGATTGTGGGAATATATATATATATAGTGAGACATCAAGTATCACTTTCAGGTGACACCAACACCTCTGCAACTCACTCTAATACAAACTAAAGAAGCAGCAGATGTGGGTTGAAATTGCAGTGGTAGGTCTTGGAAGCTATATTAAGGCTTTAGCACATTATTCCAAGGATAATAGAAAGCTATTGGTGTATTTTAGTAGAAAAAAAGTTTGACTAGGTTTGCATTAGTCCAAGATCACTTAGGCTGCATTAAAAATAAGTAAAATGTCATTAGAGTGAATGGATTAGAAGGTAGCAAGAATGGCCACTGTAAGATCATGTAGGAAGTTGCTGCAACTGTCTGGGAAAGAGAGAATGGTTGCCAGGCCTGGAGTAGGGGCAGTAGAATGGAAGTGAATAAATTCTATAGGTAGATGAAGCATGACTTGCGGGACTTCGTGACTGAGCGGAGATGGCGAGGGAGGGATCTAAGATGACTTCCTAGTTCCTGGGTGGATGGTGAAGACTTTTCTAAGCCATGGAGTTGAAGGGGGTGGAGACGGTGAATTCAGTCCTGTGTGTGCTGAGTATGACGTCTCTGCGAGGTCTCTCATGGGAACCTGCTTTAAGAAACATCCATGGGTCAGGGAGGGATCAAAGCTAGGGTTAAATATTTGGGAGTTGTGGCCATATGACTGAAGTCATGGGGATGGCCAAGATCACCCTGGGAGAGTATGCATATTAATAAATGAAGAGACCTTTGTACAGAACGCCCCCCCCCCCAGACAGCCCTAAAACCCTGTAAATGATTGTTCAGCTATAGCAGGTCCCTCAACCTGCCCCTTTGCATTCCTCCTCCCCAGGTTCAGGCACAAATCACTTTTTAAAGACTACTGCAGTGTCTCAGACTCCCTCCTTTCTATTTACCTTTCTTATCATTGCCAAACTAATTTGCTTAAAGCTTTGACTCCTGCCTTGTTACTTTTCTCTTCAAAAACCTTTGATGTTTTCCTATTTCCTGCCAAATAAAATGTAACCACTTCACCCTCTGTGAGATGACTTTAGACCAAGACCTGCTTTGCTGTGGCCCTCTATTTATTCTGCTCTCCATGCAAGGTGATATACATGCCCTTGCATAAGTCATTTCAACTTCTCCACTTCTCCATCTCTTACATCCTATGGGGGGGGGGAATGACAAAGGGGTTTACTGCATGGCATAAGAAGACATGCCTCAGTGCTTGGAGACAAATGTCTAGATTCTGACATTAGTTTTCCTCAGGCTTCAAGATCTGTTGTTGTGATGCCAACAGACAAATGAACTGTGGGCTTGGTGGGGGGAAATGAGGGGCACACTTCAGCCCTCAAGTGTGAAGGGAAGCATTTCAGCTGCCAGCCAACCATTTCAGACAAATAGAACCTTCATCCACTTTGAAGGAAGTATATGAAAGAAAATTCTATTTGCATCTTTAATTACACAAGTTCCTTACAGCCAATGTATCAATAATATTTATACAAACATTTATCTAGCACCGTGAGCCAGCCTAGAGGGAAAATGGAACTTGAAGTCTTGTAGAGGAAGAGATATAAACAAAGGTCCCAATGTGCATGAAGAAGAGCTCCTTGGGGTAGAAACTGGTGCTGGAGGATGGTATGAATAGCAAATGACTCAACAAGATTTGCTGAGTGTTTATTGTGTGCCAGGCACTCTTCTATATGCTGAATGAAACAGTGGACATATTAGACAAAAGTGAATGGTCTCATGGAACCTACACTCTAAAGAAAGGAGACAGACGAAAAATGTAGGTAGATAATACACTAGAAGTTACTAAAGTGCTCTGTGGAAAAGAAAACCAAGTAAAGGAGATGGGGATTGATGTCAGGGTTGCAATTTTATACTAAAACCAGCAGAGCAGGCTTCATGGAGAAGGTGTCATCTGAGCCAAGGACCTGAAAAAGATTAGAAAGTGAGGCATGTGGATGTCTCGGGAAAGATTGTTTCAGGCAGAGGGATCAACAGCCAGAACAAAGCCCCCAGCAGAAGTTTGCTTGACACATTCAAGAAAGAGGAAGGAGGGTAGTTTGGCTGGAGCAGAGGGAGTAGGTCCAGGGCAGCAAGAGGTAAAGTAAGAGAGTCATGGAGGATAGAGGATCAGATGGTGAAGTGCCTTGAAATGGCACCCGTGGATACTTCGGGGCAGAAGAGTAATTCAACTTCTGTTGTAAAATCAGTCCTCCGGCCTCCCTGAAGAGAATACATCATAAAGGGGTGGAGACAGGAGCAGGAAGTCTGGGGAGGAGGCCATTGCAGGAAACCAGGCAGGAAGGCAAGTGGCTGTGGTGAGAGGGGTTGGACTCTGCGTAGATTCTGAAGATCTGGACAACAGGATTTAAGGAAGGGTTAGATATGGAGGATGAGGGAAATAGGGCAGTCAGGGTTTTTGCTCTGAGCTGTGGGAATGATGGAAATGTCTTTTACTGAGGTGGGGAAAAACTGAGAGTAAGACATGTATGGAAGGTAAAATATAAGGAGTTCAGTTTTGAAATTGTTAAATTCGTGATGTCCATTAGACATACAATTGAAAAATACAGTATGGCCAGTTACACACACACACACACACACACACACACACACACACACACACACAAA
This sequence comes from Zalophus californianus, assembly GCF_009762305.2. NCBI lineage: Eukaryota > Metazoa > Chordata > Mammalia > Carnivora > Otariidae > Zalophus > Zalophus californianus. The sequence goes on along the minus strand of NC_045604.1, from coordinate 51,525,775 downwards.
TCTGGAGTTTAAGGGGAAATTTGAAGCTGTAAATATAAATTTGGACCTAAATCATAAAGACTTCTTCTGTAATAATAATAATAATAATAACAACAGCAATAATAAAACCCACCTCCTCCTCCTCCTCTCTGTTACCACCACCGGCTCCTCCTACTGTTGGTCATTTCCATGTGCCAGGTCTGGGCTGAGCACCCTACATCACCTCATTTACTTCTCATGATGTCCCCATGAAACAACACTTCAGTCCCCATTCTACACATGAGAAATCTCAGGCTTAGAGAGCTTCCATAACTTGCCCAAGCTCACACAGCTGGGAAGAGCCTCATTCTACAGGGAGTGGGGAACCACTGAAAATTGAGAAGAGCACTGTCAGGTGTTAATGATGGGTAAATTGCTCCAGGGATAGCACAGAAATCGGAATGGGATGGTGCCAGACCAGTGGGGAGGCCATTCCACTGCAATGACCTGAGTCCAAGCAAGAGGTGATGTAGGGCTGAACTCAAGCTGGGGTTGCAGAGATGGGAGGGAGGGAACAGGGTCCAAGTGACCAGGTAGCATGACAAGTTTTGGTGACCCACTGAAGTGTGGACATTAGAGAACAACAATCTAAGGATTTCTGGGGGAACTGGGTGTGGGGTGGTACCATTCGCTGAGGTAGGGAACATAGGAGAATGGTTGGGACCTGGCAGGCTGGTGCCAAAGGGCCACATGAGGAACTGGGGGTTGGGGAAGGATGTAGATGTAGGCTGGGGTCTACCAGGGAAGGTCTTTCCTGGGAGGTTTAGGAGCTTAACTTTGCTCTGACTAGGAAGCCATTTGAGATTTGAGCCAGATCAATGGGGCCACACATAAGGATCAAGTCCTGTGGTCCTTTGCACTTTGTGAGAGCAGGAACTGGGTTTCTGTGTGCATTGCCCTGTGCAACCATTAACACACAACAGCAAGGTCACACAATAAATAACACTTTCCCACCCCACCCCCCGGTTTTCTTGCCATTTATTGGGCATACTTGCAGAAGACTTTTTTTTCAGAGGCAAGCAGATTGTGCAATTGGGTTGAATAACCTGAATAAATCCATTCAGTGTTTCTATAGCATTTTTTTAAAATCCAACTTATAACAAGTAACAGCCCACTTACTTCTCCACAACTCACTACTCCCCAACACTCCTATTGTCTGCCCTGACTGGGATAATAGGTAATTGTGTTCCAACATGCATTATGCTAAAACGCTTCTCTTTGCCCAGTTTCCATCATTCTCAAAACCCAGATCGTAATCTAACTTCATCATCATTAAGCAGCCAAACCAGCTGCAGCAGTGAAAACTGAAAAAAGGAAAAGGCTTAGAAGAGCGACATTCCTCTGAGGAACAAAAGAATCATCTCTGATCAAGTGACCCAGCATGAGGGAAGAAAGAGAGAGCTCCCGGAGCTGACTAAAATAAAATTGCCAGTTAGGCCTTCTTCCCATTAGTTTTTCTTTCACACTTCACATTAGCTCAGTGAAAGGAAGATGAATTAAGAGTTAAATGCACCAAAATAACTTAAGCAATCTTTAAATAAGACTTAAATGTGCTTTGTGTTTCTACCAAAAACCCTCTTCCTATTTTGTTTGCCTCTGTCTCCCTCACAGTGACCTCTGATCCTTTCTCCCTTCTCTTTGCCTCTCGTCTCCCTCGTTCTGACCCATCCTCGGCTTGTCTCCTCTCCAAGGCCTTCTCCTTCCTTTAAAACTCCTTCCACCTTTCTGCTCTCATCCACCTCCAGAACCCTCTCTTTATCCATCCACTTTCCAGCAACCTCTACTTGCCCTCAGCCCTTCTCCTTCTAGAAACTTCTCCTCCCCATCACGCCCCTCTCTCAAACCCATGCTTTCTGTTGTCTGGACTTAGATGCCACCAGAAGCCAAATTTCTAGTGACAGAAAGCCCATTGTTGCCCGATGAAGGCAGATGATATAAAGGAGGCAATTGCTTCAATTCATAATTAAAATAAGCTAAATGAAGCAGTAAAACAAGACAGATTAATGGTTTGGAGATCTAAGGATGAACTCTTTGCAGAAGACAGTTCTCCTTCCCCCTATTCTGTTGGCACTATGCCCCAGAATCATATCGACTAGCTGATCAATTCTCAAATTCTGGATAGATGGGCCAGTGATAAATGATCACCCCACAACCCCTCCCCAGTTACTGCCAGGCCCAGCTGATGCACACTGAACAATCCCCTGTTTCAAAACACCTTGCCCAGATTGTTTATCTCTCTCCCCTCCCCACTTTTGTTTCCAGCTACAGGGAACTCCTAAGTAGAAAATCAATAGGCGCTTTAATTACTGGCCCCCAATTCATCAGGGCCTCAACTGTAATTACTCTGCCTGAGCCGGGAGCCTCAGCAGCCAATAAACTGAGATAGCCAGGCACTGGGTAATGCGCATGATGGCAAGAGGCTGGAGTCTGCAGCTCAGCCTGGGAGGAACCTTCTGAGACCTGCAGCGCCCCCACCCACCAGCCCCTTCCTGGCCCCAGTCACTGGTCAGCAGTGAGGGAGGCAGTCCCAGAGGGGAACCCAGGACAGAGCTAGTGGGGACAAGGCTGGACACAAGGCCCACCCTTCCACTCTCTCCTAGCTTTTATTCAGTCAACTGCCTCTAAAACCTTGCTGCTCAAAGTGTAGTCCACTGACCAGTGCTGTCAGCAGCCACTGAGGAACTGTTAGAAATACAGAAGCTCCAGCCCCCAACAGATGTACTTAGACTCTGTGCTTAACAAGAGATCCAGAAGCACCGCTTCACCATCATGCTGCTGTGTATTTGCTTTGCTGGGGCTGCTGGGGAGGTAGGACAGTGTTCTCAGTGCCCTTTCTGTGGCCTGTCTTTATACTGCTCACAAAGGCTTTCCAAAATTCCTTTCAGTTAGGCCATGAGGGGCCCAGAGATGCTAAAATGTTCCTTCTCCCTCTGTGGCATCTTTCTTTTCCTTCCACTTCCTCAGCTCTTCCCAAAGGCAGGTGGACTGAGTGTCTGAATGTTGATTGTCCACCTGGGAAGTTTTTCTCCTCCATCCCCCATGCTGAAGCCTGACCAGCCATCTGCATTGGCTCAAAGGTCCTGCTCCCATGCCCAAGCCCCCTAAATACTCCTGATTATCGCCCTCCTCAGCTCTGCTGTCAGAGGTCATTAATCTCGGGAACCTTACAGGAAGGATCCCAGGGAAATCCTCGGGTTTGTCTCTGGGACCAAGTTGGTCCCATGGGATGATGCTGGGAGATCATGAGAAAGGCTGTCATGGGATTCCCTCAAACAGCGAGGTCTGATTCAGTTGCCTCCCCCAGGAAAAGAGAATTCATCTTTGCAACATCTCAGAATGAAGGACTTCTTCATGGTGGGCAAGTTCATAACCTGTGTGGGTCTGGAGTTGATTCCTCCTTCATGCTAGTGGGGCTTAGAGGCCAGGGATGGTGGCAAAATGAGCTCAGCTGCTCTACCAGCTGCCTGAGCAGGCTGTGTTTCTGGTGAAGGAGAGCTAGACTGCAACTGCCCTATGTCCTGCACATACATCAGCCTGGGCTTCAAGTCTGAGCACGGAGCTATTGACTCAGCTGATCAATTTCCGAGTCACAGGCAGCCAGGTCCATGAAAAATGACTCTGTTGCCCATCACCCCACCCCACCCAGCCATGGCTAATGAAAATGGAACAATTTTCCATTTAGGAATTGCTCCTAAGCTTCACTTTGTCCTTCTGCCTCCCAAACATAGGCGTTCCCACCTGAGCCCTCTGCTCTTCTCTCTCTCTGCTCTCTTTCTGAAATTAAGTACTCCATCAGCCTCAACTACCACTTCTGTAGGAGACGAATTCTCAAGATTCCCCATTCCTGGGTCTCCGCCCAAACTTGACACTCACATGGCTCTAGCTGGGCGTTCCTGCCTGACAGTCCAATAATTATTGCCCTTAAACATGAGATATCTAAAAGCAAACCATCTTCCTTCTAACCCCCCCTCAACTGTGCTGTTTTCCATGCTGTAGCTCACATTCTTGAGAATGGCACCCAGTCTCCAATCTTCATCATCACTTACACACTACCATTGCCAGCCAGTCCTGAAGGCCATGTCTTTCAAAAACCTCTTGTCCATCTCTCACTTTCTGTTCCCACTGTCACCACCTTTATTCAGACCCTGTTTATGTGAACCTGGGTGCTTGTGATAGCCTCAGTTTGGAACCTCTCTGTCCTTCCCCAGTGCCAGTGGGGCTCAGTCCAAGCTGCACAATGGGATCGCCTAGGTGCTGGTCATCTGAAAGGCTACTCAGGTGATCCTAACACATAGCCATGGTTGAAGATGGCTGTTCCAGCCAAGTTGGACTGTTTGCTACATGCAATACCCTCTGCCCACTCCTTCCTCTGTAACTGGGCCCCCACTCTTCCTTCTGCCTAAGGTGACCTCCACTTTTCTCTCCAACTATGGAAATGCCCCCTACCTTTCCAGACCTAGTCCAAATGTCACCTCCTGTTTGGAATTTTCTGGATCCCTCCCCAGAATTCCTGTATCACTTATACATAATACACTCATAATACACACCCTGCTCTTCCTTGTGTGATGGTCTGCGATATTGTTATATCCCTTTTATCTACTGTCACTTCCTTGAAAGATGAAAGCCTTTACTTGCACCACCTGACTTGGAGCCAGAAAAGCAAACTTTGCATTCTGACACCTCATGAATAAAACTTTGGCTTTGAAACTTTGGATAAGCTATTTAAAATCTCAGTTTTCTGTTCTACAAAATGGGAATCATGACTCCTAACTATTTTATGGAAGTACCGTTAATAACTATTGCTAGTTTAACGATTTTTGCCTTTTGTGTTGTTTAACAGTAGCTTGGACCAATTAGCTACTTAATAAGTGGATGTTGAATAAAGAAATGAATACATTTGAATTTTTATCATAGACTTTTTTTTACTCCTCCTAAAAATAATTCCAAATTAGAAAATCAATCCACTACAGTGGGACTCCTAGGGTCATGGGCCCAGCAACTTCCTACAGTATAGTCAAGCATGAAGACATCTGCTTTCCTAACTACCCTTGACACAGGCCCTTGCTGTGACATCTAAACCATGTCCTTTTTGTCAGGTGTCAAGACCAAGAGTGGGATGTTACAGCTTCACTGTCTTCATGCAGGCTGGCCTCACGGCTGAATGCACACACAGGCGCACACACAAACAGTTCATAAATTGTGCAAACCCTTTCACGGTTACCTACACAATCAAGAAAGCCAGCTTTGGGGCTCCTGGGTGGCTCAGTCGTTAGGCGTCTGCCTTTGGCTCAGATCATGATCCCAGGGTCTTGGGATCGAGACCCACATCGGGCTCCCTGCTCGGCAGGAGGCCTGCTTCTCCCTCTCCCACTCCCCCTGCTTGTGTTCCTGCTCTCGCTATCTCTCTCTCTGTCAAATAAATAAATAAAATCTTAAAAACAATGTTTAAAAAAAAAAAAAAGGAAAGCCAGCTTCCCGGGCAGACATTCTCAGAGCCAGTACTCCAGAGACAAAGCCTGGGCCTGGAGACCTATAACACATGGCAGAGGGCTCTGTTTAAAAGTACTAAAGATTCCTACTGTCAATGGGTAGCAGCCATTCCCTCTTGGGACCAGGCACCTAATGAGTTAACAAAATATATTTTTCAAGAGAAGGACATTGGTCTGGGGGAATTCTGGAGCAAAGAATGCTCCGACTTGAGGAACCTGAGATCACGGGTCAAAGTATCATGTAGAGCAGGGGGTGTCTGCCAAGCAACCCTGCAGTGCTCTGCCTCAGTCCCTCCCCAGCCACCTCTCTGCTGTGGCCTTCTCTGGCCTGCATTCCCCAGCCTCTGTGCTCATTTAAATGCTCATTTATGTTTCTGGATGAATAATCCCTGAAAGCAACTAGATTAGCAGAGTCCTTTATCCTGACTCACAGCACTTGCATCTCTGAGGAGCACTAAGTAATTAGAAAACATTATCCTATTCATCCCACAAAACCCAGGAGAGGAAGGCAGGAGACAATTGCCCTCCTGAAGCAGAGGAACTAAAGGCCTGGATGGGAAATGAGGTGGCCAAGGTCACAGTTAGGCAAAAGCAAGGGGCAGAGTGGGCAGAACCCACAGTGTTGGTCACTTGGGGGTTTCAAGGCTGGGCAGCGTAGTAAATGAGTTGGCCTGGGGGCTTGGCAAAGCCACTGAGACTTTCCTTCTCTCCTTGATGAGTCCATTAACACTTTCATTCTATCCTGAATAAACTGATAAACTGAGACTCCAGTACCCCAAAGGGCCAGAAAAACCCAGAACCTTGTAAGAGTTAGAAGTGCCTTGGCAGTCCCTCACAGGGCTTCTTCATTTATGCAGAAGCCCAGGGGGACCATGATTTGTCCAAGGTTACAGAGATTGTTAATGCCCAAGGTGGGTCTAGAATTCAGGTCTCCTGAGTCTGCCCAGTGCTTCTTCAGGATGCAGACCACCCCATAGAAGAGTTTCGGTTTCCATTTTCATCACCATCTTAGAGTGCTGGAATATTTCTGACCAAGGGCTTCTCTGAATTTTCCTCCTAAGCCTTCTCATTTCCACATGGTCATAGGGAAAAACCACTGCTGAAGAAGTCCCAGCCTTGACAAGAGACAGGGCCTGCCTGGCAGGTGACTTCCCTGCAATCTTTCCAGGACCACCCCACTGAATAGCACATTTCTGCCTCAAAAGGTGAATCAGATTAGTGTCCTTATAAAAGAAAAAGAGACCAGAGTTTTCTCTCTCTCCCCACCATGTGAGGACAGAGCAAGCCAGGAAGAGTCCTCATTAGGAATTGAATCAGCCAGTACCTTGATTTTGAACATTGAGCCTCCAAAAACTGTGAGACCAAATTATTGTTGGTTAAGTCACCTGGTCTGTGGTATTTTGTTATGGCAGCCTGAGCTGACTAACGCACCTCCCCATCCACAATTCATTCATCTTTCAACCTCCTCAGGGACACCAGTCCCAGTCTGGCACTGTGCTCAGGGCTCAGACATTAACAAGGCATTTACAAATAAATAAAAAAAATAGATGTATAAATAGATTGGTAGGTTTATTAAGTATTTTAAAAGGCATAATGCACTAAGTGGCCAAATAGAGGTATTTTATAATGGGAATTGGAAACAATGGGTTTTAGTTTTAACAGAGCTTCCAAAGGCAGTGGAGTTTGGGCATGGGCCGCCTCTTAGGACAAAGGTTTCCTGCCTAGTGGAGGAAGGAGGACCATGTCTCAATCAGGGAGAAAGTAGATATCCTTGTTTTGCTCTCCTTGAAGGTTTTAGGAGACTATATTATAGTTCTGATGCTGGCTTAAATGACATCATCCATGCTTTGAGGGTTTTCCCTCAACACCCAGGTTGATTCCCACATCTTCTGTGGAGACCATGTACCACACCAATCAGGACTTGGCCATCAGCTAACTCAACCCTCTCATTCTACAGACTGAGGAAACAGATTCAGTGACATGACCTGGATTTTGAGTCATCTTCTTGGGTGTAGTTTTCTTCATTGTGCTTGCTTTGTACTTCCTCCGATGTGCACAAGGCTGACTCTTGCTCTTCTCGAGGGGCTCAACTCAAATGTCACTTCATCTGGGAGACATTTCCTGACCACCCTCGTTAAAGCAGCCCCCTCTACCTCCCAACACACCAGTTAGTCTGTAACACATTATCCTACCTCCCTGTTTTCATAGCACTTACAGGGTCTAAAATAATCTTATTTGATTATCTGCTTATTAACCCTCTCCTTAAGTTAGAATGTAAGTTGTTTGAGAGCAGACTGGCACACAGTGAGTGCTCAATCAATACTTGTGGACACACAGAGCTATGCGCTTCGTGGATAACTAGACACACCCTGGCTATGTTTGCCCCACCCAAGACTTTAAACCAGATGGATCTGCCCACATGCCACCTGGTTGCCTCTCATTTGACTCTCACTTGAAGCAATTTGACTAAAGTTCTGTTCCTAAAGATACCTTGGCTTCTGTTCCTTCTGCTCTTGCAGTTACTGGCTCCAAAATCCAGCTTCACCTTCCCTCCAGGTCTCTTACTCACAATGGGCTGCCTCTTGCTTTAGCACCACCCTGAATCTCTCTTTTATGTGGAGGAAGAAGCCTTGTCTTTCTTCCTTAGTTCCCCACCCTTCTCACACACACACACACACAAACAGAGGGCATCATCCCCTACGCCTCCATATCCCTCTCTATCCCAACTCTCAGCTCCTGAAACCCCCACTCCCCCACTCCACCTTACCAGCCTGCCACTCCAGTTGAATGTGCCTTTTCCCTCTTCTGCAATCACAGGACAGCAGTGAACCTGGCATCAGGATTTATTTTTAAACTCAATCACGAGCACCTGGCTGCTACTCTAGCTGTAACTGGCTTCCAGAAGTAGAGCCACTCCTTTGGTTCACGCACACCAGAACTATAGAGCTACCCTTACTCCCACCAGGAGTGCTCAGCTTACCTGTCCAGGGGAATCATTGATTTTCCTCCCCTGTCACACCTGGTTTCTGTCCTCGTGCATGACTTCTCCTGTTGCCACCCTCCTGGGCCTCTGCCTGCAGGTGGAGAGCTTCATTTTCTTGATGTGTGTTTCCTGGTCATTCCCTCCTCCTCTTTCCCTTTACCTGGTTTGAATTGTGAATAATTCATGTGTTTCCATGATCCTGCCACGTATTTTCTCCCTCATGAATCAAATCCCTGAGACACAGTTTATTTTCTCACCATCCTCTGGTCTGAGTTGCTGACAGGGACAGGGTTTATTCCTGTAGGTCATGAATGGAGGCCAATACTTATGCCTTGAGACAGTTACCATTTTTCCTATTCTGCTCTTCCATGATGCTTGATTTTTCTAGTGTATTTTAAGAGGTGTATTTTTGTATAATATTGCATGTTTGGAGAGATAGATATATAAATGGGTAGTTATAGAAATAAATAGATGCACAACTAGACATAATTATTTCCCCATACAGTTTGCTCAATCACCTTTCTTATTTATTTCAAGTTTCCGGGAGGAAAGTGGCAGGTGCTTTTGAAGTGCTCCTCATATGCAGTGGATGCCCTTACCCCCAATTTGTAGCCCCCATTCTGAAAAGTGGCCCTCATAAGGACCTTCATAATATCTCAGCTCTTATCTAGGGTCTACCAGAGTGTTATCTCCATTCACGTAGCCCCCAAATATCTGTTGAGGGCTTACTATGCACCAGGGACTGGGCAAGACCCTAGGAATACAACGTGAGCAAAATAAATACTATCCTTGATCTTTTGGAACTTACAGACTACTGGGAAACTGGATATTAATTAAGCCTATGTGTCTCTATACACATACGTGTGTGTGTATAAAATATGTATTATATATACTATACATCTATTTCTCAACTGATAAATCTGATATGTTTATATGAAATTTGGTATTTTTATTTTTAATATTTTGATCACATTTGATAAAAATGATATTAGATATATAAACTATATATATATATACACACACACACAGAGAGAGAGATTTCTAAGCTGACAAATTCAAAACCTGTAAATATAAGGAAATTGTGACCACAAAGTCAGGAAAGTAGTTAAAGGAGTTATCTCTGGTGGAAGGAAGGGTTTATGATCAGAAAGATACATACAGGGTGTCCGTGGAGTTTTAGTAATGCTCTATTGCTTGACCCGGAGGGTGGTTACAGGGAACTTGAATAATTATTATTGATTACATTTTATGTTTAGGTTTTATTTACACTTCTGTGTATATGTTACATTTTACAACTTAAAAACTTTAAATGAAGAGAAACTTACAAGTTTCCACGAGAGCATGTAATAGGGGCACATGGCCTGCTTTGGAGATCCAGAAATGATTCCTGGGAGGAAGAAGCATTTGAATTGAGATTTGCAGATGAAGATGGGGTAGGCCATCAAAAGAACTTGGCAATAATTTTGTTACATGTCTCCCCTAGAATGCATGTTTCATGAGCTTAGAGGTCTTAGTCACCGCTTTATATTCAGAACCAAGGACAGTTCCTCGAACATTGGCGTTTCTTACCTGCGCACTCTTCAATGTGTTTGTTTCTGCATTCCAGATGTGTCATGGAGATGGAAGTGAAGTGATGGAAGAAAGCATCTGAGTTGCCAAGTACATAAAAAATGCAATGAGGACAAAAAGATTAGAGTGTTTAGAAGCCACCCTGAGGATCCCAGCACTTCTGTCATAGAATGGCCAAGTAAATGAAGCAGAAAATGGGTCATTTAAATGATAGTAAATATGATGAAAGAAAACATTTAAGTTACTAGTGCTACTGGGTATGTTAAAACACCAATCTTCAAAGATTACCCAGGAATAAATGGCCAAACCAATGCCATCCAACTAATCTTTACTCAAACAGGATAATATGAGATTTTAAAGCACAGAGAAAAATGTGAAATTATAAAAAAAAAAAAGACTGGGTATTTTTAAAATATTCTTATTTTCCCAGAATAATTCATATGATAGCATGAAATGATATCCTTCAAAGTAATGGCTGTTTTTCAGTGAAGTAAATCTGATATACAAATAACCCTTGATTATAGGCAACAGAGGTAGAAGAGGGCATGCCTGAGGAAATTAGCTTGAATGAGCCCCAATGTGGCATGCAAGGAGTGACAGCCAAGCAAAAATAAGGATATAAAGAGGCAGCAGATCTACACTAGACTGAAATGAAGATCTTCTCTCCCATACTACTCAAAGATAACTCTAAAGAAAGGGACCAGGTCATGATAAGGGACCTGCTTAAGGAATGACAAAGGAACTCTAATGACAGCTTGACCCTATTGTCTACTAAACAGTCCGTGTGGGGTCAAAAAATGGTGACTCTTTTTCCAGGGAGTCATATATTGCCCAGAAATTTTAGATCTATGAGGTTTTTGTTAAAAACCCCAAATTTCTCCATAGTAACTTTCAAGGACTACAATTTTCACAACAGTGTTTAGAGTTAGCCAGGTATACCTGCTTAAGATCACAACCAAGACTAAACCAAATCCCAGATCTATCTTTCTACTGAGATGAAGGTTTCTGCAGCTCACAATGATGAAGCATTCAGAAGACAGCAATGACCCAGCACATTCTAGTGGAAAAAGCACTGTGATGGCAATCTAGCTGGTCTCGGTTTTACCACTAATTTGCTATGAGACTTCCCTACTCTGGCCTCAGTCTCTTTGTCTATAAAATGAGAGAGCTTTAAGTGCTTTCTAAGATTTCTCTAAAATCTAGGAAACAGATATTGTAAAAAGTCCTGAGGTGCTGAGACTGGCATTTTTTGGTTAACCAATATGAGTGGCACAAAGTGAATAGTAAAGGGAGCTAAAAAATGGAGGTCAAAGAGATAGGAAAGATTTCATTGATCAGGGTAAAACATTTTAACTTTATTTTTAGTGTGAGGGAGATCATTGGAGGACTTTAAGACCTTCCTTTAAGGAAGGAAAACCATCTGATTTAAATTTTCAACAGATCACTTTTGTTTTAGGTATAGATTGGCTCCAGGGGAAGAATGGAAAGAGGAATAATGGCTGGGGGCTTTTGCAGTAGTCCAAGCAAGAGCTGGGGCATTCATAGTAGAGGAAGGATTTGAAAAGTTCCTTAGAGATAGAGTCAACAGCACTGGCTGATGGAATGAATATGGAATGGTGAGTGAGGACAGAGGAATGAATGATGACTTCTAGATTTTTCACTTGAGCAACCAGCTAGGTGTAGTACATTTTACTGAGAACAGAGAAACTAGAAGAGGCAAGTTTAGGGCATCAATGAATCAAGAATTTTTTTTGCACATATTAAGTTGGAGATCTTATAAAATATCAAAGTAGAGATACCAGGTAGACTGTTGGGGTGTCTAAACTGGGTTCCAGAAAGATGTCAGAGCTAAAGGCATGGATTTGGTTAGCCATTGGTGTGTAAGTGGTATGTGGCCACCTGAGGTGAATGTGAGGCTGAAGAAGGCTGAACTCTACAGCTCTCTAACTTCTAGAGATTGAGTACAGAAAGAGAAATGAGCAGGGTAGTGAAACAGAGGGAAAACCTAAGAAGTCCATGTCACCAAAGCAAAGGGGAGACAATGGTTTAAGAAAAGGAGTAATTGCCTAATGATGCTGAGAGGTCAAGTACAAAAGTAACAGAAATGATGATGAGATTTGGCAACATGAGGTCACTGTGCTTTCAGTAAGTTTTGCCATCAATGAGAGTTGAATAATAGAGTGGAAACTAGAAGGAGAGTAGAATCAGGAGGGGCTTTCATGTTTTTTAAGGTTGGAGATAAGCACATTTACATGCTTATTGGAAAATGAAGAAGTGAAGGGGAAATTGAAGATTCAAGAAAGAAGTGGTGATAATTGCAGGAAGAAACTTAGGAAGCATGAGGTGATGAGGCCCAGAACCCAGAGGGGGCTGGCATTTGCATGGAGCAGGGGCATGGCAGCCAGGAATAAGGAGGGAAGACCGAGAGGACAGGCACAGTGATAGCAAAAGTTGTGGAGTCAGTGGCAGGAAGATGAGGGAGTTCCTGGCTGTCAAAATACCAGTAAGTCATCAGCTGGAAGAAATCTAAAAGGGAGTAGGCAGTCTTTGGAGAAAGGAGATATAAAATTGTCATTTTGGACAGTGGAAAAGTAAACATTCTAAGGAAGAGTCATGGAATTGCCAAACTGTTTTCAGTATCCACTTGAGATTTACAGTCATAATTGTAAAGCAACAACAGTTGGCACAATTATTTTTCTCTGACATGTTAAGCATGATCAGGAGGTAGGTTTAACCAGGCTTACACCTGACAAGAAGGTGAGTTCAGGACAGGAAGTCTGGAGACATTTTTGTAAGAGATTAATGGCAAAATGGTGGACAGAATCTAAGCCTGGTAAAGTGAGGCAATGGATAGTGAAATAAAGGGGCAGGGGCAGGGGCTTGGAGAAGTCAGTGCCACTCTGTAATTGCTGCATCTGGAGCACTAGAGCAGAAGAAAAAGACGAGTGGCCAGAGTCAGGAAGCTTAAGAGCAGGACTTTGGAAAAAGTGCAGGTAATGGCACTGTCAAGGGCAAGAATATGGTGGAGGAAGTGGGTGGGCCCTCTGATGCTGTCATTAAAGTTTGAGAGAGCCATTCCTTGCTTTCCTGACCTGTGTATCATCTTTCCTTACAAATGACCAGAAAGATAGTTTCCTAACAGGCATGATTTAAAGGACATTGCCGGAGCCCCATCACCCAAAATATCCCTACAGAGACATGTAACTGGCTTCTGACATTCTGCTACAAAAGCTTCCTTAATTCCTTTCCTTCTGCTTTCCATAACTGCCACCACCTAACCTATTAATTCATTATCAATCATTTATGCATAGGTGTGATTTAGTGGCTCAGAGCCTTTCAAGTAAGACAGCAGCTGGCTGCAATCAGATTTTAATAGGTTGTAGGGCACAGCTTTTAGGAAAGAATCTGAGTAGGGACCCTGCAAAGGGAGAAGGGGGTTTGGATATAAATATCTGTTGAGTTCCTACTATGTGCTCAGCTCTGCTCTAAGAGTTTTGCCTATGTAGTATTTGAGATGCCATTGTTTCTTCCTATTTATGCAGTAGGAGGACATAAAGAGAAATCTCTATCATCTGCCCAAGCCCACAGCTAATGAGTGATGAAGCCAGTGTCTGAAGTCAGAGCTGCAGAGCCCAGGAAAGGTGTTTGGATGTGAGGAAAAGACATTAAAAGAAGAAATGCAAGGGCCCTGAGACACGTCTTGGCAATCCTCATAATCCTCATCTCCTAGCCCCTTTCCTAAGGACCTTGAATTGCGTGTGGCTGTTTTTTTATTTTTATTTTTGTTTTTACTTTCTTTATGAGGCTGTTCCTTGATGAGTTTTTTCCTCCCTTCTGGATATTTTAAACAATAATTTAAATTTTTATTAGGTGCTCAGCCTATTTGAATTGCTGACATACAAATCAATAGGGAAGAACTTTCCCGGACTGGAGCCCTGGCATGGGAGCCTTCCAGCCACATCCTCTTTGCAGAAGAGGAGTTGAAGAAACAGAACAGACAATGTCCTTAAACAAGCCACAGTTAAAGGAAACAGAATGAGCATTCAAGGTTTCTGGTCCCAGGGCTTTTCTTTCTTTTGTTCTCTATTCCTCATTCTCACTAAACAATCTCGCCTTTAACCTCTGTATTAGCAATCAGAGTGGTGTCATTTTTACAGGAGGAAGTAGAGAAAGCAGCATGGGTGGCTGAGAACCTGGCCACATGTTTTGAAAAGGAGAGCAGAACAGCATCCCCCAATTCTGTCAGAGATGAGGGGTTTAGTGGTCCCATCGACCCACCTCCAAGTCCCCACCATCGCTCTCTGGCTTAGAGACCTTGTAGTAAAAGATATGGTTAATATAAAAGAATATATCAATGGCAAATAGAATTTGGTTAGGCTGTGCTGTGTCTTTAATTGTCTGATGAACAGGGCAACAAGCTTGCATCCTCCAACATGGCAGCACCATGATCCAGTGATCCTGTGTTCCCGCTACATTCCATCACTCAGTTACCTTTCAACATGCCCTTTCTATGGCTCTAAGCTTTACATACACTGTTCCTTCTCTGGTTAATGGGGTATCCGATCCCCTTCCCCCCATATAGCTGGCTCCTAGATATTAACACTTCATTATACTATCTTTGTGGCTTCCCCTCCACCCTGACCAGATTAGGATGTCCTCAAAGACAGGGAGCCATTAACAAAATGACTGGGTCAGGGTAGGTTAAAACAGAGAATACAGAGAATACTGGGGTGCCCGGGAGGCTCAGTCAGTTAAGTGTCTGCCTTTGGCTCAGTTCATGGTCCTGGGGTCCTGGGGTGGAGCCCTGAATCGTGTTTCCTGCTCAGCAACGAGTCTGCTTCTCCCTTTCCCCACCCCATCCCTGCTCGTGCTGTCTTTCACTATCTCTCTCTGTCTCTCTCAAGTAAATAAATAAAATCTTTAAGAAACATTTTTAAATTAAAAAAACAACAACAACAGAGAATACAGGATGAAGACCCATTCATTCATTCATTTAACCAATTTACTAAACACAGTGGTTCAAGCTAGGAATCCAAATGTGAATAGACAAAGTTCTTATTCTCACAGAGTTTGCATTCTATTGGAAGGAGACCAACAGCAAGAAAAAAGTCAAATATTATGTTGGTTGGTGATAAATGTGATAAATAGTAACAAAATGGTAGAGTGACAAGGAGAGCTATTTTGTTTATTTATTTTTTTAACCTCTCCCTATTTCCCCCCACCTCCCAGCCTTTGGCAAACACTTTGCTACTTCCTGTTTCTAGGAGTTCAACGTTTCTTTTTTAAGATTTCATAAATAAGTGATACCATGCACTACTCCTCTTTCTCTGTCTGGCTTATTTCACTTAGCATAATGTCCTTCAGGTTCATCCATGTTGTCACAAATGACAGGATTTTCTTCTTTTCTAAGGCTGAATAATATTCCTGTGGGGGTGTGTATGTGTGTGTATTTCACATCTTCTTTATCCTTCCATCCATCAATAGACACTTAGGTTATTTCTATACCTTGGGTATTGTGAATAACACTGCTGTGAATATGGGAGTGCAGATATCTCTTTAAGATACTGATTTGAAAACTGTGGAAAGAGCCAAGATGTCCATCGACAGATGAATGGCTAAAGAAGATGTGGTATATATACACAATGGAATATTATGCAGCCATAAAAAGGAATGAGATCTTGCCATTTGCAACGACATGGATGGAACTGAGGGGTGTTATGCTGAGTGAAATAAGTCAATCAGAGAAAGACATGTATCATATGACCTCGCTGATATGAGGAATTTTTAACCTCGGGAAACAAACTGAGGGTTGCTGGAGTGGTGGGGGGTGGAAGGGATGGGGTGGCTGGGTGACAGACATTGGGGAGGGTATGTGCTATAGTGAGAGCTGTGAATTGTGCAAGACTGTTGAATCACAGATCAGTACTTCTGAAACAAATAATGCAATATATGTTAAGAAAAAAAAAAGAAGAAGAAGATAGCGGGAGGGGAAGAATGAAGAATAAGTCGGAGGGGGAGATGAACTATGAGAGACAATGGACTCTGAAAAACAAACTGAGGTTTCTAGAGGGGAGGGGGTTGGGGGGATGGGTTAGCCTGGTGATGGGTATTAAAGAGGACACGTTCTGTGTGGAGCACTGGGTGTTATGCACAAACAATGAATCATGGAACACTACATCAAAAACTAATGATGTATGGTGATTAACACAACAATAAAAAAATTTTAAAAAAAAGATACTGATTTCATTTCCTTTGGATATATACCCAAAAGTGGAATAGCTGGACCATATGGTAATTCTATTTTTAATTCCTTGAGGGACCTTCATATTGTTTTCCAGAGTGGCTGTACCAGGTTACATTCCCACCAACAGTGCACAGGGCTCCCTTTTCTCCACAACCTCATCAACACTTGCTACCTCTTATCTTTTTGATGATAGTCATTATAACAGGTATGAGGCAATATCTCCTCATAGTTTCGATTTGCATTTCCCTGATGCTGAGTGATGTTGAGCATCTTTTCATGCGTCTGTTGGCCATCTGTATGTCTTCTTTGGAAAAATGTCTATTTAGGTCCTTTGCCCATTTTTAATTGGATTATTTCTTTCTTTCCTTTTCTTTTTTCATTTTTTTTTTTTTTTTTGCTATTGAGTTGTATGAGTTCCTTGCATATCTTGGATATTAACCCCTTATTGTATACATGGTTTGCAATTATTTTATCCCACTCCATAGGCTGCCATTTCATTTTGTTGATGGTTTCCTTTGCTGTGCAAAGTTTCTCAGTTTCTTATATTCCCATTTGTTTATTTTTGCTTTTGTTGCCTTTGCTTTTGGTGTCAAGGAGAGCTATTTTAGATAAGATTATTAGGGCAAGCTTCTCTGTGGAGGTAACATTTGATGCTACTTGCCTGGTGGACACAGGTTCTATGTTCTTTTGCTAGTGTTAAAACAAGGTGGGAGCTTGTCCCTGTGTAGTGCTGTGATGAGTGACTCAGGTTCCCAAAATGGCTGGCAGGGTAGGCAGGAAAGCCAAGACTCTCTGTCCCACAGGAAACTTGGCTGTCATAGCATTAAGCATTAATCTACTGAGGGAGCTATCTCAGAACACGTTGTAGAAATGAAAGGACTTGAAAGCCTGATGCGAAAGTCTTTTAGGGATATCCCAAGCCCTGTCCAATTCCCATGAGATGCTGTAGAGCCCACGGGAAACGATTTTTTTCTTCTGGGTATCTGGGCAGAGGATCTTCTTGATCTTTGTGATTTCAATTACCAGCCCAATCACAGCACAACAGAGCGGGCTATAAAATGATTAAATCCAAAGCTTCAAGATATGTGATCTCAATTCTGTCACTTACCACCTGTGCTATCTTGGACAAGTCATTCAAACTATAGTAATTTCCCCATGTATAAAATTGGAGTAATTAATAAGAGTCATTTTGCTTACCTTCTCAAATGGTTGACCAAATATAATAATATATAAACATATTATGAAAATTATGAAGCACAACAATGTTAAGAAGTTATTGCTACTGGGAAAAGGTAATCAACATTTATTGAATACTTATAAAGTGCCAGGAGAGCTATAGACGCTACCTTATTCAATTTTCACGAAATTCCTAAGAGGTGTTAGCATCCTTACATTAGAGTCAAGGAAGTAGAGGCCCTGAGAGATTGAGCGACCTCACCAAGAGGGCAGAGCTGGGCAGAGCTAGGATTTAAGCTCAGGTCCACTGTCTTCAGAACGGAAGCCCTTCTCCCTAACTCTGTGTCTTCCTGCCTGTGGATGGTTGGCCCAAGCTTGGGATAGATTCTCAGCCCTGAATCACCTCACCCAGAGCTGAGATATGCATTTCCCCACCCCAAAGTTCCTGGCTCAACCTCTGTGCAAGAACTAAACACCAGCCTCTAACCAAGCCTGCATTGGGGTGCCCATACCTCCTCTGTCCTCAGTGCTTCTGCTCCAGGATGAACCTGCCTCTTGGCTCAGTCTGCCACACTCTCTGGCACATTTTGGGGTTGGGGGAGGCTCTAAAGCACTGCACAGCCCACCTGCTCCTTTGGCTGATATCCTGCCATCATCCCCATCTCTGACTACAGAGCAGAGATACAGCTGGGTTACTTCCAGCTGCCCTATGCCCCCAGCCAACACTACCTGTCTCCCCTGCAATCATAAGTGGTCCTGACCACCGCTGGTGTGCAATTTTCATCCTCACAGCTGAACAGGAAACCTCAACAGGAACAAATTGGGCTTTGCGGCATCTGCTTGTCATACTCCTCCCAGCTGGACCAATCATTTGAGAATCCATTACAAGAGTTTCATCTTGCACAATGGCAGAGCACAAGTGAATGGGTAGTTACAACTGTGGTCCAGATAATCCCCAAAGTGGATAAACCACAAAGTGAATGAAGCTTTTGTGGATAGATGAGAATTGACACCACCTTCACCACCTTGTGAGATTGGATGAAGGAAAATGCATTTAAGAAAACTCACTTGCCTTGAAGCTGGAGTGGAAGAAGTGACAACACTGAGCCCCCAAGAGAAATAGTGACTGCTTTGGTCTTATTTTTAAACCAACCTTTGTGATTCAGACAAGCTTGTGAGGACTAGGATTCTCCAGTTTTTTTGCATCTTTCTCTCTGGCAACAGAGAACCTGGGCAGTTTCTGAGTGATGCTCAGGACAGCATGGTAATTAAGTGCGAAGAGTTCTGGGGTTCAAATCCTGGCTCTGCCATTTATTGTAAACCTCCAGGAAAATTAAGTAATCTCTCTGTGCCTTAGTTTTTCCATCTGTAAAATGGGGATAATAATCATACCTCACTCCAAAAGTGACTGTACAAATTTATTAAGTTTTTGTGTGTGGAGTACTAAGATCATTGCCTGGCAATAGTTTTAATCCTGTAGGTGTTAGCAATTATTATGTTACTGAAAAATAGGCATGGAGCTATTTTTGGATCCAGCTGGTGATTTATCAATCCAGGAAATCCAGAACATCCTAGAAGCAGCTCTTGGGTAACCACTCCCCACAATTCCTACCTCATCACTCTAGGGGTCTGCTCAGGCAGCTGCTGAGTCTAACTTTGGGGTGAGGAGAAAACTTCAGAAATGAAGAGTCTCTTTCCCTTCCTAGCAGCCTTTGCCATGGGCTAATAATCCCTTTCACAACATTTGACCTTAAGAGCTTAAAAGGAAAAGGGCAAACATTTCAAGGAGCAGGAGTCTGGTCTCCTCCCAGGTTCCCCACTGGGGCAGAGCTGGGGATGTCAGATGGGATCCCTGGCCTGTCAAATGTGGTCTCCAGGGACACACAGGAAAAGAGAGAGAGAGAGAGTGTGCTCCATACCATTCACTGTCTCCTGGGCTACAGCCACAGAGAAGTGGGTCTGGGGGAGCGGGGAGGGACCTTTGTGGGGTCAGAGGGAGGATGCTGCCAAGGAAGCCACCCCAGACCTTCTCTGGTGGGGCTTTATTTTTTTTTCCCTCCCAGTCTCTAAGGATGGCTGCCTGAATCTTTCATTCTCACTAAATTAAGCTGATAAAATACAAATGAAAAAGGGGCGGGGGGGGGGGAGGAGCATAAGGCACTCTTACTCTGCATTTTAATAACTCTTGCACTGTGCCTCAGACCATTTTTAATAAAAGATTGACAGATAGCGGTCTCCCTCCCCCCGCCCACTCGGCACATATCAGGGTCCAGATCAACGACACCCTTCCCTCTCCTCCAGAATATTTCACTTGGTTCCTCCCTTGGATGGAGGCTGACCCAGGAATGAAACCTATGCCTTTGGCATGATTTGCTGACCTCTTGAGGGTTAAGTCTTGAAAGGCACCCGTAGGAACCCAAAGATACTCCCCAGGGAACTGTCCCCCAAGTGAGCAGCATTCCTGCCTCTGAGATTTTCCAGGAGCCAGTTATAGGAACTCAGACAGGTTCCACTACAGGGGCAATCATCAGTCAATCTTCCCCTGAGTGTCTGCTATGGGCGCTCTGGCCCAGAGGCCTGTGTAAGACTGAGATGAGAAGAGCTGGTAGCAAAATGAAAAAAGGGGAGGGTGCAAGTCACTGCTGGTCTTCCCAATGTACTTGTTCCTGCAACCAGGCTCAGGCCACACCCCTGGGGAGACTATAAATCAAAGTAGCCATGTGACCCTGACCTCTACCCTCAAAATGCACCTTTTCTTCCATAGACACTTCCATCGAGGGAGAACTGTATGGACTGAAGACCCTGTGTGTGCTAATGGCTATTATGAGCCTTCATATACAAAATGATATCTCATTTAACCCACGCAGCGATTCTGAGAAGTAGGAACTGTTTACTGCATTTCATGGTCAAGGAAAGTAAGGCTCAGAGAAGTCAAGTGACTTCCCCAAGGTCACACAGCCAGTAAGTGGCAGAGCCAGGATTCAAATGCTTGTTTGTCTGGGTCTCACCTAACATTTTTGCCAGCCCCATGTGGGCAGTGATGGGACGCAAGACAGGCAGGTCAGCGCAGGCTTTGCAGTCTCATCGCTGTATCCCACCTGGAGCTCCTAGGAGCATAAATCTGGCAGCTTCCGAGGTGGATGAGAAGCCAAACTTCCTCAAATTGTTTTATTTAAAAACCAGACTCCTGACTGTTTGAAGGCACTTGATTTTGGCAGTGCTTTTTCCCTTTTCCCTTTTTTCTCACTGCCTTTAAACAGCCCTCAAAGATAAGGGGAATGCGCAGTTGCTGGGGGCCTCGCTTGCAGGTGCAGGTGCGCAGAAGACCTGCTTCTCCCACCCTGCCGCTGGCCCTGCAGCCGGGCCACCTGGGAGCGAGCGGATGTGAGCACACCGCAGCTCTCAGGGGGCAAAAGGCTGCAAGCCCTGAACTGCTCTGCTCCTGAAGTATAGATACAGATGAAGTCTTTTGCTTTTATAGTGAGTTTCACTGGCATTAAACTTCATTTATATCTCTATAAATATATACAGCTTTGAACGGGAGGCTTTATGGCTGGATTTATAAGTTCTAGCTCCCCGTGGCACAGACTAGGTCACCGTGAGGGAGACAGCCCCTTTATAGCCTGCATGGCCCCTGCCCTTTCCGACATGACTATGTGCAGGAGGGCTCTCATCTGGTATTCCAGGCCTCCCCCCTTCCGCTGGCAGGGTTCCTGGGCCTGGTGCTGCCCTCTCCCCATCTGCACATACCTCCCCACTCACAGCTGGCCAGGTGAAAGGGCATGGGGCTGTGGGCCGATTTCCTCCCCACACCTGTCCCTTGGCCAGGGCCCCACTGCCGACCTGGGTAGAGGCTGGATAGGCTGGCAAAACAGGGTTTATTAAGGTATCTGTTTTACAGAAATCCATTTAGACAAACAGACCATCCATGCAGATGCCGGTGAGCAGTGGCCACGGGGTTTACAATACTTCACAAAGCAGGCAGCAGCTTCTCTCCCGATGCACTTGCAGAGATAAATTGAAGGTAATCTATATAAAC
Source organism: Zalophus californianus (assembly GCF_009762305.2). NCBI lineage: Eukaryota > Metazoa > Chordata > Mammalia > Carnivora > Otariidae > Zalophus > Zalophus californianus. Next base: position 51,504,257 of record NC_045604.1, on the reverse strand, counting down.
TCAAGCCTTTGAAATTGCACACCGTCAAAAAATTCAAACAATTACTCTAGCCCAGCCAGGAGGTGGCTGTTAGATGTTCTTCTTATGGAAAACAGAATTATAAGGGAAGGGAAAATGTTTCATAAAGAAAACTCAGAATGGCAGAAGAATCTGGAGGGAGGGAAAGGCAAGAGGAAAGGAATCCAAAGGTTCGTGGTCCCCAGCTGAGTGAGGAATGGGGCTCAAAAATCCAGTGTCTCCTTAAGGCCCAAATTAATTTTAATCCAGTACAATTTCCAGGTAATTAATTGGCAAAAGGCATCTTTCAGATATTTTTAAATATCAGCCTGCCGAGTTCTTGGTGCTGAAGGGGGAGAAGAAAATATAGCCAACACATGCTCTTAAAATCAAGGTGATATAAAACATGGGCCAGCCCAGATCATTAGCATTTGAGGAGAATGTAAAATCCAGTTCAGCCCAGATGATTGTTAGCTTGTTAAAACACAAGTACCCCAGGCTGCACCCAGGCCCCAGGCCTCAAGAATTTGCAAGTGGCTCAACCATTCATGCTCCATGCCAGGCACTGTCCTAGACACTGTACTTCTGTGCCATTTAATTTTCATAAGAACTCCTTAACGAAGATCTGATGAATTCTATAGGCTTTTTGGGGTGGAAAGGATAGTAGAGAGGCTCCTGATGAGGGACCTCAGATTAAGATGGGTTAAGTACTGGCCCAAGGGCGCAAGGTCAGGCATGGCGGAACTGGAATTTGAAGCCAAGTTTCCTGGTCATTAACTCCCCAGGTCTTTCTTCTTGTAGCGACTGTGGCCCAGAGGAGGAGAATATGGCCAAAACCAAAGCTGCAGAGAACAATGGAAGGACTTGGGCTCTGTTTCAAAAAGATTGGGTTCAAAACCAGTCCTGCCACCATCTAGCTGTGTGTCCTCAGGCAAGCTATTCAGCCTCTCTGAATTTAGATTTGTTGCCCTCCATCTCTGTGTTCTGTCTTCTATTACAAGTCAAGTTGGGCAAAGACCAGGGTCTCCCTTTCTCATTTGGCTGGAGGAGGTTTTCCTTGCCCACCTTCCCCCTGAGTTGTTGTGAAGATTAAATAGGAGAAGATACATACAGCAACTAGCACAGAGCCCTTCACATGGTGACCTCTGTTAAATGAGAGCTATTTTTTCCCATAATTGTGAGAATCAAGTGAGACACTGTATTTTACCGCCTGGTAGAGTGCCTGGTCCATTGTGAACATTCCATAAATAGTAACTCGTGTTGTTGTTGCTGTTGTTATTTAACTAGGGAAACAATTGTAGGAATTCCTAGACTTAGGTTGCGCAGAACTAATAGCAAATGAGAAAGTTTTTATTAAGCTTTGTTGTATGCTAGGCCCTATGCTGGGCTCTTTCAGCCCTAATAGAATCACCTAAGTGGAGAGGCACCTAGATTATTTACATATAAAGATCAGCAATAGGGGGAGAAGCATATGGGAATAGCCCTGTTCTTACCTCATCAAAACTACACCGTGTATTAAAAAAAAAAAAAAGGTTAGCAATAATGCAAGATGTAAAATTCCTCTAAGGATGTTTAAGAGGAATCACAACGAAGCCATCTTTAATTGCCAAAGGAATGATAAAGGCAACAAAAGAAAGTGGTTAAAGCACAGACTTTGAACCAGCCCTATCACTACCTAGCCGTAAAAGTTGAACAAGTCACCATGCCTCAGTTTTCTCACCTGTAAAATGGGGATAATGGCATATGTCACAGTGTTTTAGCCACTAAATGATATAAAGCGTTTAAAGTGTTTGTTGTTAGTAATAACAGCAAACATTTATTAAGGGTCTTCTCTGTGCCATGCACTTGGCAGAAACTCATAGAAAGCACTCATTCCATGTTGGCTGGTGTTATCATTAAGCAATAGAAAGATCCAAATTGCCAGGGCCCAGAAGTGTGAATTTTTAGGGGAACTAAAATCAAAGACCAAATTCTAGCCCAGAAACATTGCTAAGCTGTTGTCAAATATTAGCCATTCTGGGTTGATACTGTCCTGGAATCAATGTTCTAGGCTTTTCCTTCTTTGTCTCTTTTATACCATATGATACGATAAAGACACATCCAGATTAAAAGAACCATGAACTCCTCAAGAATCCTGGTAATAACGTTTTATTGCATAAGCATAAGATGTTATTATAAAAACCAAGTGGGGGTGATCGTGGAAGTGCCCTGCTCTCAGGGCATAGGTACCTTAGGAGATCAGAGATAAGATCTTCAAAAAACTGTAATGAGTCTACTGGCTTATTTGTCCCTGACCCCAGAACTCCTTCTCCCATCATGGAGTCTCACCTTATAATGCATAAACTGGGAAAGACCAAGAAATGTGCCCATAAAGTTGAGGGATATGTCTCCCCTTATCTCCCAGTATCTCCCTGAGGTAAGACTGGCACCCTTTATTGGAGGAATAGAGGAGAGTTTAGTATCCCAGTCTACTTGAACTGCATCTGTTGCACACTTACCAGTGAGGACCAGAATACAGGAATCAGATCCAACTGAAAAGGGTAGTGGCTGGGGGGAACGCACCAACACCCTACTTATCCTCCTTGATTTGCCTCTAGGAAACCACCTGTGTGGTTCTCATAGGAGAAAGGGAAGAATTTCAACCCCAGTAAGAGCTATGACCGGACAGTTTCCGTTTCCCAATTTATTGGAGAGTAAAGCAGAGGCAATTGACCAGAATTAAAGAAGCAGAGGAGGAAGCAACCCAAATGTACATCAGTGGTTGAATGGATAAACAAAACATAGTACATACACATGATGGAATGTTATTCAGCCTTAAAAAGGAATGGAGTCCTGACACATGCTACAATATAAATGGACGTTGAAGACATCATGCTAAGTGTTATAAGCCAATTACATAAGGACAAATATGGTATAATTACACTTATAGGAGGTACCATGTCTGATTCATGAAGACAGAAATAGAGTGGTGGTTGCCAGGGGCTGGGGGGAAGGGAGGCATGAAGGAGAATAATTGTTCAATGGGTATATAGTTTCAGTTGGGGAAGATGGAAACATTCTGGAGATGGATGGTAGTGATGTCTTACCCCAGAGAGATACTGGGAGATAGGGGGAGACATAGCCCTCACCTTTGTGGACACATTTCTGGGTCCTTTCCAGCTTATGCATCAGCATTATGCACAACGATGTAAATGTACTTAATGCTACTGAACTCTACACTCAAAAAAGACTAAATTGGTAAGTTTTATATCATGTATACTTTATCACAAGGAAGCAAAAAAGGAAAAAAGAAGAGGGTAAGGCTGTTTAAACTCCCTTTGCCAACTGACATACTGGTTACTTGCTGTGTTCTAAATAGATCAATACAGGTCTAGTCCAAAGTCATATTTCAAGGTAAAGATGTAGTGATTCGTATATACCGTTGGAAATAGCTTTTAAAAACCTATTCCAATTTCCCCTTCCCACTGAACTTGTTCTTAAGATGAAACTCGATTTAGGTGGGGAATCTCATCCGACCTTTTTTAACACAGTCTAGAGTTAACAAGGCAAATGTGTGTCTCTACACTTCTCCCAACTCATCTACTGAAATTGGTTTTGTGGAAATCATTCAAATTTTGGATTTCTGCACAACTTCTACCTAGACATTAAGAAATCCTCACCATGGAAACAACAGATGTTGGCGAGGATGCGGAGAAAGGGGAACCCTCCTACACTGTTGGTGGGAATGCAAACTGGTACAGCCACTCTGGAAAACAGTATGAAGCTTCCTCAAAAAGTTGAAAATAAAGCTACTGTACAACCCAGCAATTGCACTACTTGGTATTTACCCCAAAGATACAAATATAGTGATCTGAGGGGGTATGTGCACCCCAATGTTTATAGCAGCAATGTCCACAATAGCCAAACTATGGAAAGAACCAAGATGTCCATCAACAGATGAATGGATAAAGAAGATGTGGTATATATATGGAATATTATGGAATATGGAATGTTATGCAGCCATCAAAAAGTTGAAATCTTGCCATTTGCAATGACATGGATGGAACTAGAGGGTATTATTAAGCGAAATAAGTCAATCAGAGAAAGACATGTATCATATGATCTCACTGATATGAGGAATTCTTAATCTCAGGAAACAAACTGAGGGTTGCTGGAGTGGTGGAGGGTGGGAGGGATGGGGTGGCTGGGTGATAGACATTGGGGAAGGTATGTGCTATGGTGAGCACTGTGAATTGTGTAAGACTGATGAATCACAGACCTGTACCTCTGAAACAAATAATACATTATATATTTTTTTAAAAAGAAGAAGAAGCTAGTAGGAAGGGAAAAATGAAGGGGGGGTGAAATTGGAGGGTGAGATGAACCATGAGAGACTATGGACTCTGAGAAACAAACTGAGGATTCTAGAGGGGAGAGGGGTGGGGGGATGGGTTAGCCTGCTGATGGGTATTAAAGAAGGCACGTATTGAATGAAGCGCTGGGTGTTATACGCAAACAATGAATCATGGAACACTACATCAAAAATAAATAAATAAATACATACATACATACATACATACATACATACATACATAAACAAGAAATCCTCACTGTGACTCTCTTCTAACTTGCCATGGCTCAGTGGCTTAGTACCCTACACTCCACTCTGTGGGATCCTAGCTAGGAGAGCCAACTCAGGAAGGAGATTTCCCATAAATGAGCTGACTGGATGCATTCTCTGAGATAGGCAATCCCAGAAAGCAGCAGAGCTTGGGAAGAAGGTGTTCAGTAGAGTCCTTGAGTGAAGGAAGGTAAAGTATATGTTTGCCCACTAAGCATATAAACAGCTCTATGACCTACTTAGACAAATTTTGAGGCCTGCTAAAGTCCCTGATCTACTGCCAAAAATTCTAATCTGTTAGTTGAGGACCTTATACTCAAATTGTGCACAAAATGCCTCATCTCTATCCAACATTCCCTGAACATCTACAGATACAGAATGGGAGAAAATTGAACAGGCAAGGTGACAAGACTAATTATGTAGGGTGTGGGTGTGTGTGTGTGTGTGTGTGTGTGTGTGTGTGTGTGTGCATGTATTTTTTCCCTACCAAAATCATCAAAATCTTCTGATAAATTCTTTGCTTCTTCATGGTATAATAGAAGAGACTCTTCAACCTGGCCTACAACCAGGGATGGGAGGGGCACCTGGGTGGCTCAGTGGGTTAAGCATCTGCCTTCAGCTAAGGTTGTGATCCCAAGGTCTTGGGATGGAGCTCCAGTCAGGCTCCTTGCTCAGCAGAGAGTCTGCTTCTCCCTCTGCCCTTCCCCCTGCTCATGCTTGTTCTCTCTCTCTCTGAAATAAATAAATAAAATCTTTTTTTAAAAAAACTGCTAAGAAAAAAACCAGGAATGGGAGTGGAATTGACATCCCTGGATGAAGCTATAAGGGTATCATGGTACATGATTTGCCCCAGAGTCTTCTGGTTCTAAAGCCACTTTTGAATAAAGAGGAACAGCAATCTCCTCAGCCAAGACCTTTGTAGATGGAGATGAATTTCATGGCATTAGCACTATCACAGTGACCTTTCCTTATCTCTTTCCCTAGTAAGTTCACACAGGTACTCTTTCCTCACCTCACCCTCCCAGAGCCCAGATGAGATGACTCATGACCAGCCACCTGAATGCTCAATTCCAAGTTTTTAATAGAAATTTCAACATCATCTCCATGCTCTGTACCATCAAATAACAGGTCAGCTCAGAGGTAGAGACCTGCAAGGGCTTCCCCATTTCCTATTTGGATTTGATTGTGGCTTGCACACACACACACACACACACACACACACACACACACACTCACTCACACACTTGAAATGACCATGTGACTTCCCAACACCATGACCATAAACTTGGATGAGGAATACACCCCTCCCCCACTCTCTCAGCCACCCAGTAACAATAGCCTCAGACCTCTTAAATGTTCTGTTAAAAGTCTACTATGGTCTACATGACACATCTATTAAATAACACATTAAGCAATATATTTCCACTGCAAAAAGTAACAGTGAAAGCCATGGTGAGAGAAGTCGGAAGGTGATGAGATTAGGGGAGGGAAAGATTGATCAGAAAGAAGAAGAAGGGAAATCTTGTATATTGTGTTTGGGGTAGTGGCTAAATGGGTGTATGTAATTGTCAAAACTTACTAATATGAATAGTTAAGATCAGTACATTATATGCAAACGATACCTAAATTAAAAAAAAAATGTAACAGTGGCACTCTCCAGGCTAAAGAGTTGTGGAGAATAGGGCAGGATGCCAACCTTTTTTTTCCTTCCACCTTTCTTGACATCTCTCATCTCCCCTAGATCTCAGAGGCAACCCAGCTGAGTCTCCCCTGTTTCATGAGTGAGGGCTAGCTATGAGAATAAAGTGGCTTTCTCTCAAAAATGCTGGCCAGATGTGAAGGCTAGGGCTGCCAAGGGAGCAGAGGTTTTGTATGTGGGGTGGGCTTGTGTCCAGTCTCCCACTCCTCTCTTAGGGTTTCTGTAGGTGCTCAGAACGTAGCCCTCCCCCTTTCCCTAGTCATCCTCCTCATATTCTGAGCCACAGAGTACTCAATGTAGCTGCTCCCAGAGAAGGCTCCAAGGAGAGAAAAGTCATCAAATACCTAAAACCAAAATATCCATGGCAATGTGCCCTGGAAAGATGACTTTAACTGGGATTTCTAGGGCAAAGGGAGTGTGGCAATCAGGTGCATGACCTCAGTCCAGTTTAGAGGTCATGAGCTGGGAGTTCTCTTTTTTACAGTATGTCCAAAGAGCTCTTCAGCTGGCTCCCAACCATCTTCTTGGTTGAGAATCTAAGGCCAGAAACACCTTGAGATTCTCTTGATTCTCATTCTTCACCAGGGAGAAGCCACTGCTCTACACTGAGTTCAATAAAAGGTCTCGGTTGCAAATCTGTCCACTGGGGAAAAATACATCCCTGCTCTCCCTCACATGAGCATTTCTGCATTTCACAGGTGATGAAATATTAGGAGACCAGAAGTTCTATTTCCTTTCCACTTTTGCTACCCTCTAGCCTAGCACTTTAAATGCCTATGTCTCCCCATTTATTAAATGGGCCCAGTAATGACACTGAGCACTTCTTTCAGAGAGAATTTAAGGGCATTAATAAGATAATGACCACTACGTATGGTGACTTCAGTAATAAATGGTGGCTTTGGATAGGGTCCACTGCAAGGGCATGAATTTCTTTTAAACCTTCAGGGATATGTCATGCAGATATCTATCTACTTTCTTGTTCAAACTGGAAGATTTCAAGGATGGGAGGAGTTTGGAGAGTTGAAATTTCAGTGAGTTGGTGTTGGTTTCTGATGCTCTGCTTTGTCTATTTCAATCTATTTTCCCTACTTAAACCTCTGATTTCACTATTTTGTTCACTGCATTCCACTTCCTGCCATTCTAGGGAGATGTCAGGGTTTCTGGATTCAATGGCAAGCATAGTTCCCCCCCCCAAAAAAAAACAATGGTGACATTTCACTCAGGACTATGACTCTCACCCAGAAGGCCCCCAACCAGAGACAGAGAGTATTTTGTTCAGTTTGGAGGAGCGGCCCAGAATGCTGAATTAAAAGAAAAACTCAGAGTCACCACCTTAGAGTTCACTGGGGGTTGGAAGGAATGAAACCACCCATTCTGACTCTCCTCTTGAAGAAAGTGAGCAGAAGTTTAAATAATTAGGGTCCAGTTCAAGGTAAGGTTTGCTCTTATCAGAAGCTCCATCTCTTTAAAATTCCCCTTGGAATGCAGGCTTCATGGAAACATGGATGATTGAAGGAAGTCCCCAATATACCACTTGTTGAATGAACCCACCCAAGCAGCTGTGAGCGAGACTGAAGGGCAGGAGGGTACAGGCAGATAGTGTTGCCAAAGAAAAACAAAGGCAGTTGCGGAGAATTGATTGGACGTATTTCTGAGGGGCAGGAAGCAGAAGAGACAGAGCAGTACCTTTCCAAAAAAAAAAAAAAAAGTGACAATGAAGTTAAAGCAATGATGAGTCCATCAGTGGAACCTCTCAGTGTTGGAGAACATAGCACTACCTCAAACCTTTTTGAGTCAGGACCGGTCTAGGTTCATTTCTGCTTCCCCAGACATAAGGAGACAAGCCTTTCTCCTGAGCTGTCTTTCACTGGCAGAAAACAAAGAAGAACAGACTTTGTCCTCTTTCCAACCACACATAGTCAAAAATGACCAAAAAAAAAAAAAAAAAGTGGAGATCACATCCTGCCCTCTTGTAAATGTAGTATAATCCACATTGGGCAACCTCTGTAAAGCTCAAGACACTGATGCTTTCCTACCACCATGAAGTCAGGGGGATCTCAGCCCCCCAAACCACCCCCAACCTGCTGCTTACCTGTTGAACCTGCCCACTTGCCACAGATTCACACCAGGAGAGAAAGTAAAAGGTCAGACTGGGCTTTCTCCACAGCAAGAACCCAGAGATCCTGGGGAAATTGACATTTAAAAAGCCACCTCTTCCAAGCTCTTACAGAGGAGCCTAACTTTTCCCAACCCCCTCAGGCTTCCTTTGCAATACTTTCCCTCCACGGTTTGTCCAGAAAGAGTTAAAGAAGGTGCATGGCTAATTCCCCAAACCCTCCCTCTTATCTACATGGAAAAAGAACAGCCCTACACGGAGACACACAGAAACCCACTAGCAATTTACCTCAGACCTCACCTATCTTATGCAACAGCGCGCACACACACACACACACACACACACACACACACACACACCCGAAGGCCAGAGTCCACATCCCCCTTTAATTCGGTAGACAGTTTTGCGCCTTTCTTTTCTCTACGCAGAACCCGGCTCGACTGGAAAGCAGAAAGATAGATGTAACCTTAGTGCCAAGCGCCTTGTAGGAACACACAGAGACACACGGGAACCAAAAAAAAATGCATCTCATAGCTCTATAGCTCTCCGTGGTGCTGAAATCACGCCAGCAAGGAAATCGAAGGAGCTTAGTGCGCTGGACTTACCCGGGTGAGGGTGGGCGGCAGGGGAGCGAGAGGAGCTTCCTGCGAAGAGAATTCTTGTCTGTGCGGACTGGAACCAGCTGATGCGCTCACCTAGAGAACCCACCTCTCTCCCTTTTCTTCCTTTCCTCCTTTTCTGGGAGGAAGAGAGGAGGCTCCACGAAAGAAATGAAACCCAAGCTGACAGGGCTAGAGTGGAAGGAGAAAGAGGAGGCAACAAAGTCAGGTGGCTTTACTCCACTGGTGGTAATTCCTTGGGTCAGGGGGGACCCCTCTTCTCTCGTTCTCTGTGTCTGTGCCTTTCTCGGTCTCTGCGTGTTGAGCCAACAGCCTTAGCACAGTAGGTTCCTGCCTCTGACGTGAGAGACAAGGAAGCCTGGGACTGCTTTGCTGTCTCTCTCTCACGCGCTCTCTCTTTTCCCCTCTTGCTGAAATTTCAGCAGCATGATATATTTTTTTTAAAACCTTCGTTTTTTTCCATCCCCCTACAAGCAGCCCCCTAGTGGACAGAAAAGAAAAGCATCCTGAGTCCTTTTAAACAGTTCAGATTCAGACACAGGAGCAATCTCAGTACTCACAAACTCCTGGGGGCTGCTTCTGCACAGATAGGGTCCTGTATAGCCAGAGCCTTCCTTCTGGCCAACCCAGATAGGAAGAGAGAGGGAGGCAGAGGAAGAGGGAGAAGACAGGAGCTTTTGCAGATTCTTTGTCCACAATTGCAGAAGTAAAGGGTGGAATGGGGTGTGGGAAGTGGTTGGGGAGAGAATGTTTTTTGAAAGATGAGTTGTGGGGGGTCTCAAGTGCTTTCAGGTCCTGACTCAGCAGAATGACACCCTATGAAGAGTCAGGGTCTGCAGCCAGGTGAACTATGTCAATACTTAGGACAACTCAGAATTGGAGTGCTGAAAGAGGCAACAAATGTAGGGAAACAAAGAGGAAGTATCTAGTCACCACCTCATTTGATGACCTAATATGGCTCTTTTGAAAGCTGGTAAGAAAAATATATGGGAAGCCTCAGCCTGAGATCACCTCAGAGATGAATAGAGAAGCGACCTCTTTGAGTGTCTGTAGAGAACTGTGGCAGAGAAAAGCCATCAAGGGGGTCACTTCTCAGAGGCTCCTAAGGGATGTCCTACACTGTTTTTTAAGTGTATAGTCTCAGAACCTCCTGAAAAAAGTCCTAGTACTTACATCTACAAAGTTGTGTTCCAGTTTCAGACTACCACTCGCTTACTGGACATTTTCCTTCTTTATGGCTCAATTTCACTATTTGTAAAATGTGGATAATGCTGCCCCCTCCCTACTGAATAGAAATGCTGAGGGATTGGAATGGTATAGAGACACAGAACTGTAGAATTGGCAGGGAGTTTAAAGATAATCCTACCAAAACACTTTTCTGATGTTTAATTTATACCTAGCAAATAATAATAGCTAGCATTTATAGAGTATTTAGCAGGTGTTGGGCACTGTTATAAGCCCTTACATGTATCAGCTCATTTAATATGTATAATAACCCTATAATGCAGATGCTACTATTACACCTTTATAGACCAGGAAACTGAGGCACAGAGGGATATAATGATCTGCCAAAGATCACACAGTTAGTGAATAGCAGAGGTGGGTTTGAATACAGGCCATCTGACCATGGAACTTATGCTATTAACCTCTATATACAATGAATGTGCACTTCAGAAGTGACAGCATCTGAAATAAATAGAAGAAAGAACCATAGCTATCATTATTTTTGTTTATGATAAAGTGTCTAGATTGTTGTAATAAATTTATATGCAGCTGAGTTTTTAAAATAAATTATTTACAACTACGGGTGCCAAACAAACTGTGGAAATTGCTATTACTGATGAGAATTCTCTGAGAAAACTAATTCTCTTGGTGATTTGGGTAGTTTCACATATACAAAACTGGCTGTAAATCTCATGAAGTTGGAAACTACTGGGTTTTAAAATCAGTTCAGAAGACACATCACTCGATTTCTGTACCAAAAGGAGATCATCGCCTAGTGCCTAACACAGTACTGGGGTGGAGATGGCAATTTGATGAGCTGAATTGTTGCAGAGCACTCAGCTAATAAGCATTCAGTGAGCTGTTGACATTTTCTTCAGACTTTCAGAATTGTGAACTCCTTACCTAATGTGGCTCACTTTTCCTGACTTTCTTTAGATCAAAAGTGAATGGAACAGGACAAAGATGGGATGTGAGTGTTAACAAACCATAGTTCCTGACCTCACGGAGTTTCCAGCTCCTCAGAGTGGGGGAGGAGGGCAAGAAAAACCTTCAGTTCAGGGTGTGTAAGTGTTGAGATATGGTCAAATACAATGGAATAAATGAGCACATAGAGAAAATAGTCAACCTGATCTTTGAGGATGAGGGTACTGAGGAGCGGGGCATCTAAGCTGAGACCTGAAGAATGAGATATTACCTCAGCAAAGAGTGGGGGAGAAAATAAAGCAAAAGGCACAGCGTGTGCAAACTTGGGGGTGAGAGAGAACACGGTGTGGAAGTTTCAAGGTAAACATTACCCTTCTATTTAAAAATGGGAAAACTGAGGTTCAAAAGTTAAGAGGCTTGATCAAGGTCACACATATAAGTAAGTGTAGAACCCAAATTAAATGCACATCTATTTAACTCTAAAGTCATCCTGTTTGTGAAGCACCACATTGTCTTCTCTCACACCTGGGAAGTGCATACTTGATTTCAGAGGGTGTTTCAATAAAATGCATACAGTAACTGAGCATCTGCAGAAAGCTGGAAGTGTGATCCGTTAGACAAGGCCACAAGAAGGCAGTAGTTGGTACAAAAAAATAAGAGAGAAATTCAGAATGGCAGAATTGTTTCAGGTAACTTGTCCTGAACAAGTCTTCCTATTTCCCAACCCATCCATCCTACATAATTTTTGACTCTGCCCTCTCTACTTTCCCAAAGTCTGTTTCCCAGGTCACAGTTATGGAGAATTGTACATTTTTGCCCTTTCCTCCTATAAGGATGTAAACTCCTTGAGAGCTAGGACATGGATTGCCTTCAGGAAGCATCTGACAATATACCAGGGGGCTCTTCTAAGGTCCACTAAGTCTGCAGGTTGAGGGAAAGAGTAGAGTGTATTGAATAAAGGTTCTTCCAGTTAAGAGACACTATTTGGGAGGCAAATGGACTCTTTTATCTTTCTCACCCCAAATCTTTTCCCCACAGTAAACAAAGGTGAGGACTCTGGGCACTTCATGCTGAATCTTATTGTGACTCTACCCTCCCCTAGGCAGAAGAGTGCTGCTATGAGCTGTGCACCTAATTTTAAAAGACCATTCACTGCCGCATTCTGTAGGTAGAGGGCCCAACAGTGACAATCTGTAGGTTGGGGGACCAGGAGTGTTAGGCACAGTAACCCTAGCAATAACTCCCCTAAAGCAAAGAAACAGCTCGATCCAGTCAATCCCAACACTTGAGAAGGGAGGACAAGAGTATTTGGACAATTTTCCACAGACTCCCATAGAGCTTTGTACCACCTCCTACAGCATAGCCCCTGACCATGTGGGGACCAGGGAACTTTTGCAATGTCTCAGAGCTCACAAAATCAAAAAGCAGATATTCAGACCATATGAAGAAGCTGCCTTGAGGACTGATACCCAGACCTCTAAAGTGAGGGTCTAGAAGTAGGGGTTCCTTCCAGGGTCCATGGAGAATGGAAAGAGAAGAGAGGAACAGTTGCTGACAGAGTTTCCTGATAATGAGGACTTCCTAAAAGTGGTCCAACTCGGGAAGGATGGCCACTTCTTAGGACATTGTAGGGAGATTCAAACATTAGTTCAGTGGTTGGATTAAATAACTTGTCCACTTGTCCATTACATTCCCTTCCAACTCAGATAATGTAAGATTATATTGACCTAATGGCTGAGGGATTTGTTTACAAAGGACAAGTTCATGATTTGAACTTCATTTTCTGGGAGGTAGAGGAAGGAATTCTTAAAGATGACCATGAGGGTAATGTAGCTCCAAAGCTAACCCTCACAAGGAGATAGAAAAGTCCCTGTCCTCCTAAAGCCAGGGCTGGGTTTGGGCTCAGTCCCAGCCTGACTCAGCAGGCTCTGGTGACCTCATTGCACAATGGGGGTGTTGTCTGGAAAGAGTCCAGAAGTTTTGGCTGACTGCCATATAGACAGGAAGGCTAGAGTTTCAGCCAGGCACTGGCTGGGGGAGGGAGCATTAGGAAGTGGCCCCAAGAAGTTTTAAGAGCACTGATGGATAGAAGAAGCCTATAAAGAGCTTTTCCCTGCAAGAGGGGGTGAGATGGGGGGGCTTGCCTGAGCTGGAGAAGAAAGTAGGGCAGTTGGATAATCCCAAGCTCCTGGCAACCCACTGAAGAGTTACGATCTGCCCAATGTGTTAGTGGAGTAAGTGGGAAGGAACACCTACCCTAAATCTTTCTCTTACTGTGTGCCACAAGATGGCAGACACCATTATGGTAGACTGTAGTACTTATTACTTTGCCTCTCCCCAACCTCATTCTTTTTCTTTTCTGGAACCAGAACTTGCCCATCCTCTAACACACAGACATTAACCTGGACACTTGACCTAGACCTAGACCTGGCCAACCCAAGTCCCCCCTCTAGATACAGTGGTGGGTTCAGGGCTGGGCACGTGGGCTAATTGGCAAGGCCAACCAGAATCTTACTTAGTAATGGGAAAAGAAACCTTCTTTTTCTAATGGAGTTGTCAAACAGGGACCATGTAAGCCTGGTATTGACCTGACCTTATGGAGGAATCCCATCCACAGTTAAAAACAATGACACCAACACTCAGCAGGAAAGAGCCAATGATAGGGAAAAAGAGAGCCCAGATAATGTCATTTGAGCCCCTAGATCCAACCAGCTCTGAATCTTCGTTAGGTGAACTGATAAATTCTTTTTTTGCTTAAGCTAATTTGTGTTGGGTTTTTGTCAAGCTGGCTTAACTTTTGAATCCTCTAAGGCTCCCAGGAAAATTTGAATTCCTCTTAGGGGCATGCCTTCAGCTGGGATGAGAAGCATCTAAGTGGGAACATAAGAACAGATAGATGCTTAGAACATAAGAGCAAGAGCAGGGTCGGGGATGGCTGAAGGTGCCATTAGGGCTCGGGGAGAAAAGATAAGCATTCCCTTCTTCATCAGTCTGCTGAGGACGGATGTGATGTCCAAGTTCTTTTCTTGGAGAGTGTAGAGAGAAGGCCCAGTGAAAAGATAAGGCAGCCATTCCTGCATCAGTGTAGAAAATGAGGGATACTGGAAGCATGGGATGAGTCTACCCCAGAACACACATTTGTTCTGAAGCCTATGTGGTTACTACTTGTGCTTTTCCAGTTGGAGAGACTCTGTGCCCAAACTTGTTATCAGGGCCATCACAAGGCCCCACTGCTGCCCCACTTGTGGTGTGCCCACCTGGGTGAAGGTGGCAAGACCACAGACTATGTCCATCCATCCCTGACAAACCTGCTCTCCTCCTCACCCCCAGACCCCCTAGCATATCCAGCTAGGAACACCTCCTCCAAATACCTCCTACTCGCTTGGCTTCTCTCTGGGCACTGCTGGCTCAGGGGCCTCTGAGCAGAGGCCTATTCTGGGAAGCTGCAGCCTGATCCTGTATGAGCAAGTTTGCACTATCTCACTCTGAGGCAGGAAACTTGCCCCTCCTCCTGCCCGTGCCTCAGCTTTGGCATATAGGTTGCCTGACCAGCTGCAGCCTGCCTGGGGAGGGCAGGCTGCCGAGTGATGGAATGCTAGCCAGGGAGGGATGCGGCTAGGCCCCTGGCTCCCTAGCCTGCCTGCCAGCCAGTGGGAATCATTATCTACACCGGAGAGCGAGCCAGGCTTCCCACACTAAATTAGCAAGAGCAGAGCAGATGTCTCCGTTCAGTGCAGCAAAGGATTAGACAGGATAGAGCTCATGTCTTTCCCCTTTCCTATAGACAAGGGCAAGAGTCAGGTCCTGCGGTAGGTGACTTTCCCTGGAGTTCACAGACCACAGCATGGCTGGTCAGCCTGGGGTCGAAAACAGCCCCACCCCCGTTCTGCCTGTGGCATGGGTTTTTCTTCCTCTTATTTTGTCTTGAGCCCTAGTATTCATTTCCTTTGAAAAGAGAGGCTTTGTTTTAGGTCTTATCTTCTTTTGAGTTGGTCATATTAGAAACTTCAAGTCCTTCCCCTGACCACCCCCCCCCCCCCCGCTTCCTTCCTGAGCCCTCTCTTCTGTGAGAGAGCTCCAGCCCAGGAGGCTAGGTCTCCTCCCTTCTCCAGCAGCTGTTCCCTGCTGCTTTGCACCCCAGTTCCTTATCGACAGCATAGGGGGTGGAGGGGTGGCAGGCCAGGGACCATTCTGGCTTTTCACCCTTCAGTGAAACTCCATCATCCTCTGTTACTCAGCCTGACTCTGTAGCAGCTGAAACATTCCCACCCTGACAGCCTACCTCACACCTCCCTCTCCTCAGGCCTTACTTCCACTGTAGGAAGTAGAGAGTCAGAGTGGAAGCTTGTTCCCACACTGACCTGCCTGGATTTGAATCCTTGCTCTGGCACTTAACTCAGCTTTTGCTTTGGTTTTCATATATGTAAATTGGAGATAACAATTGTACCTTCATCACAGGGTGGCTATTCAGGTTGTGTTCCTTCATTCATGGAAAGCACTAGAACATCTACCTGCTAGATATTATTCCATCCATGCTAGCTATTATTCAGCAAACATTTTTGAATACACACATTTTTAAAAAGCCCTCCTTGCTTTTAGCTTTGGCTGGTCCTGGCTTTATGATTAAATATCCTTTCTGGGTATAGCACCCGCCCCTTTGGCTCCTGTTTGGTTGGAAGTTGATAGGACACCATGACTTGGGCTCTGGGGACTTCGTCAGGTTCTGCCTCCAGGGACCTCCGTGGTCTGAAGGAGGTAAGAGCCTAAGCTTGGGGTAGATTGGACCCTGTTTCAACTTCTGAACCACTCAGAGAGTGTACAGCCTCTGGCTAGTCCCTTACACTTCCACACCTCCTCTCCCCTTAATCATAAAAGGGGGCATAATAATGACTCCCTCTCCATGGTGTTGCATTGATCAAATGAAATAACAGATGAGAAACACAGTAGAAACTTAGCAGCTGTCTGTTGAGCATCTGTCTCACTTGCCTGCATGTTCCTGAACTTTCTCCCTCGGTACTTGAACGCTACTCCTCAGAGAGGTCTTTCCTGTCACCCTCTCACAAGGCCAGCAGTGTGGACAACTTGCCACGCCCCTCCCAGCCTTATTTTGTTCCATCCCTCTTAATACTAGCTGACACTTTACAGCCCATCTTTCTGTTTGTTTATGACCCGGTCCCCTAGGGCACCTACCACTCTCCAGGATGCCAGGACCTCTACCTGTGTTGTACGCCCAAAAGCCTAGAACAGTACCTGGTTCTTACAAACAGGTGAAGTAAATATTGCTGCTTCGGAGCATATTTTATAGCCTAGCCATTTTTAGCCCCCTCGTCATGTGGTTTGTTGCAAGCAGTAGGGTTTTGAATTAGGCAGAACAGAAGGTAAACCTTCTCTTTTCTACCTTAAGAAATGTACTCTTAGCTCCCATTTTTTCATCTGTGAAATGGAGAAAATAATATTTATACTAAAGGGTTATCTTGAAGATTAACTGAGATCATGGTGCCTCGAACAGTGATTGACATACAGAGGGAGCGCATTAAATCCTTGGTGAATGAAAGTGACGGAAGGAAAGAAAAGGAAAGACCACAGGCACTGGCCCTTTATCAGATCTCTTACCTCCAACCTTTCTGTCCTCCCTCACTTCCTCCTTTTCTTCCCCTGCCTGAAGTTGGCATGCTGGGACTCCTGCTAATCCTTCAGCCATAGGGCGTCTGTCTCTCTGAGTCCCTCCTGGCAACAGCAATCTGGATCAGCCTGAGAAGTTATTACCCTTTAAAGCAAGGGTCAACCACTAGTTTAGCTCAAGTGCCACAAATAGGGAACAAATTTTGCCAGAGGCACCAGAGTGACCAAAAGAACATTTTTCCAATTTTCAGAAAGGCATCACCAACACCCATTGGCATTTTGGTTTCATGCTTCAGTTTTTCTAAAAGGCCTTTATTATTTACTTCCTGTATCTCTTTTCATCTTTTTTATCCACTGCTCTTTTTTTTTGTTATTAGTTTCAGAGGTAGAATTTAGTGACTCATCAGTTGCATATAACATCCAGTGCTCATTACATCAAGTGCCCTTCTTAATACCCATCACCCTGTTACCGCATTTCCCCACCCACTTCCCCTCCAGCAACCTTCAGTTTGTTTCCTAGAGTTCAGCATCTCTTACTGTTTGCCTCTCTCTCAGATTTCATCTTATTTTATTTTTCCTTCCCTTCCCCTGTGTTCATCCTTTTGGTTTCTTAAATTCCACATATGAGTAAAATCATATGGTGTTTGTCTTTCTCTGATTGACCTATTTCGATTAGCATAATGCCCTCTAGTTCCACCCATGTCATTGCAAATGGCAAGATTTCATTATTTTTGATGGCTGAGTAATATTCCAGTGTGCAAGTGAGAGTGTGTGTGTGTGTGTGTGTGTGTGTGTGTGTACACCACATCTTCTTTATCCATTCATCTGTCAATGGATATCTGGGCTCTTTCCATAGTTTGGCTATTGTGGACATTGCTGCTATAAACATTGGGGTACAAGTGCCCCTTTGGATCAGTATGTTTGTATCCTTTGAGTAAATACCTAGTAGTGCAATTACTAGGTTGTAGAGTAGCTCTACTTTTAACTTTTTGAGGAAACTTCATATTGTTTTCCAGAGTGGTTGCACCAGCTTGTATTCCCACCAACAGTGTAGGAGGGTTCCCCTTTCTCCACATCCCCGCCAACATCTGTCATTTCCTGATTTGTTAATTTTAGCCATTCTGACTGGTGTGAGATCATTGTGGTTTTGATTAGTATTTCCCTGATGCTGAGTGATGTTGAGCATTTTTTCAGGTGTCTATTGGCCATTTGTATGTCTCCTTTGGAGAAATATCTGTTCATATCTTCTGCCCATTTCTTTTTTTTAAAGATTTTATTTATTTATTTGACAGAGAGAGACACAGCGAGAGGGGGAACACAAGCAGGGGGAGTGGGAGAGGGAGAAGCAGGCTCCCCCCCGAGCAGGGAGCCCGATGCAGGGCTCAATTCCAGGACCCTGGGATCATGACCTGAGCCGAAGGCGGATGTTTAACGACTGAGCCACCCAGGCGCCCCTCTTCTGCCCATTTCTTGACTGGATTACTTATTCTTTGGGTGTTGAGTTTGATAAGTTCTTTATAGATTTTTGATAGTAGCCCTTTATCTGATAAGACATTTGCAAATACCTTCTCCCATTCTGAAGGTTGCCTTTTAGTTTTGTTGACTCTTTCCTTTGTTGTTCCAAAGCTTTTTATCTTGATGAAGTCCCAATCGTTCATTTTTACTTTTGTTTCTCTTTTCTTTGGAGACATGTCTAGCAAGAAGTTGCTGTGGCCAAGATCAAAGAGATTGCTACCTACATCCTCCTCTAGAAAGGGGAATTATAGACCAATATCTCTGATGAACTTGGATGCAAAAATTGTCACCAAGATACTAGCTAATAGGATCCAAAAGAACATTAAAAGGATTATGCACCAGGACCAAGTGGGATTTATTCCTGGGCTGCAAGGATGGTTCAACATCCATAAATCAATCAATGTGATATCTATTGCTCTTGAATCAGGAGTCATTCTCCTTCTACTCTCTTCTGTTTTTACCTCTCTCCTTTTATGGTTCCTCTCCTCTTCTTCTTTCCTTAAGAGGCAAGGCCCAACCAGTGCTCTTTATTCCAGTCTTCTCCCACCTTCTCCTCACCCTCCTTTGACTTCCTCTCTCCAAATAGCTAGAGTGTGATTCCAAGATGTAGATACAGAGGAAGAAGAAAAGCCCAACATGGGAAGAAAGCTCCCTTGTCATGGGAGACAGTTGACCCTACTGGTTCCCCATCACTCCCTATTTCAGCCATCACAGTGCAAACTATGGGTTTGCTTTGCCATGGTATTTTCTACATCCTTCTGTTAGTAGTAGAAAACCATGTATGGTTAAAACAAATACAAAGGCAATGTGCTGTCTGTGAGGCTTCTGGAGAAGATTGGAGTTGTTGGGTCCAGGCTAAGTTTATTTTATTGTCTTCCTACTCCCATTCAAGAGTCAGTCTGTAAGAATTCTGTAAGCCATGCACAGGTGGCTCACAGAGCACAGATTCTAATCTGGGTCCAACTAGGGACCTGCCACTCTCCCCAACGCCAGTTCCCCCTCCCCTTTATCACCTGTTTATAGCAAACTCTTGAGTTTGTATTTCCTCTTCACAAAAATGAGAACAATAATCTCTACTCCAGGATCTGTGCCCCTTGGAGTGTGTTCTGAGTATCAGATGTGAGGCTGTAGGGGAGGGTCTGGGCATCTGGGAAGGAGTGACCCTCAGAAATAGTCAGTAAAGGCTTCCTGCTTTTCTCACTCTTATCATAGGTGAGTGGGGTTCTGGATCACTTTTGTGTTTTGTTTTGTTTTGTTTTGTTTTGTTTTGCCAATTTGAGAGTAGCTTAAATTCAGAGAAGCAAATTCAAGCCCCATCTGAGATGAACTTGTATTTTCTCACTTGGAATAGCAAGCACTGTTGGAAAGTATAAGTTCAATAGCTCAAAGTCAGATTTTGAGGTTCTTTGGCCTCATAGGCAAACCATCCCTCTGTGTATCACTATCGAACAGTGATTGACATACAGAGGGAGCGCATTAAATCCTTGGTGAATGAAAGGGACGGACGGAAAAAGAAGGAAAGACCACAGGTACTGGCCCTTTATCAGATCTCTTACCAACTTCGCATATCCCCTAAGAACTGAGCAAGGGCTACATCTCCAGAAAACGTGTGCTCCTAGGAATTTTGTCAAATCCCCAAGACAGACCCTTGCTTTTAAATTTGACATGGTGCTGGGCACCTTGAAGTGACTGGGGTCCAGTATGCTGTGACCTTGAATGTATGAGCTACTTTTGAAAGAAAACTTTTTTTTTTAGAGAGAGAGAGAGAGAGCAGAGGTGGGGTGGGGTGGGCAGAAGTAGAGAGAGAGGGAGAATCTCAAGCAGACTCCATGCCCAGTGCAGAGCCCTGCAGGACTCGATCTCATGACCTTGAGATCATGACCTGAGCCAAAATCAAGAGTCGGACGCTTAACCAACTGAGCCACCCAGGTGCCCCTGAAAGAGAACTTTTTATTGCAAAGAACAAGCTAAGTAGCCCTGAGTTTTAAAAAGTAAAGATTATTTTAAATGACATAGCTGTTTAGGCTTGAGGAAAAAGTTAGAGGAAAACATATATTAGGAGAACATATGCATATACATGTGCATACATTATTATGAGCTAGGTATTGTGCGAAGCACTTTACATACTAGATTTCATTTATTTAAGTGTTTAGAAAGAAAAGTGGAGGAAAAGAGTCTCCTAACTAGGTGAGAGCATACATTTATCTTGTACCAGAGAATAAAGATGAATGAAAGTCCTGGTAAGAAAGAAGGTAAAATGATCCTATACAGAGACCAGCCTCAGTCTGGGCTGCTAACCAGAGACATCTAGAAGAAAGGAAATAATGAACTTGTAGAACGTCAGAGCTGGAAAGAGCATCAGAGTTGATCTTTTCCAACCGCTGTCTGTTCCATTTTACAGATGAGGGTGCCAAGGTCCAAAGAAAGAAAAAGACACACTCACCCTGACATAGCTGGGTGTGTCCTGTGTCCCCTTCTTGGCCAGGGACCTTTCCTGGAAAGCTAACAGTGTGTCCCCATGCCCCCATCAGCTAGGATGGAAGGTCATTTCTCCTCGAGTACTGCACATGTCCCTGCTAGTCATCTGTTAACCTACAAATGGGTAATTGCCATGTGTTGTCACTGTGGCTTACCCTATGGCAAGGGCTCTTGCTGACCACCAGGCTGGCTGATCCCACCAGCGGGCTTTGCCCAGGATTATGGCCTCAGTGTCATTATTGAGGATGAGTCCCCAAACTCTGAAGAAAGCCAGACTTGGCATCTGTCCCATGAACCTGTTTGTGTTACTTGGAACCTTAGATTCACAGAGTGTTCGAGGTGGCAGAGTCCTTGTGTCATCTGGCTGAACCCCACCAATCAGAAAGCAGTGAGAAGACTTCCTCAAAGTGACACAACTGGTTGAAAACCAGGAGAGTGTCTGTCCTCTCTCCCTAAAGGAAAAGACTAGTGGTGATCGCTGTTCTTCACTAGTACTACTAGATTTCCTAGCACAGGTGGGTGCTGTGGGAGTTCCACTGCTGGGCTCACAGCAGCGTAGGCATGGAGGGTGCAGGGTGCATGGGAGGCTTGGTGGGGGCAAAGGGCAGAGGCCACTCAGAGGGCTGTTTGTCCACCACACACCTGTTCCCTCGCACTTGCCAACCCTTTGCAAAACCCTCTGAGATCTTGCTGGACCCCAAGAAGGAGACTGAACAGCAATTTCCAACCCCATTTCCCAGTGAGAGTGTGTGGGCTCAAAGACAACACCTAGCCCAAAAGAATAATAATATGATAAAAAATATATAAGCTTGATATAAATAGTGAATAATAACATAGCATTAAAATAATTGGCCATATTCACATTATGGAGTCTGAGGGCCTATTGTCTCTAGGGCTGTGTTTCCTACACGATTATAGTCAGGATAATAAATAACATTTATTTAGCATTTACCAGGTAGCAGATATTGTTGTTCATATATACATGTTTATATATGCGTTGATATATGTAATATATGTAGAAACATAGAACGGCCAAAGAAACATGTATACATATCATAACATCTTATTAAGCTAGGCACTATTATCCCCATTTCATAGATGCAAACACCGAGGGACGGAGAGGTTAAAACAAAGCTCAGAACCAAACTCCATTCCAACAGCCATACTTTGCCCTGGGCTCTCAATGTGTGGAGTCCGGCCATAGCCCGCGGTTCCTGAACTTCCCCTCCCTCACTGCCTCTCACCCCGCGCACTTGCTTTATGCCAAAGGGAAGTGGGACCAAAGCCCAGAAGAGGTTCCAGGAACCTTGTGTTATTTTCCTGGGTCAGCCAGGACCTGCCATCTTAAGCTGCATGGTAACAAGACCGAAAAAGTCGGCTTGAGAGAGCTGGACGCAGAGGCGCACCCTCAGCGCGAGGCTGCGCTTGCGTCCCATCTGAGGTCTGGAGTGAGGCGGCGGCCAAGGCAGCACCAAGGGTGCCTCCGGTGGTCGAGGGGGCAAGTGGCCGGGTCCAAGGCTCCCGCTGGCTGGGCAGATCGCGCGGCAGGGCGCGTCAACCACAGAAATATTAAGAGGGTTTGACTGTAATCTAAAAAGCGATAAACTGACATCTTTAAATACATCTAATGCCCTACAATCAAAAATTAAATCATCTGGTATCTAGAGGAAAGAGTAGATAGTAAGCACAGGCAGGCAAAGCTGTGGGCGCTGGAGGGTGGAAGGAACGTGCAGGTCAACAGGTGGGAGAGAAAAAGAGCAGGATAAACAGAGGATCTGTAGGAAGTCCCAAGAGAGAAAATGAGATATTTGAACAGAGCTGAGCTGCGGGATGGGGATGGGAAGGACGTTTGTTCTTAGCGTGGTGTGGGTGGGGGATCCAGCTTGCCACCGCAGACCAGCTGCTGATGGGGCGCTCCGTCCTGTGCCCCCCAATTCTGGGATTCTGTGCTGCGGGGAACGGCATGCAGCCGGGCCACAGTGTCCTGTGATCGCTGACCTGAGCGTGGCGCCATCCCTGAAGGCAGATGGAAATAGAAACCACAGTTAAAAAAGAGAGAGAGAGAGAGAGAGAGAGAGAGAGAAATTTTTCATTTCACTCCATTCCCAGGTCACTAAGTCCAATAATAGGATCTCCCACTTCTCAGTCATGCTCAACCCCAAGCTCAGTTCATAGGTTTGCAGACTGGAAGAAACGTGCAGCCTGAATACAGACTAAAACCCTGCCAGGGTCTTCTAGTCTAAAGAGCTCCTGTTCTAAATCTGTCACTAAGTTTTTTGTTTTATGAATTGCTCATGTCATAGGAAGCACAGGGCTCCAGACAAGTCAAGAGATAGCGCTGTATAAGTAATTCAGTCAGAATCTGAAGCCAAGAGTTTTCCACTCTTAGCTGAGGGAACGTAGGGGTTCTGAGCGCTACTGAGTGTGTGCGTGTGTGTGTGTGTGCGTGCGCGCGCGACAGGGAGAGAAACATGTGGGCAACTGGGAAATATGCAGGGGGTCTGCAGTGGACATTGAGGGGCCAGCCCAAAGGTGCCACGTGTGGAGTGCACATGTCCATCCAAGCCACCCTCCCACTCCAGAGAGGCACAAATGTCTCACTGAAGGCTCTCATACAGGATTTCACTTTACCATGAATACACCAAGCGTGAAGTAATGAACACCTGGGGGACGGTCACATATCCTAGGGAAAGACCAGTCCCTGTGGGCACATTTGGATGTGTGGAGAAGCATCAAAAGAACAAGAAACAAGGGGGGACAT
Source organism: Zalophus californianus (assembly GCF_009762305.2). NCBI lineage: Eukaryota > Metazoa > Chordata > Mammalia > Carnivora > Otariidae > Zalophus > Zalophus californianus. The sequence goes on along the minus strand of NC_045604.1, from coordinate 51,480,701 downwards.
TCACAAAGATAGTCCTGAGGACAAGAGAGGGAGAGTAGGGTTGAGGTGCGCCAACCATCAAATCCCAATGGAGGATTAAACTCCTTGGGTAAGTTTCTTCCCTCAACCAAGTGAACAGTGGTACCTGGCTCCAGCTTTAAGGTTTCCCATTCTATGAGGTGATTCCATCCATCTTAGTTTCCTATGGCTGCCATAACAGACTGGGTGGGAACTTTATTGTCTCATAGAAGTCCAAAATCAGGGTGTCAGCATGGCCGTGCTCCCCCTGGACCCTGTAGGAAAAAATCCTTCCTCACCTTTTCCAGCTTCCAGTGGTTGCCGGAATATTCCTTGGTATTCTTTGGCTTGCAGCTGCAAGCAATTCAACCTCTCTGTCCTCACATGGAATTCCTTTCTCCAAGTCTGCTGGTGTCCAAATTTCCCTCTTCTTATGAAGATGTTAGTCAATGGATTAGGCACCACCTCATCTTGATTAATTGATTATGTTCGGACTCTATTTCCACTTAAGGTCGTACTTACAGGTAGCAGGGATGAGGACTTGAACATATCTTTTTGGTTCAACCCATAACATCATCTGATTACTCGAGCCTACTGGTACCCTCCCACTGCCTTGAGTCACCCTGTGAGGAGAAACGGACAGAGCAAGAAGAATAAGCCTCATCTGCCCCCCACTCCTCCCTCTACAGTGGGGAGAGAGAATGTCCTAGTCAAGCCTCCTTGAGGGATGTTGGGGCTTCCTCAGTTACCCCTTCTTTTTCCCAATATGCCTCTGAGGAAGATGACCCTTGACAGGTGTGTGCGCGTCAGGTCGGCAGGCTGTACCTGTCTTATTCTGCCTCCATCGCCATAGAAATCATAGACCTATTGGAGTGAGACCTGTGTCTGGCTCATATATGTGTTCTCTACATTCCAGGCTCTCAGAACTGCTTCACTCAATAAATATTTGTTGAATTGAACTGAATGAAACTAAATTGAGTTGTGGGGACAAATCATGCCAATACTCCTTTGGCTTTGGAAAGTAAAAAGAAAGGGGTTTGTTAAGAGCAGAGCCAGGGCTTGGGATAGAGAGAAAATAATTACCCTGAGGTTCTGATGAGGCCACCTGCTGGGCCCACAATGTCAAGATGATATGCCCAGCTCTGCTTTCGGCACATTATCTCTTCCGGGGTCCCATGTCTCCTGGTCCTCTCAATCAGGATAGATGTCCAGCACCTTCTCTGAATTTTTAGAAAGTCTGCCTTAAAAAAAAAAAAAGTAGCATCTCCCTTTGAGACTCTTGGCAGTCTGTTTTGATTGACACATGCCTGTCCCCTCCAGTTGCCAGTTGGCATGCTCTAGCTTTACAGGCTGAGCCATGCTCCCCACCAGGCTTCCTGGATGACTCGGTGCCCACAGGCAGACACAGGACTCTTCACTTCACACCCTTCCATTCTAGGGGAATTCTCGTTCCTTTTACACTACCTGCAGGCACGGCCTGGTGGGGCCTCGTGGATTCCCAGAAAACGTTTTTGCTGTATGTACCTGTGCCATTTCCTATGCTTCAAATTTGGCTCGCTCTGGTGGTGTCTCCAGTTGCCCCCAAATGGCAGCAACACCACAGATACCCACTTCTGCCACTACTTGGGGTTCCCAAGTTCCCCCCAGGTGCTGCTTCTGTTACTAATGGCACCAGAAAGCTAAAAGGGGCGACGGCCAACACTGGGCCCAGAGCTGCATCATGAACCCCCCAGTGGGTGGGGCTTCCACAGCCAAGCCACAATACCAAGACCACCACCAGTGTGACCAGCACTGCTTCCTACCAAGCCCAGACCATGGCCCAAACCTCCAGCTCCTGTTAGTAAAGCTGCTGCCAAAGCAGCCAACACCAGCCCGAGGCTACTGTCAGGCTGGGCTCTTTGTGCCTCTCGGAGGAGCTAGAAATGACCCTGGGTACTTACAATGCTTGTTTGGCAACCTCCTCACCCCAGGGTCCAGGCATGAGACCATGGGGGCTGAATGAAGGCAATCTGAGTGGGAGACCAGGACTGTTTTTCTATGGAGGCAATTATCCCTCCATTCTGGGGATGGCTCGTTGCCCTTGAACTAAGTGTGAGTGCCTGCCTCTCTCTCCACTCAAGAGTTAGTCCCCAGTCTTTCTGCCACGGACTGCTCAGAGCTTTGCTTCATGGGCTGTCCTAACAGGCTTGATACTAGAGCAAACTCAGATAAAACTGAAGTGATAAATTTTTGCATGTCAATTAAAACTGAGTTTTTGCCTACAGTGTATTTCTCCAGGTATGAGAGTGAAGAATAATGGCAGGACCACCCAGCAACCAGCCCAGAGTTAGCCAGCGGGTCTGACAAGAGCTAAGTAATGGACCAGAAAGAAACCGTGCCGCCCCACTTGCTTTCCCCATTCAGCTTTCCCGGGAACTCTGAATATGTTTACAGCAGCCATAGTCCTTGCATGGGGGAACTGGCTAAGAGCAAGAGCCTGGGCCTTGATACAATCAGAAATGCCCCAAACTGTGTGAAATAAGATAAAAGGTTATAATGCAGGTAGCCTGCTGGCTTTGCCAAAACCATTCCCAAGGCTGAACGCAATTGGCTTTATCAAGTTCTATTTATTTATTTTCTTCTCTTTTTTGATAAGGAAGCTCCAGTTCTCTGCAGGTCTTCACCCCACCTCTGTTTCTGATTCCAAGGCCACAGCAGGCCCTTCGGCCTGGGTGAAAAGCAGAGATCTGCTGGGCTGCCCTTGCCGGGAACTCTGAGGGCT